>NC_135827.1:14358519-14688851 GCF_964213995.1 Mustelus asterias | reverse complement strand
TGGCTGAAACTCTGAACTTAGGCATGACCGATGGGAAGAAAAATAACCCATGGGTTTCAGAGTGTTCGCTAATTTAACTTTTCCAAAGTAGCTTTTTCCTTTGGTTGGCCTTTGCCTCGGTACCAGGGACGCCCCATAAACCTAATGTGGTCTCAATCACTGATCATACATTTGATTAATGCTGAAAAGAAAGACTCATTGCCGATATTTTAAATTCATTCTCCAAACCCACGACCATTTCCATTGAGAAGGACAAGGGCAGCAGATACATGGGAACACCGCCACCTACAAGTTCCCCTCCAAGCCACTCACCATCCTGACATGGAAATATATCGCCATTCCTTCGTAGTCGCTGGGTCAAAATCCTGGAATTCCCTCCCCAATGGCATTGTGGGTCAACCCACAGCATGTGGACTGCAGCGATTCAAGAAGGCAGCTCAGCACCACCTTCTCAAGGGCAATTAGTGATGGACAATAAATACTGGCCCAGCCCGCGACGCCCATGTCCCACAAATGAATTTTTAAAAAATTCTCAGGAGGTGGGCATTGCCAACAATCATCAGCCACCCCTAATCCTGAGGCGCTGATAGGGAGCAGTTTGAACATTATCCAAAGGAGGGGCCAATGAGCAATAAACATTTATTCAATTATCTCCACATCCTGGTAATATGTGATGTAATATCGATTATTTGCTGAAAAAGGGTAGGACTGTTTGATTCAACATTCCTTTTTCCTGTGTCCCAGGAGCTCCGTATTTTCGACCAACAAGCCAGTAGAATCAGATTCCCTCTCCTCCTCTGCTGGGACGTGAGGGAAAAGCTTACTGACATGATTCCCAGACTCTTGGCATTCCTGAGGGTCCCGCAACCTGTTCAGAACCCGGTACTGATTGACGCTGGAGAAGGGATTGAAGGGGTGCTTCTTCCAATGCTTCTCACACTGTGCTGATGACTGAGAGGCAATGGCTTCAGGCTTCTCCTGGAATGGTCGGTGTTGAGTCCAACACTGTCGGGATGGCAGTTGGATTCATCAAGGCAGTTGCTGTTAGCCGGCTCCCTCACCCTTGTCGCTTCTCAGTGATAGTCTATCTGCTGTGTGCTCCCCGTTTCAGCATTCACAGCTGAATAGATATTTTTCGGACCTTGCTGGTTATGCCAGTTGATGAAATATTCCACCTGGCACTGCGGGCACTTCAATTTGATGTTAGTCCTCCTGATCTTTCTCAATGAAACAGGTCTCGCACACAATGTGCTCGCAGGGTAAGAGGTATTGGTCGATGTGAGACTTTGCACAGCCGATGCAGATGGGCATCTGGCAGGAAGTTAATTTTGTCTCTCTTAACTTGTCCACAAGCTTCAAGTAATCATCAGAGCTGTAAGAAACAAGACTTAGGTTAAAAGGTACTCAAAGCACACATACTGACCAAAAATAGGACAATATTATTTTTCTCACCCATAGGATCCCTACAGTGCAAAAGAATCATAGAATTCTAAATGGAGGTCGGTCACCAGTCGAGTGCCCCAGGGATCTGTTCTGGGACCCTTGCTGTTTGTCATTTTCATAAATGACCTGGATGAGGAAGCGGAGGGATGGGTTGGTAAGTTTGCCGACGACACGAAGGTTGGTGGGGTTGTGGATACTCTGGAGGGATGTCAGAAGTTACAGAGGGACATAGATAGGATGCAAGACTGGGCGGAGAAGTGGCAGATGGACTTCAACCCAGATAAATGCGTAGTGGTCCATTTTGGCAGGTCAAATGGGATGAAGGAGTACAATACAAAGGGAAAGATTCTTAGTACTGTAGAGGATCAGAAGGACCTTGGGGTCCGGGTCCATAGGATTCTAAAATCGGCCCGGCAGGTGGAGGAGGTGGTTAAGAAGGCGTATGGTGTGCTGGCCTTTATCAATCGAGGGATTGAGTTTAGGAGTCCGGGGATAATGATGCAGCTATATAAGACCCTCGTCAGACCCCACTTGGCGTACTGTGCTCAGTTCTGGTCGCCTCATTACAGGAAGGATGTGGAAAAGATTGAAAGGGTGCAGAGAAGATTTACAAGGATGTTGCCTGGATTGAGTGGCATGCCTTATGAGGTTAGGCTGAGGGAGCTCGGTCTTTTCTCCTTGGAGAGACGTAGGATGAGAGGAGACCTAATAGAGGTATATAAGATGTTGAGAGGCATAGATCGGGTGGACTTTCAGAGGCTTTTTCCCAGGGTGGAAATGGCTGCTACGAGAGGTCACAGGTTTAAGGTGCTGGGGGGTAGGTACAGGGGAAATGTTAGGGGGAAGTTTTTCACACAGAGCGTGGTGGGCGAGTGGAATTGGCTGCCATCAGTGGTGGCAAACTCAATAGGGTCTTTTAAGAGACTCCTGGATGAGTACATGGGACTTAATAGGATGGAGGGTTATAGGTAGGCCTAAAAGGTAGGGATATGTTTGGCACAACTTGTGGGGCCGAAGGGCCCGTTTTGTGCTGTAGTTTTTCTATGTTTCTATGTTCTATGTTCTAATTCCTACAGTGCAAAAGGAGACCATTCGGCCCATCGAGTCTGTACCGACCACAATCCCACCCAGGCCCTATTCCCATAACCCTCATTTACCCTGTTAATCCCCCTGACACTAGGGTCAATTTAGCACAGCCAATCAACCTAACCCGCACATCTTTGGACTGTGGGAGGAAACCGGAGCATCCGGGGGAAACCCACGCAGACACGGGGAGAATGTACAAGCTCCACACAGACAGTGACCCGAGGCCGGAATTGAACACGGGTCCCTGGCGCTGTGAGGCAGCAGTGCTAACCCACTGTGCCACCCTAAAGTAGGCCAGACGGCCCATTGAGCCCGCATCAACTCTCAGAGAGCATCCCACCCAGTCCGCTCCCATAACCCCACACATTTACCATGGCTCACTTACCTAACCTGTACATCTTTGGGCACTAAGGGACAATTTAGCATGGCCAATCCACCTAACCTGTACATCTTTGGACAATAAGGGACAATTCAACATGGCCAATCCACTTAACTGGCACATCTTTGGACAATGGGAGGAAACTGGAGCACCCGGAGGAAACCCACACAGACACAGGGAGAACGTGCAGACTCCACGCAGACAGTGACCCAAGCCGGGAATCGAACCCGGTTCCCTAACGCTGTGAGGCAGCAGTGCTAACCACTGTGCCACCCTCCGATTAATTATCAATGACTTAGATAAAGAATGACCCCCTCCTATGATTGTCTGCTATTTCCATTTGAAGTTACTGACTTACAGGCTTCTATTGCTCCCATTGTGCATTGTTCTGCGGGAGACAACACAACTGAGACCAAAAGGAAGCTTATGGTTGGTGTCTGTGCTGAGGAG
This sequence comes from Mustelus asterias, assembly GCF_964213995.1. NCBI lineage: Eukaryota > Metazoa > Chordata > Chondrichthyes > Carcharhiniformes > Triakidae > Mustelus > Mustelus asterias. Next base: position 14,685,493 of record NC_135827.1, on the reverse strand, counting down.
GCTTGTTTTCTCCCCTCTCTTTCACCTTAAGATAGTGTGGCTCGGGTAGTGTCAAAGCCCTAGAGGAGAGCTGCTTTCTCAGTAAGATGAGGGAACTCTGGCACCTTCTGACTCAGCATTGGTTGGTTCAATGCCAACATAAACATCCTCATTAAATACGTGATCAAAATTCCAAATGTGATGATTACTGGAACAATGGCTTCTCTTTCTGCCCCTATACTGTTACCCTGAGAGCCTCCAAGGTTTCTTCCACTCCTTCCTCATTTCAGCTTACCATCAGCAGGCTTGAGGACAATGACATCCAGGTTTACATCATCACTTTCTGTTCTACTGCTTTTCCGACATCCAATTGTGGATGAATCACAATATCCTTTCATTGAACATTGGGAAGATTGGGACCATCATCATCTTCTACCCTGCTCATTAATACTTCCCAGGAATTCCATCCCCAAAACCAGCCACTGTCCCAACAGCAAACTGCTCACTAAAAGTCCTAATCAACCTGGAACTGACCTCTTTACCCTATATTCTCTACAGTGGAAAGACCAGCTAGCTCTACCTCCATAACACCTCCATAACAAGCCTCTCTGCACCTACACTGGTCAGTTTGCTGCTGAAAGATTCATCCATGACGTTGTCACCTCCAATGTCGATTCCAATGTTAATTGAACAACCTCCTATCTTCTTCTGAACTCTTCACTTCATCATTATCCATACCCTAACTCAAACTGATCCACTACCCCACCTTCCCACTCCCACTCCCTTTCCTCATCGACACACATTGGCCCCAGGCTCTGAACTCCTCCATCCCAGATCTTGGCCTTTTGTTCAATTCCCCCCACTTCAGCCCACCATTTATGGTGGTGTCCTCAGATACCTTGGTCCAAAGTTCCTGAATTTAGTCACTAAACCTTTCTCCCTCATGCCTCCCCTCCTCTTCCTTCATGATCCTTTGGTCCCCTCTCCTGGTATCTCCATCCTGGACTCGGTGTCTGTTTTGTGCTTCTGTGAAGTACCTTGGGATGCCTTTTTCCACCAAAGCTGCTATTTAAATGCGAAGGTAGTTGTTATTGCTGTGGAATTCTGTAAATGTCATTTTTTCCATATGATGGCATGAAATAATTTGGGCCCTAACGTCCGAGCTCCAGGGCAGTGTGGAGATGGATACCCCCACTTTCACCCCCCACCCTCCCACTCCCCCCGCAACCACCACACAGTTTCCCAGGTAAAGATTACATAATCACCTTGGAAATTTAAACTTCCATCGAGCAATTGCCCTGCATTGAGAACCAACCAAAAATGTGATTTTAATCGCAAACTTTTTAAGTTTATTTGTTCGTCACAACTAGGCTCACATTAACATTGCAATGAAGTTACTATGAAAATCCAATAGTCGCCACACTCCAGCGCCTATTCGAGTACACTGAGGGAGAATTTAGCATGGCCAATCCACCTAACCAGCATGTCTTTCAGACTGTGGGAGGAAACCCACGCAGACATGGGGAGAACATGCAGACTCCACAGAGATAGTGACCCAAGACAGGAATCAGCTTTGGATAGTTCCAACTATCTTATAGCAATAGTTACCCAGAAAAAATAAGAAGAATTAAAAACATTTCTAGTTTCTGGGTGCCATGATGTGGAGATGTCGGCATTGGACTGGGGTGGGCACAGTAAGAAGTCTCCCAACACCAGGTTAAAGTCCAACAGGTTTATCTGGAAGCACGAGCTTTCGCAGCGCTGCTCCTTCATCAGGTGAGTGAGTTTCTACCTGACGAAGGAGCAGCACAGCGAAAGCTCGTGTTTCCAAATAAACCTGTTGGACTTTCACCTGCCCAGCGTCTGGGTGACTATAACACTGACCCATCCTGGATCCACCAAGGGACTCCCACCAGCTGCACCCCTGCTGGCCTGACCCAAGCCCCCCCACCCCCTCCCTACTTTGCCTGGCCCACTCTGAAATGATCTGAACCGGGTGGGAGGCATCACGGCTGCACTGATTACCATCTCCAGTTACACTGCGTACACTCGGAACCAAATCCACAGTCCGGGCTCAGTATTGTGTGAAGGGCAGATTGCGGAAGGCTGGCTCATTCTTCCCCTAAAGGACATTGCTTTTCTGGAATGCAAACTCAACAGCTTCTCGTGGGTCAATATCAGACGTAAGTTTACAATTGGCCGGACTTACTGAACACAATTTCATGACTTTCACACCTTGTGAATCTGAAGAGGGCGGAAAGTAAATCACTAGGTTGGCATGGGCACCCAACTGCCCATTTTATACCCACTTACTCCACTGAAGTGAATGGAGGGTAAAACTGGGCAGGGCGTAAAGGAAGGCTAATGCCCGATCCCAGTGGGTGAGAGGGATTAAAACTTACCCCCATGTGTCCAGTTATAACTGGAGTTGGGGGGGGGGTGGGGGGAGGGGGGGGCAGGGGGGGCTTCGCAATATCTCAACAACAACAAATTGCATCTAGATAATGGCCAGAATTCTCCGACCTCGCCCACGGCTGGGATTCTCCAGTCCCGCTGCACTAAATGGTGTTTTGGCTGAGTGCCAAGTTCTTCATTCTCGCTGGCAGCAGGGGCAGGGCGAATGAGATTGGGGAATCTTGGCACATGTCCTTAACATAACAAAATATTCCAGGGTGCTTCACAGGAATATAATCCAACAGAATTTGACACTGAGATACATTAAAGGACATTACGGCAGGTGATCAAAAGGTCAGACAAAGAGGTTGTTTTTTAAGAAGTGATCTCGAGTGACAACGTTGAAATGCAGGTCTAGTTTCAGAGTGAACTGAGAGGAGTTGATGCTCAGTGAAGTCTGTGTTTAGGAGTTGGGTTCTTCCCCCATAGCGGAGTTGAACAGCATTGAGGGCAGAGAGATCTTGGGGTTCAAGTCCATAGCTCCCTGAAAGTGGCCACACAAGTAGATAGGGTGGTGAAGAAGGCATATGGCCTGCTTGCCTTTATTGGTCAGAGCATTGAGTCAGGGTGACGTGTTGCAGCTTTATAAAACTTGGGTTAGGCCGCACTTAGAGTATTGCGTTCAATTCTGGTCGCCACATGACAGGAAGGATGTGGAGCTTTGGAGAGGGTGCAGAAGAGGTTTACAAAGATGCTGCCTGGATTAGAGGGTATGAGCTATAAGAAGAGGATGGATAGACTAGCGTTGCACTTAAGGTGAGGGGGGGAAAGTTCACAGGAGATGTGAGGGGCAAGTCTTTTACACAGAGAATGGTAAGTGTCTGGAACACGCTGCCAAGGGTGGTGGTGCAGGCAGATACAAAGGGGCATTTAAGGGGCTTTTAAATATGCAAGGAATAGAGGAATATGGAGCAAGGGCAGGCAGAAGGGATTAGTTTAATTTGGTGTCATGTTTGGCACAACATCGTGGGCCGACGGGCCTGTTCCTGTGCTGCACTGTTCTGTGTTTTATGTTCTATGCTTCTGGACAGGGAGAGAATTGAGAAGAGAAATGTGGAAACGAGTATTTGTGCTGAGTAATCGTATCACATTATGAATGTCTGTCGCTGCCTAATCCGGTAATATTCAGCTGTTTAATATAGAGCAGGAGTGGGAGGTGCAGAAATGTTTAGTGAAGATATTCCAGAGAAGACACAGTCACCAATGGTGAAGCGAAATGCATCAAAGCAGTTTTTTCAAATAAACTCTGCCAATTCCGTCCTGATGTTACGGCAGCAGAGACTGCTCGCTACTGATAGCCAAAGTCTTTGGCCGGGATTTTCTGGTCGTGCGCGCCCCAAGACCAGAAATTCTCACCCGAGGTCAACGAACCTTTAAATGGTCCTCTGAATTTTTTGTCTCCCCCGCTACGATTCCCACGGCAGGCGGGAAGGGAGATTTCCAGCCTTTCAAACTCGTTACTTTCAGAAATCCTAGGTCGAAGAGAGGAGGCTCGTAACAACAGAGGGAAAGAGACAAAATGGATCTGGAAGTCACGATTAGGTTATAACCCCGAGCACTGCTGCCTCACAGCGCCAGGGACCTGGGTTTGATTCCCGGCTTGGGCCACTGTCTGTGCGGAGTCTACACATTCTCCCCGTGTCTGCGTGGATTTCCTCCGGGTGCTCCGGTTTCCTCCCACAGTCCGAAAGACGCACAGGTTAAGTGCATTGGCCATGCTAAATTCTCCTTCAGTGTACCCAAACAGGCGCCGGAGTGCGGCGACTAGGGGATTTTCACAGTAACTTCATTGCAGTGTTAATGTAAGCCTACTTGTGACACAAATAGATAAACGTAAAAGCCCCAGTCTCTGGGAGTTTCAAAGCTTCAGAAATTGCAGGAGGAGTTGCAATTATGGGCCCTATTTTACCGTTTTGATTCTAAGTGCTGGGAGGACTTGAAACTGGGAGATCCAACTTTTAGACCTTTTCTGAGGAGTTCCCATATACACTTTTCCTGCAAAAATATCAGCGATTCCAAATCGCGCTGCACAAGCCTGTGGCCGGGGCTTAATGCGCCCGAAATCCTGCAGCTCCGATCGGCGCTTCCAACTGCGCATGCACAGAAATAAATGATAGAATGCTGCTCCCCTGCCACATCTCTCCTGGGCCGGCTAATGGCCCCCCACAGACATTGCCCCACCCCCACAACATTACTGACCCCTTATCCCCCCCACACCCCTGCCAGACTGATTGCGGGCCCCTTCACCCTTCCCTCTCACCGACCTCAGGCGGAGTGGCAGCGACCCCCTCCTTTCACCCCACTGATATCAGGCAGAGTGGCAACAGACCTCCCCTTCCCCCTCACTCATCTCAGGCAGAGTGGCAGCAGACCCCCGCCCCCCCCCCCCCCCCGCACCCCGACAACTGATCTCAAGCAGAGAGCCATCGGACGCGCGGCACTTACCTCCTCACTAACCCTCATAGGTGGAGTGCCCGAATCAGACTTTTGTGGAGCATGTCTGTTCTACGCCGATTCCGGTTGGGCGAACGCGGTGGTAAAAGAAGGAAGTGCTGGTAAAGCTGGGCATGCAGCTCATTAAGTCAATTTAAATGCATGCAGATGCATCGGAATGGTTGTTGTGCCGGTTTTGGGCGAGGTCTCGATCATGGCCATTTTCAGGCTTTGTTAAAGGGGGAACCGGTACGGAGGTGGTTGCAGATCACGCTACTCGCCTCACGCCTGACTTTACCAAGTTTTTACGATGGAAAACAGGCGCAACACGATGGTAAAATTGGGCCCTATTATATCACCTTCCACGGCCTCAGTCTGTCTCCAAACCTTTTGGCTGGAACTTTCCAACCGCCCCCCCTCCCAAACCTAGCCCCCACTGGCAAGCCATTGAAATCTCCATTCACATCAACAGGACTGGAAGATCCCACTGGAATGAAAGGCTGCAAAATTTTGTTTTTTCAGTCAGTGAGGTACTTTTAAGTATACCTTACCCACTACCTCCTAGCTATCTTATTCTGGAGTTTGAGATTGTGTGGAGTTGTTCAGCATCTCTCAGCCCTTAGTTCAGCTGGTTGGACTCGTGTGTCTGAACCAAAGGGTTGTGGGTTCAAGTCTCGCTCTAGAAACTTGAGAACAAAAATCTCGGCTGACACTCACATGGGGCTGCAGCACTGTTGGAAGGGCCGTCAATCAGACGTGATGATAAAGCAAGGTTATATTTGCTCTCCAGGATGAGCATAGCACAACCCATGGCACTGCTTTAAAGAGGGGCTGAATCCCGGCCAACATTTGTCCCTCCACCATTATCAATGAAAATAAACATCAAATAGTCAGATAGGTATGTTTTGATAGGTATGTCCCTGTCAGGCAGGGAGGAAATGGCCGAGTGAGGGAACCATGGTTCACGAAAGAGGTGGAATGTCTTGTGAAAAGGAAGAGGGAAGCTTATGTAGGGATGAGGAAACAAGGTTCAGTTGGCTCGATTGAGGGTTACAAGTTAGCAAGGAATGAGCTGAAAAAGGGGCTTAGGAGAGCTAGGAGGGGACACGAGAAGTCCTTGGCGGGTCGGATCAAGGAAAACCCCAAGGCTTTTTACTCTTATGTGAGGAATAAAAGAATGACCAGGGTGAGGTTAGGGCCGGTCAAGGACAGTAGTGGGAACTTGTGTATGGAGTCAGTAGAGATAGGCGAGGTGATGAATGAATACTTTTCTTCAGTGTTCACCAAGGAGAGGGGCCATGTTTTTGAGGAAGAGAAGGTGTTACAGGCTAATAGGCTGGAGGAAATAGATGTTCGGAGGGAGGATGTCCTGGCAGTTTTGAATAAACTGAAGGTCGATAAGTCCCCTGGCACTGATGAAATGTATCCTAGGATTCTTTGGGAGGCAAGGGATGAGATTGCAGAGCCTTTGGCTTTGATCTTTGGGTCCTCGCTGTCCACGGGGATGGTGCCAGAGGACTGGAGAGTGGCGAATGTTGTTCCTCTGTTTAAGAAAGGGAATAGAAATTACCCTGGTAATTATAGACCGGTTAGTCTTACTTCAGTGGTTGGTAAATTGATGGAAAAGGTCCTGAGAGATGGGATTTACGACCATTTAGAAAGATGCGGATTAATCCGGGATAGTTAGCACGGATTCGTGAAGGGCAAGTCGTGCCTCACAAATTTGATAGAATTTTTTTGAGGAGGTAACTAAGTGTGTTGATGAAGGTAGGGCAGTTGATGTCATATACATGAATTTTAGTAAGGCGTTTGATAAGGTCCCCCATGGTCGGCTTATGATGAAAGTGAGGAGGTGTGGGATAGAGGGAAAGTTGGCCGATTGGATAGGTAACTGGCTGTCTGATCGAAGACAGAGGGTGGTGGTCGATGGAAAATTTTCAGATTGGAGGCAGGTTGCTAGCGGAGTGCCGCAGGGATCAGTGCTTGGTCCTCTGCTCTTTGTGATTTTTATTAATGACTTAGAGGAGGGGGCTGAAGGGTGGATCAGTAAATTTGCTGATGACACCAAGATTGGTGGAGTAGTGGATGAGGTGGAGGGCTGTTGTAGGCTGCAAAGAGACATAGATAGGATGCAAAGCTGGGCTGAAAAATGGCAAATGGAGTTTAACCCTGATAAATGTGAGGTGATCCATTTTGGTAGGGCTAATTTAAATGTGGATTACAGGGTCAAAGGTAGGGTTCTGAAGACTGTGGAGGAACAGAGAGATCTTGGGGTTCATATCCACAGATCTCGAAAGGTTGCCACTCAAGTGGATAGAGCTGTGAAGAAGGCCTATAGTGTGTTAGCTTTTATTAACAGGGGGTTGGAGTTTAAGAGCCGTGGGGTTATGCTGCAACTGTACAGGACCTTGGTGAGACTGTGGTGAACCATCGTTGGTTCCCACTGGATAGTGCTGAGCCTGGGGCTGGCCAGTACTACAAGGATGTACATATGTTACTGTTGGATTGTGCTATTGTTGCTGTTGGGGTTAGGGTGGGGTTGTTACACCTTTGTATTGTAGTGTTGTGGCACAACCCAGTCGGGCTCCGCCTCCTGGGAGAGGTATAAGAGTCCCTGCTCTGGCCAGGACCCCTTCAGTCTGGGATAGTGTATATAAGTTCTGGTAGCTTCGTTAACAGTAAATAAAAGCCTTTCATTTACTGAGCTTCAAGCCTCGTGTCTGAATAGCGCATCAATTTTATTTACTGTCGTTAAACTCTCGTCGAGAAAAAAAAAGAGAGAGAGTATGGAGCAAATTCTGAAGCCGGAACGCCTTACGCTAGATCCACGTGCGGTGGGCGCTTCTAACACCTTCGACCACTGGCTGAAGTGTTTTGAAGATTACCTGGCAGCCTCCGCAGCGGTCACCACAGATGATGACAGACTCCGGGTCCTCCATGCGAGGGTAAGCGACACTGTCTACCTCGCGATCCGTGCGGCCACCAATTATCCTAAGGCCCTTGAGCTTCTAAAGAAGCACTATACCAAACCACCTAATGAGATACACGCTCGTTACCTCCTAGCCACTCGACGACGGCAGTCTGGCAATACGATGGAGGACTATGCGAATGAGCTCCTACAGCTAGCCAGGGGCTGTGACTGCAAAGCTGTGTCGGCAGAGCAGAGCATGTACGACCTCGCCCGAGATGCGTTTGTGGCCGGGGTCGGATCGTCATACATTCGACTTAAACTGTTGGAGAAGGGTAACCTTGATCTTACCCAGGCAATCGAGCTAGCAGAGATGCTTGAGTCGGCCTCCAAAAGCTTAGTTTTATATCCGGAGGACCATGTGGAGACAACGTGGCAGGAGCAGTCGCAAATCCCTCCTTGTCCCTCGGGTTCGAAATGCTGTGTAATGGCGTGCTCCCATTCGGGCCAGACGACGGCAGCAGCCCCGGGCGGCCCGCGGTGCTATTTCTGTGGAAGAGCGAAGCATACTCGGCAAAAGTGTCCCGCTAAAGCTGTGTTGTGCACCGCATGCGGTAAAAAAGGGCATTATTCAAAAGTGTGCCGATCTAAACCCAAGAACAGCAGTGCGGCCTGCGATTCTTCAGAGCTCGGGTCTTCGTCATCGAAGTCGTCGCGGGGTTCGTCCACGTGCGAGACCAGGACGACGCCATTACGGTCGACGGAGTCGGAGGAGTATGACCACCAGGGGTCGCTGAGTTTGGCACCCTCACCCACGTGCGATACATGGGGGCAGCCATGTTGGTCGACACTGACCACGAACGACCAGCAGGGGTCCTCCTCATCGACTTCAGCTGCCTGCAGTGGCGCTCATGAACCAACCGTGGCGTCGATCATCCTGGACCAGGCCAAGCCCCATAGACTTGACAAATCTATGATGAATATCCAGGTAAATGACCACGTGATTTATTGTCTGTTTGACAGCAGGAGCACTGAGAGCTTTATCCACCCAGACACTGTGAAGCGGTGTGGACTCCAGATGCAACCTGCCAAACAGACAATCTCTATGGCATCAAGGTCCCGGTCTGTTGCCGTGCTAGGGAGTTGCGTGGTAACCTTGAAGGTGCAAGGCACAGTTTACGAGCGTTTCAAGCTCCTTGTGTTGCCGTATCTTTGCGCGCCAATACTTCTCAGACTAAACTTCATGGTCCACTTGAGGAGTGTAATCCTACAGTACGGTGGGCCACTCCCTTCACTGGCAGTGGGAAAACAGCAGCAGCCTCCAAATTGCCCAACGCGCCCCGCCTGTAGCCTCTCGACGCTGAAGATCACCACACCCTCCTTGTTCCAGAATCTTGTGCCAGGCTGCAAGCCCATCGCGACTAAAAGTAGGCGTTACAGCACTGAGGATCGGATCTTCCTTAGATCTGAGGTTCAGCGGCTCCTCAAAGAAAGGATCATACAACCCAGTGCTAGTCCGTGGAGAGCACAGGTCGTGGTGGTCAAGAGCGGGAACAAACCCCGGATGGTCGTTGACTACAGTCAGACCATTAACCGATATACGCAGCTGGATGCGTATCCTCTCCCGCGCATATCTGTCATGGTCAATCAGATTGCGCAGTACCGGGTGTTCTCCACCATAGACCTCAAGTCTGCCTACCACCAACTCCCCATTCACCCAGAGGACCGACAATACACGGCTTTTGAGGCGGATGGTCGCTTGTATCACTTTCTCAGGGTTCCCTTTGGTGTCACCAATGGGGTCTCGGTCTTCCAGCGTGCTATGGACCGAATGGTGGACCAGAACGGGCTGCGGGCTACCTTCCCGTACCTGGATAATGTCACCATCTGCAGCCATGACCAGCAGGACCACGACACAAACCTCCTGAACTTCTTACGCACTGCATCTCGCCTGAACTTGACCTACAACAGGGAGAAGTGTGTGTTTCGTACGCGCCGTTTAGCCATCCTAGGATACGTGGTGGAAAACGGGGTCATTGGCCCTGATCCAGACCGTATGCGCCCCCTTTCTGAACTTCCCTTACCTGCTAGTGCAAAAGCACTAAGAAGATGCTTAGGCTTCTTCTCTTATTATGCGCAGTGGGTTCCCAACTACGCGGATAAAGCCCGTCCGCTCATTAAGTCCACGACTTTTCCCTTAACGCCAGAGGCCCGATTGGCCTTCGATAAATTGAAAGCCGACATCGCGAAAGCTACGATGCACGCTGTAGACGAGTCCATCCCCTTTCAGGTGGAAAGCGATGCATCTGATTTCGCCCTGGCCACCACACTGAACCAGGCGGGCAGGCCCGTCGCATTTTTTTCCCGCACCCTCCAAGGCCCCGAAATTCGGCATTCAGCGGTGGAAAAGGAGGCCCAGGCCATTGTGGAGGCCGTCAGGCACTGGCGCCATTACTTGGCGGGAAAATGGTTCACCCTGATCACGGACCAGCGATCCGTGGCGTTCATGTTTAACAACACGCAGAGGGGCAAGATCAAGAATGACAAGATCTTGCGGTGGAGAATTGAACTCTCCACCTATAACTACGACATCATGTATCGTCCAGGGAAACTCAATGAGCCCTCGGATGCCCTCTCGCGTGGAACATGCGCTAGTATACAGGAGGACCGTTTGCACGCCCTCCATAATGACCTGTGCCATCCTGGGGTCACGCGGCTCTACCACTTTATAAAAGCCCGCAACCTGCCTTACTCGGTGGAGGACGTCAGGTCAGTAACAAGGAGCTGTCGGGTTTGCGCGGAATGCAAACCGCGCTTTTACCGACCTGACCGGGCACATTTAGTCAAGGCCACTCGTCCCTTCGAGAGACTGAGTGTCGATTTTAAGGGCCCCCTTCCCTCAACAGATCGGAATGTGTACTTCCTTAACATCATTGACGAGTACTCTCGATTCCCTTTTGTTGTTCCCTGCTCTGATACATCCGCTGCCACGGTTATCAAGGCATTCCGTGATCTTTTTACCCTGTTCGGGTACCCCGGCTACATTCACAGTGACAGGGGCTCGTCGTTCATGAGCGATGACTTGAGGCAATTCCTGCTCTCATACGGGATTGCCTCTAGTAGGACCATGAGCTACAACCCTAGGGGTAATGGACAGGTGGAACGCGAGAATGCTACAGTCTGGAAGGCTGTCTTACTAGCGTTGAAGTCAAAAGGTCTTCCAGTCTCCCGTTGGCAAGAGGTGCTCCCTGATGCGCTCCATTCTATTTGCTCGCTCCTGTGTACGGCAACCAATGCTACTCCCCACGAGAGGATGTTCTCATTCCCTCAGAAGTCTTCCTCGGGGACCTCATTACCGTCTTGGTTGACGTACTCACGACCCGTCCTCCTGCGGCGACATGTAAGGGCCCGCAAGTCCGACCCGTTGGTTGAACAGGTCCATCTCCTCCACGCCAACCGTCAGTATGCCTATGTGGCATACTCTGACGGGTGAGAGGACACGGTCTCGATCCGAGACCTGGCGCCAGCAGGGGACGTAGCAACCCCTGTCGCTCCCATACCCCCTGTAACAAACCCTTTACCTCTTGTTTCTTCCCCGGACACGGCGCGGGCAGCATCGGGACCATTGCTTAACCATTTTACTCCCATGTACAGCTTGCCTGAGCCCAGAAGATGGTCGCCACCGCAGGGCGTGTCAGGATCCCCTGGACTACCATCACCTCAGGGTCAACCGGCCTGTGAGTCCGTGGAAGAACAGCTGGACGCCGCTTTGGGGAGAACGCCACCGCAAGTGCCTACTCCGGTGTCACCGCCGGTATTGAGGAGGTCACAACGATGGTGCGGTCCCCCTGACTGTCTGAACTTATAGACTGCTGACACTTTATTCTGTTTTTTTGTACCCCGCCGGCCTTTGTTCTCAAAGGAGGGGTGAATGTGGTGAACCATCGTTGGTTCCCACTGGATAGTGCTGAGCCAGGGGCTGGCCAGTACTACAAGGATGTACATATGTTACTGTTGGATTGTGCTATTGTTGCTGTTGGGGTTAGGGTGGGGTTGTTACACCTTTGTACTGTAGTGTTGTGGCACATCCCAGTCGGGCTCCGCCTCCTGGGAGAGGTATAAGAGTCCCTGCTCTGGCCGGGACCCCTTCAGTCTGGGATAGTGTATATAAGTTCTGGTAGCTTCGTTAACAGTAAATAAAAGCCTTTCATTTACTGAGCTTCAAGCCTCGTGTCTGAATAGCGCATCAGCGACCACATTTGGAATATTGTGTGCAGTTCTGGTCACCTCACTATAAGAAGGATGTGGAAGCGCTGGAAAGAGTGCAGAGGAGATTTACCAGAATGCTGCCTGGTTTGGAGGGTAGGTCTTATGAGGAAAGGTTGAGGGAGCTAGGGCTGTTCTCTCTGGAGCGGAGGAGGCTGAGGGGAGACTTAATAGAGGTTTATAAAATGATGAAGGGGATAGATAGAGTGAACGTTCAAAGACTATTTCCTCGGGTGGATGGAGCTATTACAAGGGGGCATAACTATAGGGTTCGTGGTGGGAGATACAGGAAGGATATCAGAGGTAGGTTCTTTACGCAGAAAGTGGTTGGGGTGTGGAATGGACTGTCTGCAGTGATAGTGGAGTCAGACACTTTAGGAACATTTAAGCGGTTATTGGATAGGCACATGGAGCACACCAGGATGATAGGGAGTGGGATAGCTTGATCTTGGTTTCAGATAAAGCTCGGCACAACATCGTGGGCCGAAGGGCCTGTTCTGTGCTGTACTGTTCTATTAACTATTAAAAAGCAAATTATTGCGGATGCTGGATTCCGAAACCAAAATAGAAAATGCTGGAAAGTCTCAGCAGGTCTGACAGCATCTGTGGAGAGAGAGAATAGAGCCAACGTTTCGAGACTGGATGACCCTTCATTATTATATAGTCATGTTGCTGTTTATGGAATCTTTCTGTGTGCAAGCACAGGCGGCACGGTGGCACTGTGGCTAGCACTGCTGCCTCACAGCTCAGGGACCCGGGTTCGATTCCCGGCTTGGTTGACTGCCTGTGTGGAGATTGCACATTCTCCCCATGTCTGTGTGGGTTTCCTCTGGGTTCTCCGGTTTCCTCCCACAGTTCAAAGATGTGCACGTTAGGCGGATTGGCCATGCTAAATTCTCCCTTAGTGTCTCAATATGTGTAGGTTAGATGGCCATGGGAAATGTGTGTGCGGGGTTACAGGCTGAAGAGGGCCTAGGTAAAGATATTCTGTCCGAGAGTCAGTGTAGATGGGCCAAATGTCCTCTTCTGTACTGTAGGGATTCTATTTGATTGGTTGCTGCATTTCCTACATTAGCACAGTTCAAAGATACTGAAGTTATAAAACACTTTGAGGTTTGCCTTGGGCCTGTGAAAGGTCAATAATTAGGGCTGGCCCTTCCTTTCTTGTGCTTTGAGGGGAGAGGGCAGAGATAGCCATTTGTGAAATGCGGGTGGAACTGATCACTATCATTCTCCATTCTTTTTAGCTCATTTAAAGCAAAAGTCACCCGGTTTGAATAGTTTTGTGAATGGTGCGGATTGGATAGTGGAGGATGAAAAGAACAGAATTCTGTGGAGAATAGCGATCGATGGGAAATACAGACAGCATTCGGGATCATTTCATGCTTAAACAATGAAGACATCATTCACCCATCTTCTGTCTTATTTTTCGACCATTTGCAGATCCTCGTGAAAATAGAAGAGAATTCTCCTGATTAAGTTACTCTTCTTGGATTGGCTCTCTGTTTGAACCATCCTGTCGAAATATGTAACTTCCTAATCCCCGCCAATGTTAATCACGCCTTCTCTTTATATTCTCGCCAAACTATTGCAGCCTGTTACCAGGGCAACCAGTTACTGCGGTGTCACACAGGGATGACACATTCAGAGGGTGTGAGGGGCGGTCTGGCTCATTTATATTCAGGGTTTGAGAGATTCATAAACTGAAACTTCACAACCGAAGACTGAGAAAATGGAAAACCTCGACTGCTGCGCTGGTGGCGTTGATAATTTGATACTTTTGCAATGTGAGCTTGCTTAAAGTGCCCCTTTTCAGCAAATAAGTTCTGATCCAGTTCCTGATTAATGTTCAGCATTGAGAGCAACCCTCATTCATGCTCTGGCAAAGGTTAATGAACTGCCTACTTTCAGTACTGTTAACCGGCAGAACAAAACCAATGCCTTCTTCTACTAACTGAGAAATATTAAATATTTGAGTTGTTTTGATGACAATTCAGACAGGAGCACTTTGCTGATAGTACTGAGTTCACAGACACTGTATGTTAGGTTTCCCATGAGATATCCATGATGTCATAGGATGTTGCAACATGAGAGTTTCCAAGGGAACAAGTATGAGGCGATAAATCATAGAATCCCCACAGTGCAGAAGAGGCCATTCGGCCCATTGAATCTGCACCGACAACAATCCCACCCAGGCCCTATTCCCATAACCCCATGTATTTACCCTAGCTAGTCCCCCTGACACTAAGGGGCCATTTAGCATGGCCAATCCACCTAACCTGCACATATTTGGAGAGTGGGAGGAAACCGGAGCACCCGGAGGAAACCCACGCCGACACGGGGAGAACGTGCAAACTTCACACAGACAGTGACCCAAGGGCCAGGGTCAAACACAGGTCCCTGATGCTGTGAGGCAGCAGTGCTAACCACTGAGCCACCGTGCCGCCCCACAGGTCGCAGACTGTCATATGGGATTACACAGCAGACCTATCAGCCCCTGTCAGGAGATTTGTGTCTTCGTCAGAACTGACAGAGCTTCAGGAAATGCCCTCAGCATTAACCTGCCATTTCTCTTGCAGATGCTGGTGTGACAAGGGGAGATTTGCATTTGAAATTGTGGGCAGGTTTTAGCTAAACTTGCCCAGTGGAAAACTGACGAGATTGGATTATCCGCCTGCTTTATCCGCCATGAAATTAAGAGACGGGGAAGTGACCTTCTTTCCAAATTGAAATTGCTCTCAACTCAAATTCATTATGTCATTATCCATTTAAACTCTTCCCCCTGTAGTCCACATTATTCTACTTTTTAAAGTAATTTTCTCTGAGGTACATTATTGGCCATTTTATAGGAGGCTGTAAAAGATTTAGGGTGGCACGGTGGCACAGTGGTTAGCACGGCTACCTCACAGCACCAGGGACCCGGGATCAATTCTGGCTTGGGTGCCTGTCTGTGTGGAGTTCGCATGTTCTCCCCGTGTCTGCTTGAGTTTCCGCTGAGTGCTCCGGTTTCCTCCCACACTCCAATGATGTGCAGGTTAGATGGATTGGCCATGCTAAATTGCCCCCCACCCCCTCCCCCAAGTGTCCCAAGATGTGTAGGTAAGGGGGACGGGTAAATGTGTGGGGATAGGGCTGGAGTGTGGGCCTGGCTAAGATGCTCTGTCAGAGAATCAGTGCAGACTAGATGGGCTGAGTGGCCTCCTTCTGCACTGTAGGGATTCTAAGTTTAAGTTTATTTATTTGTGTCATAAGTAGGCTTACATTAACTGCAATGAAGTCACTGTGAAAATCCCCGAGTCACCACAATCTGGCACCTGTTCGGGTACACTGAGGGAGAATTTAGCACGGCCAATGCACCTAACCAGTATGTGTTTCGGACTGTGGGAGGAAACCGGAGCACCCAAAGGGAACCCACGCAGACACGGGGAGAACATGCAGACTCCGCACAGACAGTGACCCAAGTGGGAATCGAACCCGGGTCCCTGGCGCTGTGAGGCAACAGTGCTAACCAATGTGCCACTACCATCAACCGATATCACTAAAATAGATCAGATTGCAATTCATTTCCTTGTTGTTTATGAGGCCTTTCTGTGGGCTGATTGGATGCTGCGTTTCCCTCTGTTCCATCATTGGCTGTTCCACTTTGGGACATCCTGGTGCCAGGAAAAGCACTTTAAAAATGTAAGTTCTTTCTTTACGTCACCCTCGGCTCAGCTCAGATTAACAGATCCCTGCTTAACAAACTGTGACATCCCCATTTCACACCCCAAACTATTCTTGCAGCTGCTGAGGCTGAGGATGCTAAAATGGGGGCAATTCTGTAACCCCCTAGCTATACAAAACTGGATCAGGATTTCTCAAACATAAGTCACCCACCGCCAGCTGATAGAGGCAACTTACATCCCAACAGTGCTGGCCGGATTCCGACCCAAATCTCAAAGTGTTATAACCCAATGCATCGGATTAACATAACTCTGCAATTTCTCTACTTTGTGAGCAAGCCTTTCCAGATATTGCATAACCTCTAGCAACAGAGCACATGAATGCAGTTTAAATTTAAGTTTATTTATTAGTGTCACAAGTAGGCTAATATTAACACTGCAATGAAGTCACTTTGAGAATCCCCTAGTTGCCACACTCTGGTGCCTGTTCGGGTACACTGAGGGAGAATTTAGCATGGCCAATGCACCTAACCAGCACGTCTTTCGGACTGTGGGAGGAAACCGGAGCACCCGGAGGAAACCCACACAGACAGAGGGAGAGCGTGCAGACTCTGCACAGACACTGGCACTGTGAGGAAACCGTGCTAACAACTGTGCCAACCCAATTCTGGGGTTGTTTGTTGAAGTGTGCATGTTTATCCTTTCAAATGAAATTTGTTGATTTTTATTCCCATCACCATGCTTGGTTTTGCCTTAGCCATTGTCACCAAGGTGCATTTAGGTGTGCCTGATTAGGTGAAATCTTACCGACCGGATTCAGCATTCCCGAATTCAGCATTCCCATAAAGCACTGAAGCTCCGTGAGATTGCGAGCTGGCGAAAAATCCTCCACTGCCTTGGTTTTCAGCACTGATGTCTGCTGCATGAACAATGTGTCCCTGAAATGTAATGGCTGGATACAAGAAGGGTGGCACGGTGGCACGGTGGTTAGCACTGCTGTCTCACAGTGCCAGGGACCCGGGTTCAATTCTGGCCTTGGGTGACTGTGTGTTTGGAGTTTGTATGTTCTCCCCGTGTCTGCGTGGGTTTCCTCCGGGTGCTCCGGTTTCCTCTCACAGTGCAAAGATAAAGTTTATTTATTAATCATAGGTAGGCTTACGTTCACAGTGCAATGAAGTTACTGTGAAAATCCCCTGTAAGGGGATTGATGTGCGGGTTAGGTTGTTTGGCCATGCTAAATTGCCCCTTAGTATCAGGGAGATTAGTAGGGTAAATACGTGGGGTTATGGGGATAGGACCTGGGTGGGATTGTTGTTGGTGCAGACTCGATGGGCTGAATGGCCTCCTTCTGCACTGTAGGGATTCTATGATTCCATGAAGAACTCACATTTACTAGTAAGGGTTAGCCCAGCTTCTCACAAACATTGTGACACCGCTCTCACTCTGGCTTTGCTCTCAGATGTTATGGGCCAGTGAATCAGGAAGTCACCCATGTGACGGATTTCCCCTTCTAGTCTTTCTAAAATACTCGTCACCATCCTCTGAAAATATTCTAATGTTGATGTAATGTCAAAGGTAATGTGATTGAAGCAATCCCTCCCAAACGGCGTGAGGAATCTTGGATTACTAATCCAAAAGTCATTGCCGAAAGCCACCGTTTGCACCGAGTTTGGTAAAAATTGTGCTTTTTGCTAACTTTGCCAGACTGTCATCCACAGACACTCTCCAGTGGATCTCCCCTTCCACAGCTTTGTTTCACAGTAAGAAGTCGCGTAACACCAGGTTAAAGTCCAACAGGTTTATTTGGTAGCACAAGCTTTCGGAGCGCTGCTCCTTCACTCACCTGATGAAGGAACAGCGCTCCGAAAGCTCGTGACTCCAAATAAACCTGTTGGACTTTAACCTGGTGTTGTACGACTTCTTACTGTGCCCACCCCAGTCCAACGCCAGCAACTCCACATCTTGTTTAACTGTGTGAGGTTAACACCAATTGTCAGTGAGCCATTTGCTTTCAGTACTGGAATCATATCTAAACAGCAACCGGCCAGTTTCACCGTGGGTGAGGTGACTCCCTGATGCGCCATTGACTCAATATCATGTTGCACCTGTTGTAAAAGTGGGCCTGGAACTTTCCGAGGGGTGAGCTAGCAGACTGGTTTGGCAATGTGATCTCAGTGTGATGACAGGAACTGTTTTCACCTTCTCGGGACCTCTGAATATGTTTGGAAATTCTGTTCTGAGTTCCTTTGGCTTGTCTTGGTTCCCAATTTGTCTACTTTATTGATGAGTTGTAGATCTGTGCAAGCTTTTAAGCTTAACAATGGACACTCTTGGTTTTGGATCTCATACTAAGGGCAGGATTTTCCCATCCCACTTGCCACTGGAATTGTCCAGTTTGCCAAAAGTCAATAAACCTTTGGCTAGGCCTTCAAAACTTCTAATCGTTAATTCCACAATGGGACCAGAAAAGTCCAGCCTAAGTTTCTTCCTTTTACTGAAATTTTCCTTTGACCTTCAATTAAATGGTTCGATTCCCAGCTTGGGTCACTGTCTGTGTGGAGTCTGCATGTTCTCCCTCTGTCTGCGTGGGTTTCCACCGGGTGCTCTGGTTTCCTCCCACAGTCCGAAAGATGTACATGTTAGGTTCATTGGCCATGCTAATTTGCCAGTGTCCCGGAATGCGTAGGTTAGAGGGATTAGTGGGATAAATATGTGGGGTTATGGGGATAGGGCCTAGATGGAATTGTTGTCGGTGCAGACTTGCTCGGCTGAATGGCCTCCTTCTGCACTGTAGTGATTCTATGATTCGATGAATAATAAAAGAACTTAAAATGCCTCCTGGACCATGGAGCTTCATGACTGATGGCTGGAGGAAGTCTTGCTTTAGTTACTGTTCTGAAAGGACTGAAACCCCTGCTCCAGTGTCTAATTTGGAGAGTGTTTTATGTCCATTGACATAAAATTGCGCACCAATTGTTCCCACTAGAACCTGTAATTTCTCCCAACACGGGACTTCATTGCCTTTTACATCTTCAATTTTTATGCTTTATTTGGATTCTCTTTGCATTTCTGAGTTAGTTTTTTTTTGCAGTAGAATACAGTTTTAGAACATTCTATCATCTTACAGGAATGGCACTCTGCATCTTTGACTGGACATTCTTTGTGCAGATGCAGCCTTTTCCCACCACAGTAAGAACACTGAGTAATGGTGGCTCTTGCAGCCCCTTCACTCTTCCCCAGTTTTTGAGTCAACATGCTGCTACTTCTGTGTCCTACAAACTGCAGTGTGTCAGTCAATTTTATCCATGAAATCTCTCTACACTAGTCTAACTTATAAATTGCATCCTTGTGTGTGCGAATGTGGGTCATGAAAGTTTGAGAAGCCAAAATTTACTTAATGTACTTTGCTATCTTTACCTGGGTGGGTTTTGAACTCAATAAAATTCTTTTTAATTTAAACCTCAATGGTTAAACACAGACATTAAGTAAAGCATGTTCTTCCTCCTAAATCTTTCAACAGACCCTATTACAGAATTTGGGTGGTAAGATAAGGTAGTCATGTTTTACCTGTCCTCATACAGCTATAACAGTACATCTATTGAACTCTGCCCTTTCCATGATGGTGTTCCCTCTAAGGCTAAAATGTGTATCAAAACTTTTTATATGTCATTGTTTCTTCATTTATGCCCTATCTGAACATTATGTCATTTGCACTACTGCCTACGGTGTAGAGAAGAGTACTGACCTCATCCTAGCTAGGCTTGTCTGCTAGTCACAAAGCAGTTCACAAACAACTCCAGTTCTTCCTCTTCTCAACTTGATCCAGTGGGTCACTGTTTAAAAATAAGGGGGTCACCCATTTAAAATGGAGATGAGAGGTTAAGGGGTTAATTTCCTATGATCTTGGCCGTTTGAAAAACTTAACTACATCTTGTTGTTTTGAACAAATTGTGAACAATCAGCACATATTCCCTATTCTGAACTCCTCCTGATCTTGTAGATAAACTCCTGCTCGAATAGACCGGTCTAGCCTGGACTCTGCTAATGTGTCCTTGTTTGAAGGAGATAACATTCGCTTTATGTGCAAAGTAGCGTCCCAAGATATATGGGAAATGGTTGCTATCTCACACTCGGGCAATGGTGGATGTGCAGTCTCGATGGCAACGGGGGATGGGTTTTCGACATTTTTACTCACATACTGTCTTTGTATTTACTGTTGCTAAGCACGTGATCTGGGTGAAGTTATACTGTGTACATGACTAATTGCTGTAAAAAGAGTATAAAAGGGTTGAACTCCCCCCTGTTCGGAGGAGTATCACTCGGCTAAACTCAGAACACTGTGCTGAGTTAGAAAAGCGATTCTCCAAAAAGCTTGTACTTGCTTGAAAATAAAGGACTGGGTTTTCTTATAAAGATCAGTGTCTTGCTCTTGCATCAAGTACGTAAGGGTCTCTGAAAACGAAATTGACAGAGATGAGGCAAAAACTTTCTCTGAGGTTCAGGAATCTTTGGATCTCTCTACCTGAAAAAGTGGTGGAAGTGGAGTCTTTGAATATTTTTAAGGCAGGGGTGGATAGATTTGGGGTGGATAGATTCTTGGTAATCATAGATTCCTACAGTGCAGAAGGAGGCCATTTGGCCCATCGAGTCTGAACTGAACACAATCCCACCCAGGCCCTATCCCCATAACCCCATGCGTTTACCCTAGCTAGTCCTCCTGACACCAAGGGGCAATTTAGCATGGCCAATCCACTGAACTCAAGGCAATGATAGGTAGGCAGGATGCAGATTTGAGGTTACTATCAGAACAGTCATGATCCTATTAAATGGCAGAACAGGCTTGAGGGGCTGATTGGCTACTCCTTGTTTGTATGTTGTACGATCTGGGCCATCCACGTATTCAAAGCACTCTTGTAAGGATAAGATTTTCTCTACAGCTTATTTCCACTCTTACCTTTCTTTGAGTTCTGTTGGCATTTTCTATGCAATATCCTTTCCTCACAATTATTTTGCTTGCTGTTTTTTCAGTCGCTGGCCCTTTTCCCCTTGGTCGCTGGTCTTGCGGGGGTTTTGATGATTTTGCCATTGTTGTTACTGCTGCCACCATCTGTTATCATCATTGTGGGTCTT
Source organism: Mustelus asterias (assembly GCF_964213995.1). NCBI lineage: Eukaryota > Metazoa > Chordata > Chondrichthyes > Carcharhiniformes > Triakidae > Mustelus > Mustelus asterias. The sequence continues at coordinate 14,664,661 of NC_135827.1, read as the reverse complement.
AGCCTGGGTTACCCTCGGTTAGGACCCACTAACCCCTCTAACCTATGCATCCCGGGACACTAAGGGGCAATTTAGAATGGCCAATCAACGTAGCCCGCACATCTTTGGACTGTGGGAGGAAACCCACGCAGACACGGGGAGAATGTGCAAACTCCACACAGACAGTTCTGCCATTTAAGAACAAAAAATAAAGAAAAGTACAGCACAGGAACAGGCCCTTCGGCCCTCCAAGCCTGTGCCGATAATGATGCCCTAACTAAACTAAAAAAACCTTCTGCCCTTACTCGGACACATATCCCTCTATTCCTTCCCTATTCATGTACCCATCCAGATGCCTCTTTAATGTACTTGCTTCCACCACCCCCTCTGGCCAGCGCGTTCCAGGCACCCACCATTCTCTGCATGAAAAATAGTTCACACATCTCCCTTAAACTTTCCCCCTCTGACCTTGAACCTGTGACCCCTTGCAATTGACACTTCCATCTTGGGAAAATGCCTTATGGCCAATATGGATTTGAACTCCACATACCCACCTTTGGTTCTGTAACCTTCATAACTTTGCCCAACAAAAATTAATCAATCCCAGTTTCGAAATTTTCAGTTGGCCTCATCGGCTTTTTGGGGAAGGAAATTCCCATTTTCTACCATCCCTACGGGGAAGAAGTACTTCTTACTACTGCCATAGAATGATCTTACTTGAATTTAAGGTTATTCCTCCTTCTTCTAGATTCCCGCAGCAGAAATAGCATCTATCTATCAAAACTGTAATGAACCAATGAACTGATTTGACAGAGGAGATGGTTTGGTTGCAGCTGAGGTACCTGCCTGCGAGTGGGAAGGGAAACTTAACCGAAACCAGAATTCCCTGGATGACAAAGAAGATGGCGGTATGGAACAGACAAAGGGTGCACAATACAGATGTCAGGTTAATTTTACAGGCAAGAACTAGGCTGGATGTAGAAAGTTCAGAGAAATAGTAAAAAGGGAAATGAGGGAGGCAAAGAGAGAGCATGAGAAGTTACTGGAAATTAACATAAAGAGACTCGTAGAAGAATAGAAAACAGGAGCAGGAGGAGGCCATTCGGCCCTTCGAGCCTGCTTCGCCATTCACTATGATCATGGCTGATCATCCAACTCAATAATCTGATCTCACCTTCGCCCTTAATCCTTCTATCCCCTTCGCTCCAAGCGCTAACTCCTTCTTGAAAACATAAAGGGCCGAATTTTCCCATCCGGCCTGCCATGGGAGAGGGGGAGGGGGGGGGGGAGGGGGGTGAGGGGGAGTGTGTGCGGGGGAGTGGTTTCCAGAAAGGCTGCCGATACTTAAAGTAAAAACCGAATGAAATGCATCCAAGTAAAGGGGGAAATTGCAGAGGCACTGGCAAATCTTCCAGTCCTCATTAATTACAAAGGGGGTGTCAAAAGAATTAGAAATATTACAAGCTTTGTTCCAAAAAGGGTGTAAGGAACTGCATTAATTGCAAGTCGTGAACAGGCAGACACGTGGCAGATTCAATTTATGATGTGGAGATGCCGGCGTTGGACTGGGGTAAATACAGTAAGAGTTTTAACAACACCAGGTTAATGTCCAACAGGTTTATTTGGTAGCAAATGCAAACTTGATGGCAAATGCCATCAAGTTTCTACAATGGCAGTTGCCAACAAATAAACCTGTTGGACTTTAACCTGGTGTTGTTACAACTCTTACTGAGATTAAATTTAATGCAGGGAAATGTGAAGTGATACATTTTGGTCGGAAAAGCGAGGAGAGGTGAGTTAAAAAAAAAGGATACAATGCTCAAGGGAACAAGAGAAAACAATTTCCAGCGGAGGTGGGGAGGGAGATGGGTGAAGGGGCGGGTTGCTGGGCAAGGGGGGTGGGGGGGGGGGGGGGAGGGGGGGTGTGGGGTTGTAAAAGTGCATAAATTGTTGAAGGTGGCAAGTTGTTAAAAGGGCCCTCAGGATCTCAGGCTTTATAAGTCGAGGCAGAGAGTGCAAAAGCAAGGATGTTTTAATAAAACACTGGTTTGGGCTCAGCTGAAGCCTTGTGTCTAATTCTGGGCATTACATCTGAGGAGTAGGTGTAGTGATTTGCTTTAGGGAGGATATAGCAAAATGATTTATGAGAATGATGCGAGGATAGTTGGAGGAGCTTGAGTTGTTCTCGTGAGGGAAACGTGAGAGGACATTTAATAGAGATGTTAAAAAATCATGAATGGTCAAGACAGGGTAGATAGAGGGAGAGACACTGGCCGGAATCTTACTGCCTCGCCCGCCCCAGAATCAGGGTGGGCGAGGCTCGCGGAAAGGCATTCTCCATTGGCCTCTGGCGGGATCTTGCGAGCCTCGGGCAGGTGAGGTGGTAAAATTCTGGTAACTATTTCCATTAGCAGAAACGTCAAAAACCAGAGAATGCCGATTTAAAGTGATTTGCAAAAGAGCCAATAGTGACATGAGGAAAGCGCCTTTTACACAGTAAGTGGTTAGGATGTGGAGTTCACTTCCTGAAAGGCAACATTGGAGGCAAATTCAGTCGTGACTTTCAAAAGAAAATTGGATAAACACAAGAAGGGAAATAATTTGGCGGGACATAGGGAGGGAGCAGAGGAGTGGGAGGAGCTAGTGCTGGCATAGGCTGGATTAGCCAAATTGATGCTGTTACCATTCTATGATTCTATGATCTATTCTGTCAAATGCTTTAATCAGATTTATACATTACCTTCTGGACATTCCAAAACAGCCAAAGAAGTATCTCTTTTGAAATAAGAACATAAGAACATAAGAACTAGGAGCAGGAGTAGGCCATCTGGCCCCTCGAGCCTGCTCCGCCATTCAATAAGATCATGGCTGATCTTTTTGTGGACTCAACTCCACTTACCCGCCCGCTCACCATAACCCTTAATTCCTTTACTGTTCAAAAATTTATCTATCCTTGCCTTAAAAACATTCAATGAGGTAGCCTCAACTGCTTCACTGGGCAGAGAATTCCACAGATTCACAACCCTTTGTGTGAAGAAGTTCCTCCTCAACTCAGTCCTAAATCTGCTTTCTCTTATTTTGAGGCTATGCCCCCTAGTTCTAGTTTCACCCGCCAGTGGAAACAACTTCCCTGCTTCTATCTTATCTATTCTCTTCATAATCCTATATGTTTCTGTAAGATCTCCCCTCATTCTTCTGAATTCCAATGAATATAGCCCCAGTCTACTCAGTCTCTCCTCATAAGTCTGCCCTCTCAACTCTGGAATCAACCTAATGAATCTCCTCTGCACCCCCTCCAGTGCCAGTATATCCTTTCTCAAGTAAGGAGACCAAAACTGTACACAGTACTCCAGGTGTGGCCTCACCAGCATCTTATACAGCTGCAATATAATCTCGCTATTTTTAAACTCCATCCCTCTAGCGATGAAAGACAAAATTCTATTTGCCTTCTTAATTACCTGCTGCACCTGCAAACCAACTCCTTGAGATTCCTGCACAAGGACATCCAGTTCCCTCTGCACAGCAGCATGCTGCAATTTTTTACCATTTAAATAATAGTCCATTTTGCTGTTATTCCTACCAAAATGGATGAACTCACATTTACCAACATTGTACTCCATCTGCCAGACCCTCGCCCATTCACTTAGATTATCTATATCCCTTTGCAGACTTTCAGCGTCCTCTGCACATTTTGCTCTTCCATCCATCTTAGTGTCATCTGCGAATTTTGACACACTACACTTGGTCCCCAACTCCAAATCATCTATGTAAATCATAAACAACTGCGGTCCCAATACTGATCTCACTAGTCACTGATCGCCAACCAGAAAAACACCCATTTACCCCCACTCTTTGCTTTCTGTTAGTTAACCAATCCTCTATCCATGCTAATACATTACCCGTAACAGCATGCACCTTTATCTTATGTAGCAGTCTTTGGTGCGGCACCTTGTCAAATGCCTTCTGGAAATCCAGATACACCACATCCACTGGTTCCCCATTGTCCACTGCACACATAATGTTCTCAAAGAATTCTACCAAATTAGTCAAACATGACCTGCCCTTCATGACCCCATGCTACATCTTACCAATGAGACAGTTTATATCCAGATATCCAAATGTTTTCACTGCATGGGAAAAGAAACCTAGTGGTAGCTTCCCACATACAGCACCCCCTCAGCTGATGCATAGAAACATAGATGTGGAGATGCCGGCGTTGGACTGGGGTAAGCACAGTAAGAAGTCTCACAACACCAGGTTAAAGTCCAACAGGTTTATTTGGTAGCAAATACCATAAGCTTTCGGAGCTCAGCTCCTTCGTCAGATGGAGTGGATATCTGTTCTCCAACAGTGCACAGACACAGAAATCAAGTTACAGAATACTAATTAGAATGCAAATCTCTACAGCCAGCCAGGTCTTAAAGGTACAGACAATGTGGGTGGAGGGAGCATTCAACACAGGTTAAAGAGATGTGTATTGTCTCCAGACAGAACAGCGAGTGAGATTCTGCAAGATCAGGGGGAAAGCTGTGGGGGTTACTGATAATGTGACATAAATCCAACATCCCGGTTTAGGCCGTCCTCATGTGTGCGGAACTTGGCTATCAGTTTCTGCTCAGCGACTCTGCGCTGTCGTGTGTTGTGAAGGCCACCTTGGAGAACGCTTACGCTGAATGCCCGTGACTGCTGAAGTGCTCCCCCACAGGAAGAGAACAGTTTTGCCTGGTGATTGTCGAGCGGTGTTCATTCATCCGTTGTCGTAGCGTCTGCATGGTTTCCCCAATGTACCATGCCTCGGGACATCCTTTCCTGCAGCGTATCAGGTAGACAACGTTGGCCGAGTTGCAAGAGTATGTACCGTGTACCTGGTGGATGGTGTTCTCACGTGAGATGATGGCATCCGTGTCGATGATCTGGCATGTCTTGCAGAGGTTGCTGTGGCAGGGTTGTGTGGTGTCTTGGTCACTGTTCTCCTGAAGGCTGGGTAGTTTGCTGCGGACAATGGTCTGTTTGAGGTTGTGTGGTTGTTTGAAGGCAAGAAGTGGGGGTGTGGGGATGGCTTTGGCGAGATGTTCGTCTTCATCAATGACATGTTGAAGGCTCCGGAGGAGATGCCGTAGCTTCTCCGCTCCGGGGAAGTACTGGACGATGAAGGTTACTCTGTCCACCGTGTCCCGTGTTTGTCTTCTGAGGAGGTCGGTGCGGTTTTTCGCTGTGGCGAGTCGGAACTGTTGATCGATGAGTCGAGCGCCATATCCTGTTCTTATGAGGGCATCTTCCAGCGTCTGGAGGTGTCTGTTGCGATCCTCCTCATCCGAGCAGATCCTGTGTATTCGGAGGGCTTGTCCGTAGGGGATGGCTTCTTTTACGTGTTTAGGGTGGAAGCTGGAGAAGTGGAGCCTCGTGAGGTTATCTGTGGGCTTGCGGTACAGTGAGGTGCTGAGGTGACCGTCCTTAATGGAGATGCGTGTGTCCAAGAATGCAACCGATTCCGAAGAGTAGTCTATGGTGAGCCTGATGGTGGGCTGGAACTTGTTGATGTCATCATAGAGTTGTTTCAGTGATTGCTCACCATGACTCCAAAGGAAGAAAATGTCATCGATGTATCTAGTGTATAGCATCGGTTGAAGGTCCCGTGCGGTGAAGAAGTCTTGTTCGAACCTGTGCATGAAGATGTTGGCATATTGAGGTGCGAATTTTGTCCCCATGGCTGTTCCGTGTGTCTGGTTGTTGAAGGTGAAGATATTGTGGTCCAGAATAAAGCGGATGAGTTGTAAAATTGCATCTGGAAACTGGCAGTTGATGGCATTGAGTACCGAGGCCGTTGCAGCAATGCCATCCTCGTGGGGGATGTAGAAACATAGAAACATGGAAATTAGAAGCAAGAGTAGGCCATTCAGCCCTTTGAGCCTGTTCTGCCATTCATTTTGATCATGAGTGTTCATCGAATTCAATATCCTGATCCTCCTTGTGAAGCTAAGGGGGAGAGTAAAGGAGTATTGTAATATAATCCAATTTTTCCATGTTCAGTGAATGGTTTTCCTTGCTGTTAAAACTAATTAGCAATCCTGAGACTCTGTTGAAGAAAGAAAGTACAGCACAGGAACAGGTCCTTCAGCCTTTCGAGCCCATGCTGTTCCTCCACCTTTCATTAAAAAGAGTAAAAGTTACAGGCTTCCGTTCTGGAATCTTCAAGTCCAGTTATAAGATCAACTGGGATTGTAACTAAAAACAATTGATTTGGAAGTGAGGGTGTAACTCAGCCACAGCAATCACAAGCAAGGTGAAACTCTAGTGACACTTGTAGGTGGGAAAAATGAGGAGAGGCAACATAAACAAAATAGTCCAATTCGAAAGTGGGTGCACAATCTATAGAATCCTCTCTGAAGGTGGCAAGACAAATTGATAAGACTGTTTAAAAAAGGGATTGGCGTCCTTGGCTTTATTAATAGAGCAACACGTGGCACAGTGGTTAGCACTGCTGCTTTGCAGTGGCAGGGACCCGGGCTCAAATCCCGTCTTGCGTCACTATCTGTGTGGAGTTTGCACGTTCTCCCCGTGTCTGCATGGGTTTTCTCTCACACTCCAAAGTTGTGCAAGTGAGGTGTCTTGGCCATGCTAAATTTCCCCTTAAAATGTCCCAAGATGTGTAGGTGAGGGGGAATTAGCTGGATAATTATGTGGGGTTACAGGGATAGTGCCTGGGTGGGATGCTCTGTTGGAGAGTCGGTGCAGACTCCACAGGCCTCCTTCTGCACGCTGGGGATTCTATGAAAAAAGTCAACTCTGAACACGGTGCAGCAACAGGGAAGTTATGGTAAACATTTATAAAGTGCTCAGCCCCGCCTGGAGTATTGTGTTCAATATTTCTGCAGGGCACCACACTTTAGTAGGGATATTGCTCCCTTGGAGAGAGGGTACAGGACAGACTTACCAAGGGTGATGCCAGGAATGAGGGGAGGCTGAGGTTTTGTGGGAATGCTGAGGTTCTTCTTAGAAGAGAGAAAGTTAAGAGGAGAGTCTGGGAAAGGTGTTCAAATCCTGAATAGTTTGGATTGAGTAAATAAGGAGAAGCTGTTTCCAGTTAGAGAGGTGTCAGCAGCTATCGGACACAGATTTCAGATGATCTGTGAATTAATCAGTGGCAACACGAGGAAGGATATTTTTCCACAATGTATTGCTGAGATCACAAATGCACTCTGAGAGGGGGGAGTGCAGTGTGTGTGAGAGGGGGGGAGTGCAGTGTGTGAGAGGGGGGAGTGCAGTGTGTGAGAGGGGGGAGTGCAGTGTGCGTGAGGGGGTGCAGTGTGTGAGAGGGGGGAGTGCAGTGTGTGAGGGGGGGGAGTGCAGTGTGTGAGAGGGGGGGAGTGCAGTGTGTGTGAGAGGGGGGAGTGCAGTGTGTGAGAGGGGGGCCGTGTGTGAGGGGTGGGAGTGCAGTGTGTGAGAGGGGGGCCGTGTGTGAGGGGTGGGAGTGCAGTGTGTGGGGGGGGGGGAGTGCAGTGTGTGAGGGGGGGCAGTGTGTGTGAGAGCGGGGCAGTGTGTGAGGGGGGGCAGTGTGTGTGAGAGCGGAGCAGTGTGTGAGGGGGGGGCAGTGTGTTAGGGGGGGCAGTGTGTGAGGGGGGGCAGTGTGTGAGAGGGGGCAGTGTGTGCAGGGGGGCAGTGTGTGTGAGGGAGGGCAGTGTGTGAAGGGGGGCAGTGTGTGAAGGAGGCAGTGTGTGAAGGGGGGCAGTGTGTGAGGGGGGGCAGTGTGTGAGGGGGGGAGTGCAGTGTGTGAGAGGGGGGGAGTGCAGTGTGTGAGAGGGGGGCAGTGTGTGAGGGGGGCAGTGTGTGAAGGGGGGCAGTGTGTGAGGGAGGGCAGTGTGTGAGGGGGGGCAGTGTGTGAAGGAGGCAGTGTGTGAAGGGGGGCAGTGTGTGAGGGGGGGCAGTGTGTGAGGGGGGGGAGTGCAGTGTGTGAGAGGGGGGGAGTGCAGTGTGAGAGAGGGGGGCAGTGTGTGGGGGGGCATTGTGTGAGAGGGGGGGCAGTGTGTGAGGGGGGGCAGTGTGTGAGAGGGGGGAGTGCAGTGTGTGAGAGGGGGGGAGTGCAGTGTGTGAGAGGGGGGGAGTGCAGTGTGTGAGGGGGGCAGTGTGTGAGGGGGGAGGAGTGCAGTGTGTGAGAGGGGGGGAGTGCAGTGTGTGAGAGGGGGGCAGTGTGTGGGGGGGGCATTGTGTGAGAGGGGGGCAGTGTGTGGGGGGGGCAGTGTGTGAAGAGGGGGGCAGTGTGACGGGGGGGGGGGGCAGTGTGTGAGGGGGGGGCAGTGTGTGAGGGGGAGCAGTGTGTGAAGGGGGGCAGTGTGTGAGGGGGGCAGTGTGTGAAGGGGGGCAGTGTGTGAGGGGGGCAGTGTGTGAAGGGGGGCAGTGTGTGAGGGGGGCAGTGTGTGTGAGGGGGGGCAGTGTGACGGGGGGGGGGGCAGTGTGTGAGGGGGGGGCAGTGTGTGAGGGGGGGGCAGTGTGTGAAGGGGGGCAGTGTGTGAGGGGGGCAGTGTGTGTGAAGGGGGGCAGTGTGTGTGAGGGGGGAGTGCAGTGTGTGTGAAGGGGGGCAGTGTGTGAGGGGGGGGCAGTGTGTGAAGGGGGGGCAGTGTGTGAGGGAGGGCAGTGTGTGAGGGGGGGGCAGTGTGTGAGGGGGGGGCAGTGTGTGAGGGGGGCAGTGTGAGAGGGGGGGGTCAGTGTCTGAGGGGGGGCAGTGTGTGAGGGGGGCAGTGTGTGAGGGTGGGGGAAGTGTGTGTGAGGGGGGGGGCAGTGTGTGAGGGGGGCAGTGTGTGAGGGTGGGGGAAGTGTGTGTGAGGGGGGGGGCAGTGTGTGAGGGGGGCAGTGTGTGAGGGTGGGGGAAGTGTGTGAAGGGGGGGCAGTGTGAGGGGGGGGGCAGTGTGTGAGGGGGGGCAGTGTGTGAGGGGGGGGCAGTGTGTGAGGGGGGCAGTGTGTGAGGGGGGGCAGTGTGAGAGGGGGGGGTGCCGTGTGTGAGGGCGGGGCAGTGTGTGAGAGGGGGCAGTGTGTGAAGGGGGGGGCAGTGTGAGGGGGGGGCAGTGTGTGAGAGGGGGGGCAGTGTGTGAAGAGGGGGGGCACTGTGTGGGGGGGGCAGTGTGTGAGGGGGGGCAGTGTGTGAAGGGGGGGCAGTGTGTGAGGGGGGCAGTGTGTGAAGGGGGGCAGTGTGTGAAGAGGGGGGGCAGTGTGAGAGGGGGGGCAGTGTGAGAGGGGGGGCAGTGTGTGAAGAGGGGGGGCAGTGTGAGAGGGGGGGCAGTGTGTGAAGAGGGGGGGCAGTGTGTGAGAGGGGGCAGTGTGTGAGAGGGGGGGCAGTGTGAGAGGGGGGGCAGTGTGTGAGGGGGGGCAGTGTGTGAGGGGGGCAGTGTGTGAGGGGGGGCAGTGTGAGAGGGGGGGGTGCCGTGTGTGAGGGCGGGGCAGTGTGTGAGAGGGGGCAGTGTGTGAAGGGGGGGGCAGTGTGAGGGGGGGGCAGTGTGTGAGAGGGGGGGCAGTGTGTGAAGAGGGGGGGCACTGTGTGGGGGGGGCAGTGTGTGAAGAGGGGGGGCAGTGTGTGAAGAGGGGCAGTGTGTGAAGGGGGGGCAGTGTGTGAAGGGGGGGCAGTGTGTGAAGAGGGGGAGGCAGTGTGAGAGGGGGGGCAGTGTGTGAAGAGGGGGGGCACTGTGTGGGGGGGGCAGTGTGTGAAGGGGGGGCAGTGTGTGAGGGGGGGCAGTGTGTGAAGGGGGGGCAGTGTGTGAGGGGGGCAGTGTGTGAAGGGGGGCAGTGTGTGAAGAGGGGGAGGCAGTGTGAGAGGGGGGGCAGTGTGTGAAGAGGGGGGGCAGTGTGAGAGGGGGGGCAGTGTGTGAGGGGGGGGCAGTGTGTGAAGAGGGGGGGCAGTGTGAGAGGGGGGGCAGTGTGTGAAGAGGGGGGGCAGTGTGTGAGAGGGGGCAGTGTGTGAGAGGGGGGGCAGTGTGAGAGGGGGGGCAGTGTGTGAGGGGGGGCAGTGTGTGAAGAGGGGGGGCAGTGTGAGAGGGGGGGCAGTGTGTGAGGGGGGGCAGTGTGTGAAGAGGGGGGGCAGTGTGTGAGAGGGGGGGCAGTGTGTGAGAGGGGGGGCAGTGTGTGAGAGGGGGGGCAGTGTGAGAGGGGGGGCAGTGTGTGAGAGGGGGGGCAGTGTGAGAGGGGGGGCAGTGTGTGAGAGGGGGGGCAGTGTGTGAGAGGGGGCAGTGTGTGAAGAGGGGGGGCAGTGTGAGAGGGGGGGCAGTGTGTGAAGAGGGGGGGCAGTGTGTGAAGAGGGGGAGGCAGTGTGTGAAGAGGGGGGGCAGTGTGTGAGGGGGGGCAGTGTGTGAAGAGGGGGGGCAGTGTGAGAGGGGGGGCAGTGTGTGAGGGGGGGCAGTGTGTGAAGGGGGGGCAGTGTGTGAGGGGGGGCAGTGTGTGAAGGGGGGGCAGTGTGTGAAGAGGGGGAGGCAGTGTGTGAAGGGGGGGCAGTGTGTGAGGGGGGGCAGTGTGTGAAGAGGGGGGGCAGTGTGTGAAGGGGGGGCAGTGTGTGAGGGGGGGCAGTGTGTGAAGGGGGGGCAGTGTGTGAAGAGGGGGAGGCAGTGTGTGAAGAGGGGGGGCAGTGTGTGAGAGGGGGCAGTGTGTGAAGAGGGGGAGGCAGTGTGAGGGGGGGCAGTGTGTGAGGGGGGGCAGTGTGTGAGTGGGGCAGCGTGTGAGGGGGGGCAGTGTGTCGGGGGGGGCAGTGTGAGAGGGGGGCAGTGTGTGAGGGGGGGGCAGTGTGTGAGGGGGGCAGTGTGTGAGGGGGGCAGTCTGTGAGGGGGGGCAGTGTGTGAAAGGGGGCAGTGTGTGAGGGGGGGGCAGTGTGTGAGGGGGGGGCAGTGTGTGAGTGGGGCAGTGTGTGAGGGGGGGGGCAGTGTGTGAGGGTAGCAGTGTGTGGGGGGGGGCAGTGTGAGGGGGGGGGGCAGTGTGAGAGGGGGGGGGGGTAGTGTGTGAGGGTGCACAGCCAGGATTGGATAAACACGGATGATTGCATTTGGACGGTATGGGGGATTAAACCCCATAGCAAAGACTGACAGGATTATGGGAAGAGAGCAAGGAGATGAGACTAATTACAATTGGACAGCCTTTTCACGGTGCTATCATAAGCACTATGGATCTAATGGCCTCTATACATGCTCTGTGACTCTTCCGCTTGAGTCATTCTCTGGGTTGAGAGGTTTTGCCTCATTTATGTCCCCTAGTTTAGGATTCCCCGACAAACAGGAACATGTTCCCTGTGCTGACCCTATCAAACTCCATCATAATCTTGAAGACCTGTGGAGGTTACCCTCTCAGCCTCCTACTCTTGAGAGGAAAGAACTGCAGTCTTTTAGAAGAAATTATAATGAGGTACTGCAGCTGAACGAGGCAGCGTCTCTGGTGGAGCTCTGGTTCTCCCCATACTCTGAGCACTACCCACCTGTCTATGAATATCAGGACCTTATTTTCCAAACAGTAAATGACCTCCTTATTCCTCCACCAGGCGGCAATGTAAGCACACAGTTTGCAATCATGTCGGCTTGGTTATTTTTCTGCTTTGTGAATGGGAATAATTAATTGATTTGTAAAACTGATGACTCCTTGTTTTTTTGTAATGTTTTGTGAGTCTTTTTTTGATGAAGGCTTTGTTTGCATCCTCACAAAATTGCCCCAGGGGACCTGGGTTCAATTCCGGCCTTGGGTTACTGTCTGTGTGGAGTTTGCACGTTCTCCCCATGTCTGCGTGGGTTTCCTCAGGGTGCTCCAGTTTCCTCCCACAGTCCAAAGATAAGCGGGTTAGGTTGATTGGCTGTGCTAAATTGACCCTAGTGTCAGGGTTTCAGCAGGGCAAATATGTGGGGTTACAGGAATAGGGTCTGGGTGTGATTGTGGTTGGTGCAGACTCGATGGGCTGAATGGCCTCTATCTTCACTGTGGGGATTCTATGAAAATAAAATATCAGACCAAGCGAATGGGGAAAGGTTTTCTTTTTATTCATTCACAGGGTGTGGGTGTCGCTGGCTGGACTGGCATTTATTGCCACTCCCTACCTGCCCTCCATTTCAGAGGGCATTTGAGAATCAACCAGATTGCTGTGGGCCTGGAGTTACACAGGCCAGGGAAGGACGGCAGACTTTAACAAAGAACGAGAGGGAACCAGGTGGGCTTTTCCGACAATCGACAATGATTTCAAGGTCATCCTAGACTTTTAATTCCAGATTTTCATTGAATTCAAATTTCATCATCTGCTGTGGTGGGATTTGAAACCTCGTCCCCAGATCTTGCCCTGAGTCACTGGATTACTGGGCCACTGACTGTACCGCGCCATCAACACCTCCCTTTAAGGTATGTTACGATATGTTGCAGTTGGTTCTGATATGGTCTCTGAAAGATGCATTGCAGCAACAATACTACATCCGTGTGACTCGCCTTTCCGATGCTGATTCACCATGCAAAACATTCCCACTCAATGATCCCCTTTGCCCAAGCAATGTATTTGAGGCTGATTCCCAAAGTGAGGTGGATTAGTACTTGGTGTGGGCACGTTTATTATTCAATGTGTGCAGGATGAGTTCGGAGACGCAGTGAAAGAACAAGCGATGCTTAGTGAGTTTGGATCGATACTCAGTGTGAGAGGATCAGTATTCAGTGAGTTTGGATCGATACTCAGTGTGAGAGGATCAGTATTCAGTGAGTGTAGGATCGATACTCAGTGAGAGAGGATCAGTATTCAGTGAGTGTAGGATCGATACTCAGTGAGAGAGGATCAGTATTCAGTGAGTGTAGGATCGATACTCAGTGAGGGAGGATCAGTATTCAGTGAGTGAAGGATCGATACTCAGTGAGAGAGGATCAGTATTCAGTGAGTGTAGGATCGATAACCAGTGAGAGAGGATCAGTGAGAGAGGATCAGTATTCAGTGAGTGAGGGATCGATACTCAGTGAGAGAGGGTCAGTATTCAGTGATTGTCAGATCGATACTCAGTGAGAGAGGATCAGTATTCAGTGAGTGAAGGAAGATACTCAGTGAAAGAGGAGTAGTATTCAGTGAGTGTAGGATCGATACTCAGTGAAAGAGGATCAGTATTCAGTGAGTGTAGGATCGATAACCAGTGAGAGAGGATCAGTGAGAGAGGATCAGTATTCAGTGAGTGAAGGATCGATACTCAGTGAGAGAGGGTCAGTATTCAGTGAGTGTAGGATCGATAATCAGTGAGAGAGGATCAGTATTCAGTGAGTGAAGGATCGATACTCAGTGAGAGAGGATCAGTGTTCAGTGAGTGAAGGATCGATACTCAGTGAGAGAGGATCAGTATTCAGTGAGGGTAGGATCGATACTCCGTGAGGGACAATCAATGCTCAATAATTGCTTGATCATCTACTGTGTGAGCTTGTTATTGATGCTTGACTTGGTTTCTTTACTGTTTCTCTAAAGCAGACACTGTTCTGGTCATCCAGGACTGGCTGGTTTAACTATCATTTCCCCACAGGTACACACCTCGGCTTTCGGGAAATAATCATCCACATTCTGAATCTGCTCCTTCACTTCCATCGTATTCCAACTGTGCTGATTTCAGTAACTTAGTTGTAAAATATTTTTGTACATATTTTTCCTTCTTCTCTGCTTGTGGGCGGCACGGTGGCACCGTGGTTAGCACTGCTGCCTCACAGTGCCAGGGACCCGGGTTGGATTCCTGGCTTGGGTCACTGTCCGGGTGGAGTCTGCACATTCTCTCTGTGTGCCCTGGTGCTCCAGTTTCCTCCCACAGTCCAGAGATTGGATAGGTGGATTGGCCATTCTAAATTATGCCTTAGTGTCAGGGTCTAGCTCGGGTAAATGCATGGGGTTATGGGGATAGGGCCTGGGTGGGTTTGTTGTTGGTGCAGACTCGATGGGCCGAATGGCCTCCTTCTGCACTGTAGGATTCTATGATTCTATGCTCATGTTATTTTTCTTATCCTTCCCCCATGATAGATTGAGGACTACCTTTGGAACATTTTCTTGCAGAGATCTGTCGCAGCTGGGTCATTAAGTTTGTTCAAGGCTGAGAGACAGATTTTTTAACCAGTTTGGAATCAAACGTTAGGAGGATAAGGTGGGAAAGTGGAGTTGAGGATTATATCAGATCAGCCATGTTCTCATTGAATGGCGGAGCAGACACGATGGGCTGAATGGCCTACTTCTCCTCCCATGTCTTCTGGACTTCCACTAAAAGGGCAAAGGATGATGACAGGAGGGTTGTTTGGATTTGTGCTTCTTTGCCACATACGCCTATTGGAGCAAAGGAACATCATTCAGAAGAATTATGGGTTGAGATGGTAGTTTGGTGATATTGTCACTGTGTTGGCAATCCAGAGGCCCAGGTTAATGATCTGGGGACATGGGTTTAAATCCCACCATGGCAGCTGGTGGAACTTTGCGTGGGATTTTCCAGCCGCACACGCCCCAAGACTGGAAATTCCTGTCTGACTTCAACGGACCTTTAAATGGTCCCACTGAATTTTGTTCTCCACCTGTTATGATTCCTGCAGTGGGCAGGACCAGAAAATCTCACCCTTAAACTCAATTAGTAAAATCTGATTTGAAGGCTTGTTTCAATAATGGAGACCAAACAATCATTGATTGTGGTAAAAATACATCTATTCACTCATGTCCTTTAAGGAATGAAATCATAGAATAGAATAGAATCCCTAGAAACAGTACAGAAGGAGGCCATTCGGCCCATCAAGCCTGAACTGACAACAATCCCATCTGAGCCCCACAACCTCATGTATTTACCCAGCTAATTCCCCCTGACACTAAGGGGCAATTTAGCACGGCCAATCAACCTAACCCGCACATCTTTGCACTGTGGGAAGAAACCGGAGCACCCGGAGGAAACCCAACCAAACACGGGGAGAATGTACAAACTCGACTCAGACAGGCCGGAATTGAACCTGGATCCCTGGAGTTATGAAGCAGCAATGCTGTGCTTACCTGGTCTGACCTACCTGTGACTCCAGATCCACAGCAATGTGCTTGACTCTTAACTGCCTCTGAAATAGACTAGCCAAGCCAATTAGGGATGAGCAACAAATGCTGGCCTTGCCATTGATGCCCACCTTCCATCAAAGAATGAAAAAAAGGGCAAGTTGATAAGTTGTTAAAAAAAGATTGAAGGGCAATAGATTAAGACTCAGGCAAGTTGATTCATTTAATGAACTGGCATCAGATTCCTTCGGCTGCACTTTCCAAACCCACAACCACTCCCATCTAGAAGGACAAGAGCAGCAGATACCTGGGAACACCACCACCTGGAGCATCCCCTCCAAATCATGCACCATGCTGACTTGGAAATATATCACCGTTCCTTCATTGTCGCTGGGTCCTGGAATTCCCTTCCTAACAGCACTGTGGGTGTACCTACACCACAGGAACTGCAGCGGTTCAAAAAGGCAGCTCCTGAAGGATGGGCAATAAATGCTGGCCTAGCCAGTGACACCCACATCCTATAAATGAATATGTAAAAAATCAGCATAGGCCTGATGGAATGAATGGCCTTATTTCTGTGGTAGATGTTGTATAATTCACTGACCAAAAGAGAAAATGCTGGAAAGGCAAAGGGTGATCTGGACTCGAAACGTCAGCTCTTTTCTCTCCTTACAGACGCTGCCAGACCTGCTGAGATTTTCCAGCATTTTCTCTTTTAGTTTCAGATTCCAGCATCCGCAGTAACTTGCTTTTATCCAGTGTATAATTCAATGATTGTGCGGTGTATTGATAAACGGAACTGAAACCCACTCTAACAACTGTTGGAGGCAATAATGACTCTTTCAAGCAGATGGGCCTTTGCCATGATGATTCTTCAGTAAATGCACTGTATGTTTCATACTGAATGAACCAGAATGGAAGGCTGATTGCTCTTAGTCTATCTTGTGTTAGGTTACTGGAATGGATATATGATATGATATAGATATGATGCCACCATTGGCATCAATGTTCCTCGGCTAGTGAAGGGAGTGGTAAATAATGGGGAGTCTACCTGCTCCTGTCATCTGTGTTGATAAAATGGGGTCAGATTTGGCTGTCCAGACTCCCAGCACTCAGTGTTCAGACTCTTGAATGAAGAGTAGCTACCAGGCCACAGGACGGGGAATTCTCACTGTTCCATGCACCTTACGTATTGGGGAGGTTAAGGTGGAATGATAATGTCTGCAGCCAATTCTGTTTCACCCAGACACATGACCCATTCCGACATGAACATGTGCAGCCTTTTTCGGTCAAAGTCAGGATGGTCAGAATCCAAAATCCACTTCAGACAGTTCCGGTGAAATTTGGCTTGACATCCAGTGGAATTACCCTCTGTGGGTGTTCATCAAACTCTCTTGCCCCATAGGATTAACCGACCTTTTTGCAGGTAAACAGCAAAAGAAGCAATGGTGGCATGAGGAAAACCATTTTCCACTCAGCGAGTGGTTACCATGTGGAATGCACTGCCTGAGAGAGGGGGTGGAGGGAGTTGGGTGGGGGAGGGGGAGAGGGGGGGAGACAGCTTCGATCCAAGTTAGAATTGGATTATTGTGGGGGAAGGCAAGGGAGTGGCGCTGGGTGAATTGCTCTGTCAGAGAACCAGCACAGGCTCGATCGCCCAAATGGCCTCCTCCTGTGTTGTAACCATTCTATTGGCTACTCTAAAGATGGCCAGATTCCAGAGAAGGAGTCTGGGAGGCTTTTTTTAAATTCATTCGTGGGATATGGGCAGCATTTGTTGCCCATCTCTAGCTGCCCTTGTTCAGAGGGCCATTGAGAGTCAACCACATTGCTGTGGCTCTGGAGTCACATGTAGGCCAGGCCAGGTAAGGACGACAGGTTTCAGAGAATCATAGAATCGCTACAGTGTAGAAGGAGGCCATTCGGCCCATTGAGCCTGCGCCAACAACAATCCCACCCTATCACGATAACCCCACGTATTTTACCCTGCTAGTCCCCCTGACACTAAGGGGCAATTGAGCATGGCCAATTAACCTAACCCGCACATCTTTGGAGTGTGGGAGGAAACCGGAGTACCCGGAGGAAACCCACGCAGACACGGGGCAAACATGCAAACTCCACACAGACAGTGATCTGAGGCCGGAATCAAACCCGGGTCCCTGGCATTGTGAGGCAGCAGTGCTAACCACTGTGCCCTTCCCTAAAGGACATCAGTGAATCAGATGGGTTTTCCCAACAATCGACAATGATTTCATGGTCATCAGTAGATTTCTAATTCCAGATATATATATAGAATTCAAATTCCACCATCTGCCTTGGCGGAATTCGAACACAGGTCTCCGGAACATTAGCTGAGTTTCTGCATTATTAGTCAAGCGATAATACCACTAGGCCATTGCTTTCCACTGATTCAATCTGTTCTTAAAGGGAGTAATGCCAAGATAGGAAAACAATGACCAGGCTATCCTGTCGGCTTGTCAATCCTTCCCTTACCTCAAGAGCTTGATTTTTCTTCTGCTGCTACAATAAACGTGGTTTTAGACGGGCATGCCGAATGTAATTACAGATGGCAGACAGGGTACATATTTTGAGGGGGTTGGGTGGGGATGGGGGAGTGGCGGAGGATTTGTGGTGGCCAAAGAGTGGAGGGAGATATGCAGTTGAACCAAAGAACAGGATCCAAACAGCAGTGATGGCTTCTTGGGCTTGGAGTCGGCGGAGGGAAGAAGAGCCTTTAAATTATTCTCTGCGGCTTCACCTCGTGGCTCCTCCCTTTCCCAACCACTCCTCCGGCCATCTGCCCTATAGCCATTCCTCCCCGAGAGGCTTCTGCACAAACATTAGCTCATAGCATTCCTTAATCCGTGATAAATGTTGGGAAAAATGCCTGTACGTGTGGTGAAAGGACAACCAGCTTGGGTAAAAAGAACTTAATGAGTCAGTGCCAATCCTATTAGTTCCGGCCTGTGTGTCTGGATAGGACCGTAACTGTGTTTTTAAAAGAGCAATTTGAATGGCAGCCCCCTCAGAAACAGGATAGGAGCCGGGACGCACTCAGCTGTACCATCTAACTCCAATCTATTTATTTGTTGTCTCCCTTGCATATTGAAGGGGAAAGAAACTTTTCTTTGAGCGCATTTTCCTTCAGTAGGCCTCTCGTTCACTTCTCTGCCTGAAGGTAAAAACAACTTGTCTCTGGACACTCTCCTACTGTTGAGTGACTTCCGATGAAGGAACAAAGGTCCCTCAGGACATCCCCTAAGGAGGGAAATAGTCAACAAGATAGGGTCAATCCAACTGTGACAAGGTGACACTGAGCAGGTTTTTTTCTAAGCAACTTTAACATTGTAGCAAGATGGGGTTGCCCGAGACGGGTAATGGATTTTATGGCCTCGAGGTTCCAGGATTGGAATAGGAGTTGGGGCTTGACTGTAACAGGTCAAAAATGTAAAAAGAACAAAGAATATGCATGGGCGACAAGAGAATCCTATCAGTGAAGCACTGCGATTGGCCAGATCAGAAACAAAGCAGGATGGGTAAAGCAGTCGATGTCCATTTCTCCCACCCCTGTACTCCCATGAGACAATGGCTGGCCCTTGTCAAGATGGTGCCTGGGGGGAAAGCCATAGGAACCTCAGAACAAAGGATTCAGGAGCAGGGAGAGGCCATTAAGCCCCACGTACCTACTCTGCTGTTCAATAGGATCATGGTTGATATGGTTGAGGGCTCAACTCCACTTTCCTGTCTGCACCTCACCCCTCCCAAAAACAAACCTTTGACTCCCTTGTTTATCAAAGATTTATCCAACTCAGCCTTGAATGAATTCAACGACCTAGTCTCCGCTGCTTTCTAGGGAAGGGAGCTCCGCAGAGAAAGAGTGGCTTGTTTACTGCGGTGCTACACTCTCTGACAATCTGAAAAATGTACAGGCTTATACTCTATTAAACATCGCAGGCCCCAAGGCTGTCAAAACATGTGAGTCATTTGTTTTCCAGATGGAGGAGGAAGAAGCGCGCCCTGAAATAATCCTAAGAAAGTTTGAGAATATCTGCTCCTGGTAAAAAACATAATCCTTGATAGACATACGTTCAATTCAACAAATTGTAGAGTGGCACGGTGGCACAGTGGTTAGCACTGCTGCCTTACAAACCAGGGACCCGGGTTCAATTCCAGCCTCGGGTCACTGTCTGTGTGGAGTTTGCTCGTTCTCCCTGTGTCTGCGTGGGTTTCCTCCGGATGCTCCAGTTTCTTCCCACAGTCCAAAGATGTGCTGGTTAGGTTGATTGGCCATGATGAATTGACCCTAGTATCAGGGGGATTGGCAGAGCAAGTATGTGGGGTTACGGGAATATGGCCTGGGTCGGATTGTGGTCGGTGCAGACTCGATGGGCCGAATGGCCTCCTCCTACACTGTCGGGATTCTATGATTCTATGAAATCAAAGAGAGGATGAATCAATAGAATCTTACACGGCCATCCTGAAAAGAAATGTGTATTTGGATCTCTCACTGAAGAACTAATCAGGGATTGAATAGTTTGTGGAATTCATAGTGATTTAGTCCGCAAGCAGCTGCTACGGGAAAAAGACCTAATGTTACAAACAGCCATTAGTATCTGCATGTTAAACAAGCAATCGGAAAAAAAGCAGGGATTTTAAATGGGAGATGGAAGTATTCACAGTAGAGGGCGCACCGTGCGCTAAGTGCAGCACCCAGCACCCTCCAAACAGAACAGCTTGTTTTGCATATGGTACAAGATGCAACAAATGTGGGAGATGGAATGACTTTGCTAAATGCCGCTGATCCAAAGCACAGCAGCCTTCCCCTGCCATCAGCAACATGGCAGCTGTTCGATCCTCCACGGGTAAGTGTGTCAGTAAAGTGAATCAATTATACTCAGCCAAAGCAGCAAAGCTACAGAGCCTTCAACAGCATTCTACAGCGAGAGTGTCAACACCATCACAGGAAAGGATGAGGTCCTCACCGCCCTCAACATAATTGGCAGTGCGTGATTTGATTTGATTTGTTGTTGTCACATGTATTAATATACCGTGAAAAGTATTGTTTTTTGTGCGCTATACAGATAGAGCATACTGTTCATAGAGAAGGAAAGGAGACGGTGCAGAATGTAGTGCTACAGTCATAGCTAGGGTGTAGAGAAAGAGCAACTTAATACAAGGTAGGTCTTTTCAGAAGTCTGATGGCAGCAAGGAAGAAGATGTTCTTGAGTCGGTTGGTATGGGACCTCAGATTTTTGTATCTTTTTCCCAATGGAAGAAGGTGGAAGTGAGTATGTCCGGGGTGCGTGGGGTCCTTGATTATGCTGGCTGCTTTTCCAAGGCAGTAGGAAGTGTAGATGGTATCAATGGATGGGAGGCTGGTTTACGTGATGGACTGGGCTTCATTCACGATTCTTTGTAGTTTCTTGAGGTCTTGGACAGAGCAGGAGCCATACCAAGCTGTGATGCAACCAAACAGAATGCTTTCTAAGGTGCATCTGTAAAAGTTGGTGAGCCATAGCGGACATGCCAAATTTCCTTTGTCTTCTGAGAAAGTAGAGGCATTGATGGGCTTTCTTAACTATAGCATCAGTGTGGAGGGACCAGAACAGGTTGTTGGCGGTCTGGATACCTAGAAACCTGAAGCTCTCGACCATTTCCACTTTGGCCCATTGATGTAGACAGGGGCATGTCTCCACAATGCTTCCTGAAGTCGATGATTATCTCCTTTGTTTTGTTGACATTGAAGGACAGATTATTTTTGTCACACCAGTTCACCAGATTCTCTATCTCTTTCCTGTACTCAGTCTCTTCATTGTTTGAGATCAGACCCACTTGAAAATTGAGTTGGAGGGGAATTTGGCCACACAGTCATAGGTGTCTCAGGAGTATAGTAAAGGGCTGAGGACACAGCCTTGTGGGGCACTGGTGTTGAGTATAATCATGGAGGAGGGTTGTTGCCTATCTTTAATGATTGTGGTCTGTGGGTTAGGAAGTCTAGGAACCAGTCACAGAGGAAGGAGCTGAGCCCCAAGCCACGGAGTTTGGAGATGAGTTTTGGCGGTATAATGGTGTTGAAGACTGAGCTGCCATCAAATAGGAGTCTGACATAGGTGTCGTTGTGATCCAGGTGTTCCAGGGTTGAGTGCAGGGCCAGGGAGGTGGCATCTGCTGTGGAGCTATTGTGGTGATAGGCGAACTATAGTGGATCCAGGCAATCCGGGAGGCTGGAATTGATTCGTGCCATGACTAACCTTTTGAAGTACTTCATAATGATGGATTTCAGAGCCATCGGATGATCGTCATTAAGGCACACTGCCTGGTACAGGGATGATGGCCGTATTCTTGAACCAGATAAGGACCTCAGATTGGTGCAAAGAGAAGTGAAAGATGTCTGTGAATTTTGCCGCAGAAGGCTGTGGAGGCCAGGTCATAGAGTGTCTTTAAGACAGAGATAGATAGGTTCTTGATTAATAACCCCTCATAACCCCTGATCCCGTTATTAGAGTCATAGAAGAATCATAGAAACCCTACAGTGCAGAAGAAGGCCATTCGGCCCATCGAGTCTGCACCGACCACAATCCCACAATCCCTGCCCCCACATATTTACCCGCTAATCCCTCTAACCTACGCACCTCAAGACTCTAAGGGGCAATTTTTAACCTGGCCAATCAACCTAACCCGCACATCTTTGGATTGTGGGAGGAAACCGGAGCACCCGGAGGAAACCCACGCAGACACGAGGAGAATGTGCAAACTCCACACAGACAGTGACCCAAGCCGGGAATCGAACCCAGGTCCCTGGAGCTGTGAAGCAGCAGTGCTAACCACTGTGCTACCGTGCCGCCCATAAGATTGACATTGGAGCAAAATGTAACATAATATCCAGCTGAATGCTATGTGAATTAGACCCGTATGCAGCATTGGACCCCAGGGCCCAGGCAGACATCGTGGCTAATAACGGACAAACCACCTGCACCGAAGATGTAGCCTTTCTCCACTCCACACAAGGAAATGTCAAGTTTCATGTAGTTGACCAGAATGTACAAATGTAGGGACAGCATTATTTTGGGGCTTATTCAATTTGGTCCAGAAGTGCATGCTCAACAACACCAAGTCTGAGAGATGACAGCGTATAGAGACCTCTTCAACTGTAACATCATTGGTGAGCTTACACCACACGAGACTAGATGACTCGATACCATCAATACTCTGTGCTTTGGGAAGAATACAAGCAGCCATAAAGCAGAAAGTAGTTAACGAGCTGCATCGGATGCTTCACTTGGTGTCGTACCTCCTACAGGTGAGGCCACAGAATGGGTTTCAGCAATGGTGGCTGGAGTGAAGACAGCCAACACGGTCAGGATATGCATCGACCCAGTGAACCTGAACAAGGAGCTGCTCAGGCCTCATCACCCGGTGGGTCAGGTGATAGCAGACATGCCAAATGCTAAGGTGCTCAGCATTCTTAATGCAAAATGTGGGTTCTGGGAGGTTTCGTTAGATGAGGAATCCTCACAACTAACCACATTCATGTCTCTGGTCAACCAGGTTCTTGACATGGGCCACTTCCTCACAGCTGATGAGGATCATAGAATCATAAAATCTTACAGTGAAGAAGGAGGCCATTCAGCCCATTGTGTCTGCATCGTCCACAATTCCACCCAGGCCCTATCCCCATAACCCCATGCATTTATCCTAGCTGGTCCCCCTAACAGAAAGGGGCAATTTAGCATAGCCAATCCACCTAACCAGCACATCTTTGGACCGGAGCACCTGGGGGAAACCCATGCAGACACGGGGAGAATGTGCAAACTCCGCACAGACAGTCACCCAAGGCCAGAATTGAACCCAGGTCCCTGGTGCTGTGAGGCAGCAGTGCCAACCATTGTGCCACCATGCTGCCTGAGTCCAATTCAGGCAACAAAACCATGGCTATGTGACTGATGGCCATTCCTGTGAACTAGCACGTCTTATAAAGCTTTCTTGAGATGACAAATTATCTTTCTAGGTTTATCCCATGTTATAATGAGGTCACTAAACTTCTTTGTTAACTCTCCACCAAGATGTAGAATGGTGTTGTTTGGAGAAGAATACAGCGGTCTTCAACAGACTCAAACAGGCGTGCACTCCCACTGTTGCGAGAATACTTTGATGTTGAACACCCCTACTCATATCAGCTGGTGTCTCCCCGCATGGACTTGGCACAGTATGCACCCAGAATGACAGATCAATAGCCTTCACATCAAAGACTCTCAATGACACGGAGAGCCCGATTTTACCATCGTGTTGTGCCTGTTTTTGGGTACGAGAACTTGGTACAGTTGTGTGTGAGGCAAGTAGCACGATTGCATGCATTTAAATTGACTTAATGGGCTGCACGCCCATTACTGGCACTTCCCCCTTTACCACCGCATTTTGCCATCCAGAATTGGCGCGAAACAGACATGCTCTACTGAAGTCTGATTCGGGCACTCCAGTTAGTGAGGAGGTAAGTGCCGAGCTTCCGATGCCACTCTGCTTGAGATCAGTGGCAAGGCGGGGGGGAAGGGGGGTCCGCTGCCACTCTGCCTGAGATCAGTGGGGGCGAATGGAGCCCACCGCCATTCTGCCTGAGATCAGTGAAGGGGAAGTCCGCCGCCGCTCTGCCTGAGATCAGTGGGGGAAAGGGGGGAGGGGCCTGCGATCGGTCTGGGTGGTGGGGGATAGGGGGATAAGGGGGTTAGTAATGTTGTGGGGGTGGGGCAATGTCTGTGAGGACAGGGAAAGGCGTTATCCAGCCCGGGAGGGATGTGGCAGGGGAGCAGCATTCTATTATTTTTTTCTGCACATGCGCAGTTGGAGGCACCGATCAGAGCTGCAGGGTTTGGGCATGGTAAGCCCTGTCCACAGGCCTTGTGCAGCGTGATTCAGAATCACTGATATTTTTACAGGCAGATTGCGTATGGCGGCGCCTGAGAATGGATCTAAAAGTCAGATCTGAAACACTCCCAGTTTAAAGTCTATCCAGCACTTAGAATCAAAATGGTAAAATAGGGCCCTGCGACTCATTAAGCACTGGTCAAAAAGGAACTCCTCACTTTAGGCTTCACCTGTCGGAACTGTCATGACTTCATATCCGGTCATCCTGCAACTATTGAAGCATCACCAGCCACTCATTAATCTTAATGAATCTTCTTCACACTGCGCCTGCTTGGCTGCAACGCATGATGCTAAAGCTGCAACGTTACAATCTCAGCATCGTCTACAATTGTGGCAAGGAGCTGTACTTGGCCGATGCCCTTTCCAGAGCCTTGTTACCCACAACTGACCAGGCAGATCATAAGCAAGGCATTGACATCATGACAATAGAGATGTTGTCCTCTCATAGCCTTGGATTCTCCCAGTCCGCTGCGCCACTTGAGTAGAGCAACGGGCCGAGGGCCTTTAACGAGATTCGCGACAGGCCAAATATGAGTCTCTGAGGCCCTTTTTTTAGTGCCTGAAATCGACACGGAGCTGATTATCATATATATGCAAATTACGCAGACATGGAGAGGGAAATCTCCATGTATGCTTCACTCAAACCGCATCAAGCTAAAGAACCACTGTAATGATATGAAACCCTGGAGCTCCCAGGGTCATTCACAGCTAACTGAATGGAATGGTAAACACCATCTAGTCTTAATTGATTTGTATTCCAGGAGGCTTGAACTCAACTACCAGCTAAACATGATGAGTAACACCAACATCATCAAACTCAAGAGACACTTTGCCACACATGGCATCCCGCAGAGATTCATGACAGATACGCTTGCCAATTCATCTCCATGGAATTTCCCTACTTTGTGCACACATGGGCCTTTGAATATATCACAGAGCAGCCCCCAATATCCACAGCCAAACAGTCTGCCGGAATGGATGGTTCGCTCAGCCAAGCATCTTCCAGAGAAATGTGCCCTGGATTGCACAGATTACTATACTGCAGTGTTTTATTTTTGTTTTAGTGTTTTATCCAATGCCATTTCCCTTCCAGGAATGACCCCTTGAAGAAATTGGGTTCTGTCCAACAGGATTTCCGTTTGTCTCGATTGTCTGATTCACCTTTACTAATTTTGCTTCATGTGTTTGACTCACTCTGGCAGCCGCATCTCCTCCAACTGTCTCCGGTTCAGACTTATTCCTTCTGCATTCTGTCTGAAATCTACCTTTCATGTTCCTGATTCCGGTTGAGAAGCTGCTTCCAGGAGCTCCATCGAATGAGGTGAACCAAGGAAGCAGGAGGCCTCATCATCAGGAGGCCTCACAGCCTTGTCTGGCTGGTAGCCCTACAGGGAGAGATGGGCAATGCTGAAGCAGGCACAAGACCACAAGGGACTCTCAAAATGGAGGCACTCTCTGCCGCGTTGTGAAAAATTAAAACATTCCTCTTGGTCACAGCTGTCGGGGTCTAATTGTGAAGTGGGAAACAACTCCACAGGATGGCTTGTGGTTGCTGGGACATGGGAAAGGAGATCTGCCCCGAGCCTGTGTCCAGTCCCATTCCAGGCTCCAGCCTCAGCGGGAATCCCAGTAATCTCTGGGAAGATCTCTGCACTGGGAATGTATCTCCTCCAAGTAATCCACTAATGGGTGTAATTGGCATCCCCAAAATTGGCTCCCCAAAACTTCTGTAGAAATCCCTTGTAATTAAAAATAGAATTCGATTTTACTCAGTCTGGTAAACCAGTGACCCTGTTGGCACTGGAAGACAAATGGTCTGAGACTGGTTAACTGAAAAGTGAACCTCAGGCCTCATCTCTATTACAGCACCAAATAATGGACACTCAATTGCCCCAGTCTTGGCCTTAGCATGAACCAGCCATGCTAAAAGTGAACTGGCCTACATGTTGGTCCTGGGAGGGGAAATTAAATGTTGGGGGAGTCAGAGTGGTGAGTCAAGACCTTCAATGATCCACAGTATTGATATGGAGTCAACGGGAGCACTTTAAGACAAGTGAGCTTACCATTGTGCCTACACCCACATGGTCCCTTTAAGTCATAGAGTCAGAGAGGTTTAGAGCATGGAAACAGGCCCTTCGGCCCAACTTGTCCATGCCATCCTTTTTTTTAACCACTAAGCTAGTCCCACTTGCCCGCATTTGGCCCATATCCCTCTATACCCATCTTACCCATGCAACTGTCTAAATGCTTTTTAAAAGGCAAAATTGTACCCGCCTCTACTACTACCTCTGGCAGCTTGTTCCAGACACGCACCACCCTTTGTGTGATAAAATTGCCCCTCTGGACCCTTTTGTATCTCTCCCCTCTCACCTTAAACCTATGCCCTCTAGTTTTAGACTCCCCTACCTTTGGGAAAAGATAGTGACTATCTAGCTGATCTATGCTCATCTCTATAAGATCACCCCTAAGTCCCTACGCTGCAGAGAAAAAAGTCCCAGTCTATCCAGCCTCTCCTTATAACTCAATCCATCCGGTAGCATCCTGGTAAATCTTTTCTGCACTCTTTCTAGTTTAATAATATCCTTTCGATAATAGGGTGACCAGAACTGTACACAGTATTCTAAGTGTGGCCTTACCAATGTCTTGTACAACTTCAACAAAAATTCCCAACTCCCGTATTCAATATTCTGACCAATGAAACCAAGCATGCCAAATACCGTCTTCACCACTCTGTCCACCTGTGACTCCACTTTCAAGGAGCTATGAACCTGTACCCCTAGATCTCTTTGTTGTATAACTCTCCCCAACACCCTACCATTAACTGAGTAAGTCCTGCTCTGGTTCAATCTACCAAAATGCATCACCCCTCGCACTTATCTGAATTAAACTCCATCTGCCATTGTTCATCAGCCCACTGCCCCAATTGATCACGATCCCATTGCAATCCTAGATAACTTTCTTCACTGTAGTAGTCCTGGTTAGGCCTGGTTATGGTAGATCCATAAAGCGCAGGAGCATGTGCGTCATGTTTCCATGGACAACAGAATCCAAAAACAGGCGTTAGACCCTGCGTAATAAATTCAAGTGGCTGCCCGGGACACTCAACAATGGGCATCTTCCACTTTGCCATCTTCAATGGAGCATTGGGCATCGGAAACCACCCTTAAAAATTAATTCTCCAGACATTCATTTAAAACCCAAAATCAGCAAGGACATGGAACCATTTTCTCCGTTTTTCACCGAACTACTCGATGGGCAACTTAAAGCTGATCTGATCTGCAGGGAACCTGTGCAGCATGAGCAGGAACTGGGAGGGTCGGGTCACGTACCCAATAGTTTATCGAACTCTTTAATCTGTTTGCCTTTGGGAAAATTGTGCTAAAGTTCCACATTCTGGAATCACCACGAAAACAAAAACAAGGCCTCTTACTAGGACCAGATGGCAAGCTATCTGCTAATAGACATGTCGGCAGAAATGTTCCTCTCTGATCATACATTCTGGTGAAATTGTAAAGCTTCATGAGACAAAACGTTCCAATGGTGTTAAAAAAAACCTGACAAACAAAGAAAATGATGTGCCTGCAGCGTGTGCGATGTCAGTAGCATATAGTGATCAGAGGGAGACTTCTGTCGTATGAATATTTAGGTTTAGAGATCGCAAAATAATTAAAATGCTGTAGGATTGAAATTCTACTCAGGCTGTTTTGAATGCAAATTAACAAGCTTCCTTTGCATTTCCTGCAATCAGTAAGGACAGGTAACAACACCTCCTCCATTATCATCCTCAACACCGGTGCCCCACAGTGCTGTGTCCTCAGCCCCCTACTATACTCTGTGGCCAAATTCCCCTCCAACTCAATTTTCAAGTTTGCTGATGACATCACCATAGTGGGTCTGATCTCAAACTATGATGAGACGGAGTACAGGAAAGAGATAGAGAATCTGGTGAACTGGTGCGACAACAATAATCTCTCCCTCAATGTCAACAAAACGAAGGAGATATTCACTGACATCAGGAAGCGTAGTGGAGGACATGCCCCTGTCTACATCAATGGGGATGAAGTGGAATTGGTCGAGAGCTTCAAGTTTCTAGGTGTCCAGATCACCAACAACCTGTCCTGGTCCCTCCACGCCAATGCTATAGTTAAAAAAGCCCACCAAAGCTTCTACTTTCTCAGGAGGCTAAAGAAATTTGGCACATCTGCTACGACGACTCTCACCAACTTTTATAGATGCACCATAGAAAGCTTTCTTTCTGGTTGCATCATAGCTTGGTATGGCTCCTGCTCTGTCCAAGACCACAAAAAAACTACAATGGTCGTGAACGAAGCCCAGTCCATCACGCAAACTAGCTTCCCATCCACTGTCTACGCTTCCTGCTGCTTTGAAAAAGCAGCCAGCATAATCAAGGACCCCCCACACCCCGGGCATACTCTCTCCCACCTTCTTCTGTCGGGAAAAAGATACAAAAGTCTGAGGTCACGTACCAACCGACTCAAGAACAGCTTTTTCCCTGCTGCCATCAGACGTTTGAATGGACCTACCTTGTATTAAGTTGATCTTTCTCTACATCCTAGCTATGACTGTAACACTACATTCTGCACTCTCTCCTTTGCTTCTCTATGTACGGTATGCTTTGTCTGTATAGTGCACAAGAAACGATACTTTTCACTGTATACTAATACATGTGACAATAATGAATCAAATCAAATCAAAAGAGAGTACTGCTTTCCAGAATATCAGTTAGTTCCTGTAAAAATATACAGACATGGCACATACATGTTCAGTGTTTACTGATCAGAACTTATACCTTTTTTTATTCATTCGTAGGACATAAGCGTCGCTGGCTGGCCAACATTTATTGCCCATCCCTAGTTGCCCTTGTCCAGAGGGCAGTTGAGAGTCAACCACATTGCTGCGGCTCTCGAGTCACATGTAGGCCAGACCAGGTAAGGGCGGCAGATTTCCTTCCCTCAAAGACATTAGTGAACCAGATCGGTTTTTCCAACAATCATCAATGGCTTCACGGCCTTAATTCCAGATTTTCTTTTTAGTGAATTTGAATTCTACCATCTGCTGTGATGGGATTCGAACCTGGGTCATGAGGGATGATATACAGTATGTAGTCCTCTCAAGTGAAAGAACAAGTGTGAATAATAGAAATCTGACATAAAAGCAGAATGTTTTAGTGTTGTGTCCAATGAAGGCATGTCGTATCCATTACCCTAAAACACAAAAGTTTGAAAACTTCCAGAGCTGATCTTTTCTAAAAAAGGGACATTAACAGATGGACAAGATGACTGATGGGGGTCAGGTGACTTTTTAAATTTAAATTCCTGATTGAATAACCATAAGAAAAGGCCACCCCCTTTGAAGTGACGCACCGAATGGATTTACACCTAGCTATTGCTTTTGGTTACCCAAAACCATAGACTCCTAAACTGGCTCTGAGCTCAATATTTAATAAAAGACAGCTGCAGAAACCAGTTAATCACAAATGGTGTGAATGGCCACCGTCAATTTCCTATTGTGTAACAATGACTCCGGAGTTCCAAACTATTCTGCATTAACCAGCTTCCAACCACAAATCCTTTTATCCCAAGAACCAGAGAGAAACTCATCAGTCCACACTGAACACCAGCTGTAGGATATCAACGGAAAAGGGCAGTAGACTCATGCCTTTTTAAACTTGGAGACTGCTACTTCTTAAAAGCCTCAGGGCCTCCTTGCTATTCCAAGTCCACCTGTACAGAAACTTGACCTCCTGGTAAGAAAACCACAAATAACCAACTTTGAGTCTGTTGGAAAAGTCCAACTCTTCAAGGGATTCCTGAAACAACTCTGACATGTGACTTGAAGCTATCAAGGTAACACTTCAGGAGTGAGCCAAACACCTATTATTTTGTTTATAATGTGCAAAACTACACAATTCTCTCAAACTATAATTTATCCCTTACGTGCTTGTGTGTGTATGTGTGTGTGTTTGTGTGTGTGTGTGTGTGTGTGTGTGCATGATGAGTGATTGTCTGAATAAATAACCCTCTATATCTAAACCCACAAAAGCTTGCTGCTGTTGTTAAAAATGACAACACACTCAAGGGTTGAGAAACATAAATGTTTTCCTTTCCAAAAACACACTGATTACAGACAATAAAGGAAGGGAATTAAGGGTTCAGTTCTCTCTCACCCTGCTTGTAACAATTAGTGAAAAATAAGTTAATACCTTATGATGTAATTATTATCATGATCTCATTGCCATTCTTTCCTTCGTTGGGACATTCCCCACGACCTCCCTTTTGGATCAACATTTTTATCATTGACTTTAACAGCTTCTCCCTGGGCTGAATGGCAGTGTTGTTTGATTATGCACCTAAGTACCTAGGATGATTTTCTATATTAAAATTAGTGTTGCTATTGTAGAATCAAATTTAGGAAAATCCGAAACTTCCCCTTTCTCTCAGTCTAGCTCTCTTTCTAATTCAATTTTAACAGCTTTTACCATTAGTTTTACATTAATAGGTCCCTAGTTTTAGCTCAGACAGAACAGATTAAGATCCAGCTGGAATACCAACATGCAAGTGGGATTCTCCCAAAAAGATTGTCAGTGCCCAATTCAAGTAAAACCTGGAGGAACTCCTGTTGGTTTTTTCAATGGGATTTTCAAAATGAATCTTCCACACTCTGTGCACTGCAGAGTGCCCTAGTGTGAATCTCATTAAAAATCATAGGGCAGGGCCTATTCCCGCTGGAGAGGCCGGCAGCATAGTGCTGAGTGGGCCACTGCGCTGCGTTGATCTGTCATAGCGGAGATTGGCGCATGCGCAGTAGGCCCAGTCTGCTGGTCTCCCAATTGCTGGCCAACTCAATCGCTGGCCATGCAACCCCCCCCCCCCCCCCCCATCCACCGATTGCTGGGCATCCGGGCCAGTCCCGACCCCTTTCCCCCAACCCCCCCACCCCCAGCCCATCTCGACCTCCTCCCCACGCCCCCAGCAATCACGGTCTCCCGATCCTCCCCCTCTCCCCTCCCCCACCTAGCAGCGCAGCGGGCTGGGAGAAACGCCCCCGTGATTTTTTTTTAATGAATGCCCATTTTTTTCCAACCTTGTGTCTCATTGGGGGGGAATTTAAATTCCCCAAAACAGGTGTGTCTGGGTGAAGTTGGATGAAAATTTTAAACTCCAACCCAACCCGCATTGAACCTGTCCACTTCTGGTTTTAATTGAGGCAAGACGCTGGGAGGGTACTAAACTACTCCCAGGAGGTCAATCACTCATTTAACAAAGAGGGGAAAGATTCCCCGGCCTCCCAGCCACATGTTTCCCACCGGTGGGAGGTGGCGCGTTGTTTGCTAGTGGCGGAATTCTCTGATCCTGCTGCTGTGAATGGGAATTCCCATTGACGTTATCCCACGCTGGTGGGAAACCCACGGACAGGCCTGCACTGCGAACGGGACCAGAGAATCCCGCCGGCGTGAATGGCCGGAGAATTCCGGCCAAGATTTTCTTTCTCTTAATCAGTTTTACTGCTGGCTGGTTTGGTTTCCTAGGCCTTGGGAAACAATACAGTTAAAGTGAGCCAATGATGTGAAAGGTAAGTGGTTTTCCAGCAGTGCTTGTGGGTCAGGAGAAGTGGGAAAGCTTTGCTGGCAAACCTCCCCAGTGAATAAACCTC
Source organism: Mustelus asterias (assembly GCF_964213995.1). NCBI lineage: Eukaryota > Metazoa > Chordata > Chondrichthyes > Carcharhiniformes > Triakidae > Mustelus > Mustelus asterias. The sequence goes on along the minus strand of NC_135827.1, from coordinate 14,633,115 downwards.
TCCTACTGATGACCTGTTGACCTTCTGATGTCCAGAATGGCTCCTCCACAATCATCTGTCCTCCACACCCGAACTCCCCAGCCTCACGTCAACTTCTAATAATCTCCCTGGGTTCCCTATTGATGTACCATCTCCTCCCCAACCCCCATCTCTCCACTGTGCTCCTTGACTGTGCCTAATGTTGAAGGCCTACCCACTTGATAACCAGTCAGCCTCTCAATCTGGCCAATGGATTTCAATAACAGTAACCGTAAGAATATAAGCAATAGAGGCAAGGCCGAAACAGAGCCTTGAGCCCGTTCCACCGTTCAATAAGATCATTGCTGATTGTCACTCTCTCTGCTGTCCCCAATGACCGCTGACTCCCGCAACACGGTTCAAAAATTTGTCTATCTCAACCCCGAATATATTCAATGACCCAGTCTCCACAGTTTTTTTGGGGAAGAGAATTCCAAAGATTCATGACCCTCTGACAGAAGAAACCTCTCCTCATCTCCATTTTAAATTGGTGGCCCCCTCGGTCGGACCTGAGGGAAACCCACTCTTTGCTGAACTTAACAATCACTCCTGACTCATCCTACGCTGGTTACGAAGGTTTTCAGCTCATTTCATCTGCAGGAAAATAACCTGAGCAAATCCATGTAGGTATAGTTCACAAGACCGAGGCATAGGGTTTGAGGATCTTGTCTTCGTGCAGTCTAAGCACAGCTTAATCGTTGTGATATGTCCCTTTCGTTGGGTGCGACAAATTGAACTTCATACGATGTGAAGGAATTCTACTCGCACAAATCAATTAAAACTTGCACAAAAGGTTAGAATGATCAGGCTCATCGAAAATAAAGGCAAAAACTCAGTATAACAGCACACTAGCACGACACACTAGCACCACAGCTAAAACTCCATTCCACAAAAAGAGCTTTCACGGCAGGACAATGGGCCTAACCATCGACTCAATTTCATTTTGCATGGGTCTCAATTATCTTGACGAGCACCCGGGACAATGGCTCATTAATCGGAGCGGATCGAGTTTACGAAATGAATGGCCTGTTCGCGTTACAGAGGGTTTTTTAACCAGCGTCCTGGGGTACAACAGAAGATTTCGGTGCTTGATGCAGCGAGATTCTATCCAACGCTAACAAGGGGACTCAGCAGGAGAATTCCAGCAACCCTCATTGGGAGGTAAAGAGCTTAGGTTCCCCTCTCCCCCCCACCCCACACCCCCCTGCCTCCCCCCTTCATCCCTAGGAGAAAGTTGTACTGTGTAGCACATTGAATAGGAATGTGGGAGATTTGGAATGGGGAGGTGGTGCAGGGGGGGACGTGACACATGGTTTAAAAAAAATCGGGTCATTAGTGAGCTGAGTGTTGCCATGGCGATATAGTAACTACATCCTCAGTGTTTTCTGTGGCAATTCACTGACAGCTAAATTTGTAATTGTTATTTTCCCAGCTTCAGCTAAAATCTCGCAGCAGTTATGATGCTTTTTACCGAATGTGCTGAAAGAGTGTGGAGTTCATTCCTGTGGATTCATCAAGTTGATTAGGGTTAGAAGACACATATAATAGGGTGTGGATTGGCAAACTAATGCCAGTAAAATTTAAAGTAAAAGTTTATCATCACAAGTAGGTTTACATTAACACTGCAATGAAGTGACTGTGAAAATCTCCTAGTCGCCACACTCCAGCACCTGTTCGGGTACACTGAGGGAGAATTAAGCATGGCCAATGCACCTAACCAGCGCGTCTTTCAGACTGTGGGAGGAAACTGGAGCGCCCACACAGACATGGGGAGAACGTGCAGACAAGTGAACCAAGCCGGGAATTGAACTCGAGTCCCTGGCGCTGTGAGGCAGCAGAGTTAACCACTGTGCCACTGTGCTGCCCTAAAGCAACTGAATCCTTTGCTTCTCTGCTATCTCTCTGGCTATGCACCTTATCTAGTATTGTGCTCAGCCAGATAGACCAGCTAGAACGCGAGTTCAATCTCTTGAGTTATGCTAAATTAGGTAATCTCACCTGGCCCGTGGTGAGGGGGAGAGATGGGGGCACAACCACAAGTAGCCCGAGTATCAACTTAGGTATAAGGGAAAATTGAAAATTCTGCCTTTTTGCGGTTAGTATTGGATGAACCCTGCTGGAATAAAAATGTGTTCGGATTGCTGGGTAGAAACTCGGATCGTGATCAGCTGTGTTGCGCCCTCTGGACAAATATATTTTTGAATCAAAAAAGTTAGAAGCTGTGGTTAATGCAAGATTGGCTGCAAAATCTAAGTTTAAAGTTTATTTATTGGTGTCACGAGTGGGCTTACATTAACACTGCAATGAAGTTACTGCGAAAATCCCCTGGTCACCACACTCCGGTACCTGTTCGGGTACACTGAAGAAAAATTTAGCACCTAACCAGCACATCTTTCGGACTGTGGGAGGAAACCGGAGCACCCGGAGGAAACCCATACAGACACAGGGAGAACATGCAGACTCCACACAGTGAACCAAGCCAGGAATCAAACCCACCCAGGCCCCTGGTGCTGTGAGGCAGCAGTGCTAACTTTACTAACCAATATATCAGCCAGGGCAGCATAGGGATAGGCAATTCCATTTGGCTGGTACAGGGATCGAACCCATGGCCTGGGGCATTATTAGCACCACGCTCTAACCATCTGAGCTAACCGGCCACCACGGTCACAGCTCATCACTTGGCTAAGTGATGAGACTCTTGTCTCAGAGTCAAAACATTGTTGGTCCGGGCTGCCACTCCAGTGAAGTATGATCGAAGTGCTGCATTGTCATGTAAGATGCTAACCCAAGGCCCTGCCTTCCCACTCACTGATCCCAGAACAACGAGAGAGAAGGGAATTTTCCATGGTGTCCTGACCACTACTTACCCCTCAACATCGCTAACTGATTATCTGGTCATTATCACATTGCTGTCTGTGGAAGCTTGTTGTGCACAAATTGGCTGCTGTGTTTCCCACATTACAATAGTCGCTACACTTTATTGTAAAGTGCTTTGAGATGTCCTGTAATTGTGAAAGGTGCTATATAAATGCAAGTCCTTTTTAGTTGCTTGGTGAGATGTTGGGGGTCACCAGGATACAGACAGCTGTACCCCAGTATGAGTGGGCGAGTCATCGATTTTAGTGGTAGTCTGCTCCAGATACCCATGACAATATGGAGACAAATTCCACCCACTAGTTGTATCTAGATTCTTCTCATCATTGTATGCTCATTCTCTCCTTGCAGTCCAAGCTAAACAGGTGACTTACATCCACAATACCTTGTGTTTATATAGCAATTCTAATAGAGTAAAGTGGTCCAGGGTATCAGAGAGTCTGTGCGACGGTGGAATATTAAGGTGCCGTGACCAAAAACATTATTGAAGAGGAAGATTCATGGAAGCAATGGGACTTTGTAGCAAAATGTCAGGGAGAGTGAGTTTCAACCCTATCCCAGGAACACCACATATCTACCCTAACTAGTCCCCCTGGCACTAATGGTCAATTTAGCACGGCCAATCAATCTAACCTGTACATCTTTGGACTGTGGGAGGAAACTGGAGCACCCGGGGGAAACACACGCAGACACGGGGAGAACTGCAAACTCCACCTAGACAGCCACCCAAGCCAGGAATCAAACCCAGGCCCCAGTTGCTGTGAGGCAGCAGTGCTAACCACTGTGCCACCGCGCCGTCCCAAACATCTCCTTCAAACTATTTCCTCCATTGAAGCTAGCTTCAGCTATCTGACAAGAGTTTTAATAATATAAAGTTGTAAGTCACAGGTTAGTCCTTGTCATTTATTTGAACTGCCCCCAATGCACTGATATCCACTTGTGTTTAATATTGCATCAGTCATTATCTTATCGAATGGCAGAGCAGCCTGAAGGGGCCGAGTGGTCTACTCCTGCCCTGATTCGTATGATCACATTTTAAAATGTAGGATTATTGTAGGCTTTGCTGATGTCTCAGGGAGCTTATATGGAGAATAGTTGATCTGTACAGAACAGGTTTGATTTTTTGTTTGTTCCGGGTCATCTGATTTCAGTTAACAGTCGGGACTAGTTAGGAATGCAGTAGTATAGTGATTATGGGTTGGATTTTACACTTGCTCATTGCCAGGTTTGAAGTGGTGAATTTTTACTTTGCAGGGGAACATAAAATCCAACAATTTGTCTTCTTGCCATCCACACCCCCACCCCTGACTGTCTGAAATTTTACAGGATGCGGGGAGGGTTTGAGTGACTGCCCCTGGGCCTTTTGACGTCCTTAAGTGGCTCATCAATGGACAATTAAGGACTTCATTCTGCCCCTCCCTACGCACCCTCCCTTGCTGAGATGCCCATCCTGAACTTATTTGGGCTCCTTGGCATGTTAGGCCTGTAATTCCGGCAGTAGTCTCCACTCCAGTCTGGTGATGCTGAGACTAAGGGGCGGTACGGCGGCACAGTGGTTAGCACTGCTGCCTCACAGAGGACCCGGGTTCAACTCCCAGCGTGGGTCACTGTCTGTGCGGAGTCTGCACATTCTCCCCGTGCCTGCCTGAGTTTCCTCTGGGTGCTCTGGTTTCCTCCCACAGTCCAAAAGACATGCTGGTTAGGTGCATTGGCCATACTAAATTCTCCCTCAGTGTACCTGAACAGACGCCAGAGTGTGGCAATTAGGGGATTTTCACAGTAACTTCATTGCAGTGTTAATGTAAGCCGACTTGTGACATTGATAAATAAACTTTTTAAAGAGCGTCAGGCCATCTGATTGGCTGTCCGCTGCCTAAGGTAGGGCTTCCTCCCAAAAAAGGCTGCAAGTCACACCTTTGGAATTCTCAAACTCAGGAGTGTTGTGGGTGCACCATCGTTGAATATATTTACAGCTGATGTTGACAGATTTTTGGTCTTTCATGGAATCAAAGGATATAGGGAATGGACAGAAAAGTGGACCTGAATTCAAAGATAAGCCATTGAATGAGGGAGCAGGTTGGATGTGTCATATGGACTATTGTTCCTATTCCTCATGCTCTTATCATGACGAGGAGAATAGACAGGTTCTTGCCACAATTCTATTCCATGTTTAAGTAATTTTTCCATGGTTTCTGTGGCAGTGGATATGAGGACACAATCCCTTCGAGATTCAGTCCCCTGATCCTCAGTTAGACTTTTATTTTTAGTTCTTTCCACTTTACCTAATTTTCTCTCTGTGAGACTTCCTTCTCTTTCTCTCACTACTTCTATCTCAACAACTGCCGCTAAACTATAAAGGGTTGTGAACGTAGCCCAGTCTGTCACGCAAACCAGCCTCCCATCCATTGACTCCATCTACACTTCCCGCTGCCTCAGGAAAGCAGCCAGCATAATCAAGAACCCTACACGCCCTGGATATACTCACTTCCACCTTCCTGAAAAAGATACAAAAGTCTGAGGTCGCGTATCAACAGACTCAAGAACAACTTCTTCCATGCTGCCATCAGACTTTTGAACGGTCCTATCATATATTAAGCTGATCTTTCTTTACACCATACCTGTATCTGCAACATTATATTCTGCACACTATCCTTTTCCTTTTCCCCTATGTACTCTATGAACATTTTATTGTCTGTATAGCGCGAAGAAACAATCCTTTTTATTGTATCCCAGTACATGTGGCAATAAATCAAATCAATCAATCATCCTCTTTCTCACCTTCCTCCCACTATCTCACTGAACTTCACACCAATCATTCAAATTGGCCTGTTCCAATTGATATTCGAGTCTCCTGAAGGTTTATCTTTTTGGATAGATCCAGCCTGTTGACAGTTTCATGCTTGTTTTTATATCGATGGCAAATATATGTTGTCATCTTGGACTCCTGAAGCATGGATATCAGTCAACCTCGAGAATTTCCGACGTTCAGCAAGTCCACCGTCCAGGTAAACTCACTTTCTGACACAGCTATTGTGTGAATACATGGTCAACAGTCACAATCTAATCATTTTGGAGTTTGATGCACTGCCAATTTGATGCCAATTCCATTTGTGCTGAATTATGTCCAGTTTTCTACAATTGTGCCTGCTAAAGCCTGTATTGGAAATCATTTCATTCCGTGCTTGGACTCTTAACAGTCATTAATGAGGGAAGACTTTCATCTATTTGGGCTACTTCTGCAAGGCTGCAGAACTAAAAGTACAATTCCCTACTCTATCCCATCCCTCCCTTTCAACTGCCTTAGCTTTGTGTCTTAAACAAACCAAGGGGGACTATCTCCTGCAGAATCAGGAGCCAATGGAAAATAACATTGAGATGTGAAATATATAAAATACTCAATGGGATTGATAAAGTAAATGTTCACCAAATGTTCCCCTTTCTAGAACAGTCTAGGACAAGAGGTCCTAGAGTAAGAGGAGGGATGTTCAAGACAGAGATAAGGAGAAGCTACTTCTCACTTCTCACAGTGAGAAGCTACTTCTCACTGCCCCAGAGTGCAGTGAATGCAGAATCAATCAATAGATTCAAGAAAAGGATAGATAAATATTTGACCAAAAGCGGGATAAAGAGCTATGTGGAAAAGACAGGGAAGAGGAGTTAGGATGAGATGGATGATCATATAGAATGCCGGAGCGGGTTCGAAGGGCCGAATTGCCCACTCTCACTCCTAATTCCTTTGTTCCTGCGAAATGCTTTGAACAACTCCCAGTTTTAGGATTTGCACTTCTCACAAGTCTCAGAAACACCTCAAGTGTCTTTGTATAGAGCAAATGTGCAGTTGCTGTTGATATGTGGACAAGCTTCGCTGTGTGAATGTTAACAAAGTTGCGGTTGCTTTCCAAACTCTGCCTCTAATGGTGTATTGAGGCACTGGATAGAGTTCAGAGAGAAGGCAAAAGAGAGATTTTTTAAAAAGCGTGCCCACTGTGGTGAACCCAGGAGATCCCAAGGAAATAAGAAATAGGAGCCTTGTTGTAACTCTATTCAGGCTTTTTTTTGAGCAGTTTAAAACGTGCCAACCTCTTCTAGAGAGATTCTCATCGCTGACACCTCACAAGAGTGCTGTTTATTGTAAACATTGTGACAGATTTTCACATCACTTGCAAAGCGGAGACTGTTGACAACAAAGTACGTTCAGAAGATTGTCACTCACTGCAGAAGGTCAACTGCACTGTTGTGCTGATCAGACACTGGAGTCTCAACACATTGAATTGCTGTTTCTGTAGCTGCAGTAACAATGTTTGAGATTCACAACTGCAGACACTCTACTAACCAGCATCGCAACTGACCTGGCCTTGGAATATTAAACTCAATGAAGCATTACAAAAACTGGCAACTCCACAATCAAGCTAGACGTCTTTATAAGTATTTACAGAAGAGTATTAATTGTAATCAAGCTTTAAAAACAGTGGCTTATTTTTCTTTCTCTTTTGAAATCCAGCTATGTTCATGAACAAGCATAATATTGCCTCTATTATAATCTGAATGAGATTCAGGCAGTCACTGTGACATGAAGGGGCAGATATAGACAACAAATTTAGCCACAGCTTACTTTGTTTAAAGCAGATTAGCAGAAGAGTTTTTCTGTACAACAAAATAAATTGTAAACACATTTTGTTAACGTTTATTTATTCATGTCACAAGTAGGCTTACATTAACACAGCAACGAAATGACTGTGAAAATCCCCTAGTTGCCACACTCTGGCGCTTGTTCGGGTACACTAAGGGAGAATTTAGCATGGCCAATGCACCTAACCAGCACGTCTTTCGGACTGTGGAAGGAAACTGGAGCACCTGGAGGAAACCCACGCAGACACGGGGTGAATGTACAGACTCTGCACAGAGAGTGACCCAAGCCAGGAATTGAATCCAGGTTCTGGTGCTGTGAGGCAGCAGTGCTAACCACTGTGCCACTGTGCCACCCACATTTACATCAAGAACGATTGTCCTTGCCTATTCTGGGATGTCTTTTTTCAGGAACCTCATTACAAATGAAGATGGTAGCGTCATAATACATGTGCCAGCCCCTTATGTCATCACTTCCACAACAACTTGCGTTCATATAGCACCTTTAACAGGTAAAACTTCTCAATGTACTTCACAGGAGCATTAGCGAACAGAATGTTACCCTGAGATAATAGCACAGGTGAGTCAAAGCGAGCATTTCATAGAAAGAGCGAGAGAGAGAAACATTGAGGGGCAGAGAGATTTAGGGATGGAATTTCAGAGCTTGGGGCTTGACAAACCAATGTCTACACACCAATGCTGGGGGGTCAACCACTATTGCCTGAATTTGAATAGATAAGTTACCTGACTGGTGGGCAACAAAGGAAGATCTGCTGAACTTTTTTTTACAGTGCAGAAGGAGGCCATTCGGCCCATCGAGTCTGCACTGACCACAATCCCACCCAGGCCCTATCCCCATAAGCTCATACATTTACTCTAGCTAATCTCCCTGAGGCTAGGGTCAATTTTTGCATGGTCAATCCACCTAACCTGCACATCTTTGGAGTGTGGGAGGAAACCGGAGCACCTGGAGGAAACCCAAGCAGACACGGGGAGAATGTGCAAACTCCACACAGACAGTGACCCAAGCCGGGAATCGAACACGGGTCCCTGGCGCTGTGAGGTGGCAGTGCTAACCACTGTGCCACCGTGTTGCCGTGAACTTGGGTCCCATGCAGTCCCAGTTTCACACTCTATTCTCCATGAGGTAATCGTCTGAATTGCACTTGGAGTAAAATCATTGTTGCCCATGAAATACAGGAGTTAGCTATACCCTCACACTTGTATGTTGAAAGATATAGGCCCCAAATTTGCTGCCTGCTTTTGCTGACTTTCTGGCAGTTTTGGAGACATTTCTAGGGCATGGTCCATCAATGCCAAGCTTCCGTCCGCTAGCGGTTGTCCTGTAACTTGCTTGTTAACACTAGGCCTCACAACCAAACACTAGGCTTCTCTTGTCCTAGGCTCCGCCCCCCCCACGCCCCACCCACCTCATGTTGTATTGAAGAGGCGGCACAAAGAGAATTAGATAGAGAGAAATCATTGAGCACTGGGTGGCATTTGATGAACATTAATAAAACTTTTGGGACATATAAGACAAACGGAGAAAGAGCCCATGATCTGGAACGAGGCCAATAGCATTGCAGGTCAGAGGTAAAGCGGCAGCAAATTTATCGGAGACGCAAAACAAAAAAGCCACCCTCTATCAGAAATCGAAGCAGAATAAATGTTGGAAATATCCAACAGGTCTGGCAGCATCTGTGGAATGAAACAGAGCTAATGTTCCAGGTCGATGGGCTTTTGTCAGTCATTAGTTTAGTTGAAAGGCCATGACGTGCGGCTTCACATTTCCTATGGAATCCTCTTGGCTCCAGCCACTATGGCACACCGGGTGGCATGGTGGCACAGTGGTTAGCACTGCTGCCTCACAGCGCCAAGGACCTGGGTTCGATTCCCGGCTTGGGTCACTGTCTGTGTGGAGTTGACATATTCTCCCGTGTCTGGATGCTCCGGTTTCCTCCCACAGTCCGAAAAATGTGCTGGTTAGATGCATTGGCCGTGCTAAATTCTCCCTCAGTGTACCCGAACAGGCGCCGGAGTGTGGCGACTAGGGGATTTTCACAGTAACTTCATTGCAATGTTAATGTAAGCCTACTTGTGACACAAATAAAATAAACTTAAAAAAAAACTTAAACAACCTCCTCTTCAGAGGGCATCTTTATGAAAAGTGATGTCCAAACCTCTCTTATTGCAGATCTTCCTTCTCACCCTTTGCCAATCAGGGCAGCATTCTGGCATAGCGGCACGGGGGCACAGTGGTTAGCACCACTGCCTCAAGGGGCTAGGGAGCTGGGTTCAATTCCAGGCTTGGGTGACTGTGTGGAGTTTGCACGTTCTCCCCGTGTCTGCGTGGGTTTCCTCTGGGTGCTCCAGTTTCCTCCCACACTCCAAAGATAGAATCATTGAATCATAGAAACCCTGCAGTGCAGAAGGAGGCCATTCGGCCCATCGAGTCTGCACCGACAACAATTCCACTCAGACCCTATCCCCGTAATCCCACATGTTTACCCTGCTAATCCCTCTAACCTACGCATCCCGGGACACTAAGGGGCAATTTAGCATGGCCAATACACCTAACCCATACGGAGATGTGCGGGTTAGGTGCATTGGCCATGCTAAATTGCCCCTTTGTGTCAGAGGGACAAGGTAAATGCATGGGGTTTAGGGGATTGGGCCTGGGTGGGATTGTTGTCGGTGCAGGCTCGATGGGCTGAATGGTCTCCTTCTGCACTGTAGGATTCCATGAATTATTGAGATCCTGTAAATATTGAAACAATCCTGAAGATTCTCAGTCCTAGCTTCTCAGAGCGGGTGTTGATTAACTAAAGGTCATCACTGCAAAATTTATTTTATATATATGGCAGGTATAATGTGCTGGTAAATCAGCAAATATAGAAAGCTGGAGGGTTGACTTTGGGGATTGACTCAGTAATTGTAATTGATTCTGCACTCTGTCAGAGGCCCCTTGAAATCTGAATTTCCATGAAAGTAAAGTAAACATTTACAATATAAAATATTTATAAATTCAAACCTCTTAAAGCACTTAAGAAAAATTCATTATTCAACTCTAGCAACAGTGTGAAAGAAAGTGTGACACAAGCAATAGCTTGCAAAAAAAACAGCCACAATTCAGCAAAGACCATAAGACTATAGGATATAGGAGCAGAATTAGGCCATTCAGCCCATCGAGTCTGCTCCGCCATTCAATCACAGCTGATATGATTCTCATCCCCATTCTCCTGCCTTCTCCCCGTCACTCTTGATCCCCTTATTGATCAAGAACCTATCTATCTCTTGATCCACTTTCGAGTCCTAGGTTCTGTGATGTGCAGTTGGTTAGCCAGCATTACAACAAATCTGGAATATGGAAGGGATATATTTCAGCCAGACGTCCCAATGGTTCTCATGGTTCCTGATGGGAGCTGGAGGTATAAAAATGTATCAGACCGGAATCAGGCTCAGCTTTGTTGGCTGACTTTTAGGGGTCAACTAACACTCTCAGGTGGGACACATATTGCCCAGCTATAGACAGCAGCAGGGAGACTGGGCTGATTTTAACAGACATTCTCATTTGTACAGCTCTTTGAGAATGAAAGCATCTCATGTTGAAGTTGCAGATCAGTCCCAATCATATCATCACTGCGCACTTCAAAGGGACAGGAAGATAGTTTCATAGAACAGAATCATAGAATCCCTACAGTGCAGAAGGAGGCCATTCGGCCCATCGAGTCTGCACTGACTCTCTGACAGAGAATATTACTCAGGCACACACCCTGCCCTATCGCTGTGACGCCACACATTTATCCCTCTAATCCCCCTTACCTACACATCTTGGGGGTCAATTTATCCAACCTGCACATCTTTGGACGTGGGAGGAAACCGGAGCACCCGGGGAAACTCATGCAGACACGGGGAGAACATGCAGACTCCGCACAGTCACCCGGAATTGAACCCGGGTCCCTGGCGCTGTGAAGCAGCAGTGCTAACCACTGTGCCACCGTGCTACCCTTTTTATTTACATTTTCATTTACATAAAAGCTTTAGGACCTCAGATATCCCAAAGCACTTTACAGCCAATGAAACATTTTTTACAGTATAGTTCCAGCTGTTCTGTAGGAAATGCAACAGCCAATTTGCTCTCAGAAAGATCCCATGCACAACAATATGATAATGATCAGATCATTTGTTTCCTTGTTGATGTGGGTTGGTTAAAGATTGACCAGGACATTTTGGAGAACTCCCCTGCTTTCCTTTGGAATAGTGCCATGGAGTCTTTGACATCTGGCTGAGAGGGTAGACAGGGCCTTAGTTAATCTCGGCTGAAAGAAAGCACCTTCCTCAGTCCTGAACTGAAGTTTTAGCTGGACTTTGTGCTCCCTAGAGGGATTTGAACCGAGAAAATCCTGGCTCACAAGTGTGGGTGTTACCACTGAGCTGTCACAAATAATGGAAGGAGGTTCCCCGCTCCATTTTACCTGCTCCCTCTGCCTGTTTTGTCAGGTGGGTGAAGTTAAATTTGCCCCCCTCAGTGTCTAGGGTTGAATATGCAGAATGGCAATTTGAATAAGGTAACAGGGACTGACCACGGCCAATGGAACCATTCCTCCACAGTAGTATGTGCCTTCAAGAGGATAGATAGAGTTGGAGGGAATGAACACCCCTATCAAATCTCCCCTTAACCACTGCTGCCTCACTGCACCATGGACTCGGGTTCGATTCCCGGCTTGGGTCACTGTCTATGTGGAGTTTGCACGTTCTCCCCATGTCTGTGTGGGTTTCCTCTAGGTGCTCCAGTTTCCTCCCACAGTCCAAAGATGTGCAGGTTAGGTGGATTGGCCATGCTAAATTGCCCCTTAGATCCAAAGGTGTGTGGGTTGGGGGGATTAGTGGGGTAGATGTATGGGGTTACAGGGATAGGGCCTGGGTAAGATATTCTTTTGGAGAATCAGTGCAGACTCAATGGGTCAGATGTGCTCCTTCTGCACTGCAGGGACTCGATGATTCTCTACTCTAAGGAGAACAATCCCAGCTTCTTCAGTCTTTCCAAATAATTAGGTTCCTCATCCCTGGTGCAATTCTACTAAATCACTTCTGCAGTCTCTCCAAGATTTTGATATCCTTCCTAAAAGGTGGGACCCAGAACTGAAAGGTGATTTACAAAGGTTGAGCATAACTCCCTTGCTTTCCTACCTGATTTATAAAGTCAATGATCTCATATGCATTTAACAGCTTTATCAACTTGTGCTGCCACCCTTAAAGATTTGTGTACATGATCTCTATAAAACTGTTCCATTTAGTTCACATTGCCCTTCCTCAATTTCCCACCTAAATACTCAGGATGGAATTTTCCCGTCCCACCCGCCACGGGAATCATAGCGGGATATGGATCATGCAAAGGTTGGTTGACCTCGGGCAGGATTTTCCCATCTTGGGGCAAGCGTGGCCGGAAAATCTGGCCCACAATTTCAGATATCTCTCCCCAGTGTATCTTCCTATTTCACCAGTCTGTCTATGTCCGTCTGAAGTCTGTCACTATTCTTTCAGCTATTTACTACATTCCTGAGTTTCATATCAACTGCACACTTTAAAATTAGGCCTTGTAGGTCGAAGCCCAAGTCATTAATATATAGGAGTGGTCCCAACATCAACCCCTGGGGAACACCATTGTCTCCTTCCCTCCTATCCAAAATAACAATTGTTAGCGCTACTCTCTGCTTTCTACCCCTTAGACTTTATATATTTGTGGGACATGGGCATCGCTGGCTGGCCAGCATTTATTGCCCATCCTAATTGCTCTCATTTAGAGGAACAGTTGAGAGTCAACCACATTGCTGTGGCTCTGGAGTCACACGTAGGCCAGACCAGGTAAGGATGGCAGATTTCCTTCAAATAGACAATGTTGTTTTTATGCTTCCATTGTCCCTTTCATCCCATGGGTTTTACTGTCGCTCACAAGTCTAAAGAATTTCCAGCACACTGCTGTGAGAAATATCGTACGTGTACTAAAAGAGATGCTGTGAACAATGTTTATTTGTCATGAAAATTTTGGAAATGGAAAAAAATGTTTGATTGGTAATCAAAAAATCATCTAATCAGGGAACTTCACTTTCTGATTGGCGTAGACAGCCTGTGCACCATGAGGATGGACATGTCAGCCAACCAATGGTGGAAGTGTAGAGGCGGAGCACTTGGAGGCAGGTGATCATGTGATTACACCTCCAGGAAGATGTCTAACCACAGTTAGCAACCCTAGTCTGGCACTGATTGGCTGCATTAAGAATGTGCTACTCTAATGCATTTGCTACACTATATCAACATTTTCAGGGTGGATGGAGTGAGTACTAAATCAAATATTTTTTGTTGCTCTTTCTTTGATTGACAAGTTGTGTTCTTTTCAGCCCTTATCCATCCACTGATGTTCTTCCGATCCTTATTTTGAGAATGCTGATTGCATTGAAATATGGGACTTTGGTGTCGTGTGGCCCTCTTATCTCACCCCTGTGTAAGCTTAGAGAGTGGTTGCATTGAGTCGATTAGGATAGTGTCCTAGGCCCATATGCACATGCCCACAATGGGACAGCACGATGGCACAGTGGTTAGCACTGCTGCCTCACAGCACCAGGGACCCGGGTTCGATTCCCAGCTTGGGTCACTGTCTGTGTAGAGTTTGCACGTTCACCTGTAGATTTCCTCCGGGTGCTCTGGTTTCCTTCCACAGTCTGAAAGGCGTGCATTAGGTGCGTGGTTAGGTGCATTGGCTGTGCTAAATTCTCCCTCAGCGTACCCGACTAGGTGCTGGAATGTGGCGTCTAGGGGATTTTCACAGTAACTTCATAATGTAAGCCTACTTGTGACACTAATAAATAAACTTTAAAACTTTATACCTTTTACTGGTGACAAATATTTATTTACTCATAGTCCCTCTAGGCCAAAGCAGTCGACTTGATTGGCATCCCTTCCACAAAATTCACTCCCTCCATCACTACCGCACAGTGGCAGTTTCATAGAATCCCTATAGAACAGAAGGAGGCCATTCGGGCCATCGAGCCAGCACTAACAACAATCCGATCCAGGCCCTATCCCCGTAACCCCATGTATTTATCCTCCTAATCCCCCTGACACTAAGGGTAAATTTATCATGGCCAATCAATCTAACCCACATATCTTCAGACTGTGGGAGGCAACCGGAGCACCCAGAAGAAACCCACACAGATACGGGGAAGACGTGCAAAGTCCACAGTTCAAGCCACCACCTTCTCAAGGCTGATTAGTGAGGGGCACTAAATGATCAGTCCCAATCATAGCATAAGAGCCAATTTTGCACACTTCCAGAAAGTAAGAAGATATTTTCATTTCGGAGCTCAGGATGTCCCAAAGCACTTTATAGCTAATGAAATGATACTAACTGGAAATGTAAGAAATGGCAGCAAGAGTTTCTACAGGTATTTAAAAAGGAAAGCAGTAAGTTAAGTGAGTGTTGGGCCCCCAGAGAGTGAAAATGGGGAGTTAATATTAGAGAATAAGTTCATTTATTCTTCGCCGTTAATCATATTGAATTTTATTTTAATGAACCCGACAGTGTTTTACGAGATTTTCCTCGGACAGATTGCAGCGAAGCGTTGAATTGTGTGATGGCATGTGTCCAGGCTTATAAAAAGGGTTCAGCTAGAATGGACAGCTAACGTTTTTCTAATGAGTGAGACTGACTCTGAATTGGCAGGGGAGAGGAGTGTTTCAGTTCAGTTTGTTCCAGTTGCAGTAATATTTCATTAGGGATTTGTTTAAGTGGCAGTGACTTGTGCTAATTTGCCGAGACGATTCCTGTGTTGGAGCATGAAAGGAAGACTGTCCATCAGGCCAGGCGCCAGTGCTGCAGCTATTGGAACTGGCGCATGCTCAGAATGAAACAGCCCCCTGGTTTTTTTCTTCCTCTCTTTTTTTTTTGAGCATCACACGCTTCTGAGGGATCTTGCCTAATCAAGGCTTCCCTTCCTTCTGAGCAGCCACTTTCTCCCATAGTGGGAAAATAATTGAAACAAAACAAGGCTTCAGCGGCATGTCATTTCCAATCCAGAGCGGCCTCTTTGTGGACAGCCAGCTGGACCCTGTCTCAATGAGAGTGCAACCCAGGGCTGGGGCCACTTCCATTGAGCTCCAGTCAGGCAGAAGTCCATCATAGCCCAGCAGCCCTTTGTCCCAGTACAAAAAACACTTTCAGGGTCTCACATTTCCAATGTGCCTCCTTTTCTTTGCGGCTCGCCGGAGTAGGATGCACTCTGAAATTAACTAACTCGCAAAAACATCCAGGGACTCCATCCTCGATTCAGCCGGGGAGAAAAAAAAAAACCGGAGAGGTCTAGGGGGAAGGATGCCTGTACCTTGGATTTGTAAGGGAGGGTTGTGTGTGGTCCGGCACTCTGAACGCTCACCTGCCGAGAGGCAGCATAAAGGTTTTCCACTGGGGCCCCCTGACTCACTCCATTTCACACATTGTCAGCGCCAGGCCTGTCAGGTTCCATGTTGGATTGGCGGAGTCCCGCGGTTCAGGAAAATGGCAGCCCATAAGCAGGGGGGATTACAAAGTGCTGTTCCCCTACGGGGATGATTAGGGTCTAATTTAAAGGTCAAATCGCGAGAAAATGGACCCCCGCGGCTCGGGCCTGCTCCTGAACTACCTGACAGACAGACCAGAACGTGTCAATGCTGCCCCTGCTGCGCACAGGCCTGCAGGTGAAGGATCAGCCCAAACAATAGGCCGCCTGCAATCCCTGTCTCCCAGCCTGAAACAGTTCACTATAGCTGAGACGCCAACTTCCTTCAGGAAGTATTTATATTCATTCCGCAGTCATCTGTGAGCGGCACATACGTCATCCTAATCCTCTGCCTGTGGGGTTGAATCCTGAGACCTGCCAGAGCCTTCAATCCACTTTTATTGGTGAACGGTCAAAAGCGAGAATTGCATTTGCATAGCACCTTTTATGACCTAATTTACATCCCAAAACACTTTGTAGCCAATTAAAATACTTTTATGATGTGTAGTCACTGTTGGAAATCTGGCAGCCATTTTTCCACACAGTAAGATCCCATAACCAGCACAGAGAGCATGGACATAGAACATAGAATCAGAATCCTACTGTGCAAAAGGAGGCCGTTCGGCCCATCGAGTCTGCACCGATCACAATCCCAACCAGGCCCTAACCCCATAACCCCATGCATTTACACTGATAATCTATCATCTATGGATGATATTGGAATAGTGTAGATTAGAGGGGCTTTAGATTGGTTCCACTGGTCGGCGCAACATCGAGGGCCGAAGGGCCTGTACTGCGCTGTAATGTTCTATGTTCTATGTTCTAATCCCCCTGACACTAGTAATTTAGCATGGCCAATCAACCTAACCCGCACATCGTTGGACTGAGGGAGGAAACCGGAGCGCCCGGAGGAAACCCACGCAGGCACAGGGAGAATAATGGATGGCCAATCTGCTTTTAGTTTGTTGAAGGATGATCAGGACACCAGGGAAAACACCCTTGATCTTCTTAAAAAATGGTGCCGGGGCATCTTTTACAGCCACCCAGGAGGGCTAATGGGGCCCTGGTTGAATCAATGTGGGATCATACTTCTGTGGGTGCTACACTCCCTCAAGCCCTTGGAGTGGGACTTGAATCTCCAAATTTCTCATCGTGATAATGAGCAGGAAGAGCTCCCAAATTTCCTTCAGGCATGTAATTAAAGCTAATTCAGCACCGACTGGGGACTGAACCTGGCTTCCTTGTTGTCTGCATGGCTCACACTAGATGCCCATTGAGAAAACCAGGCATGTCCACTTCAATAATATCAAATGTTATGGGCCCTTGAGTTTAAGTGCTGCCTTTGCTGAGTTAATGGCAGCACAGGCTGTTTTGGAACTGAGTCCCAGGGCAGAGCCCATTTCCTCAGAGTTGAAGGTCCCGGAGTGTCTACGCGGTTACCTGTGGCTCCATCTGGGGTTCATGTGCTCACTGATGTTGCTGGGAACTCAAAAATTACAATGAGGTGACCTGCTCTCATAGGCATAGGCTGGAATTGTACCGCCTCGCCCGCCCCGATTCCGGGAAGGGTGAGGCTCGCAGAACGGAAATCTCTGTTGGCCTCGGGCGGGATTTCACGATCTCATCCGAGTGAGGTTCATAAAATCCCACCCATCGTGTTTGACTGGCTGGTCCAGTTGAATTTCTGGTCAATGAGGCAGAACAGAATTGGAATGTCCATGTGTTCCACTGTAACCGAGGATTTTTAAAGTCAGTCCTGGGATATGGGAAGCTATGGAAAGGTCCCTATTCCTAGTTGCCCTTGAGAAGCTGGTAATGAGCCTTCATCTGAGATCACTGCAGTCCATGCTATGCAGATACTGTTTGGTAGGGACCTGCAGGATTTTGATCGAGTGATAAGGAAGGAACAATGATACATGCCCAAATCAGGACTGGGTGTGACTCGGAGGAGAACTTGGAAGTGCTGGTGATCCCATCCCCCTGCTGTTCTTGTCTTTGAATAATTGTGTTGTACAAATACTTGTTTGGCAGTGCGGAACTTGAGTATTGCTGAAAAAAGACATTATGTCGAAGCTTTTCATCTTGCACTCATCAGGACAATTGCAAGAATACTAATGTCAGGGAAAACAACAATGTTATATTGTATGACAAGAGAGTGCTGATTGGTTGGCAATCAGCACTACCAATCAGAATCACTTGCTAATCAATCAGCTCTCTCTTCTCATACAATGGGATTCTTGCAAAGTGTTCTGATGGGTGCAAGATGAAAAGTTTCGACATGTCTTTTATTTTAGCAATGGTGCTGTAAAGGTTCTGTAAGATGAAGGATAGATGAATGTTTAAGGTGATAGATGGGGTTGCCAATAAAACGGAATTCTTTGTTCTACATGAGTGCTCCTTGAGTATTGTTGCAGTTCCGCTCATCCAGGTTGGCAAAGAACATCCCATCACACTCCTGATTTGTGTCCATTAGATGGTGGAAAGGCACTGGGGAGTGCCCAGTCTGACCTGCTCTTGTAGCCACAGTGTTTATGTGGCTGGTCAAGTTGAGTCAATGGTGACACCCAGAATGCTGTTGGTGGGCAATTAAGTCATAGTAATGCCACTGAATGTCAAGGTTGCGTGGATTGGATCTTTTTGTTGAAGTTGTCCATTGCCTGGTCCTTGTGTGGCATGAATGTTACTCACCGCACATTGTATCTACTCTACTAACCTCACACGATCTGAAAGAGGTGGAACTTTTGCTAATAGGAGCCAAACTAGGGGGCATTAGGAGGGATGACAAAAAGCTAAGTGAAAGAAATGGGTTTTAAGGGAGAGAGGGATATAATTTTAGAATGGGAATTCTAAAAGTAGATCCTGGCAGCTGAAGGCGCAGAACAATTACCTCAGCAAGTACCACAGCACTTCCTAAAAATACTAAGATTCTCCAGTTTTTCTCTTTTCTGGTAATAGTGATCAGCCTTGTGGTTTCTCTCTCAATCAGTTAAAGGTTTGAATGGGCAGCACAGTGGCACAGTGGTTAGCACTGCTGCCTCACAGTGCCAGGGACACCGGTTCGTTTCCGGCTTTGGATGATTGTGTGGAGTTTGCACATTTGCCCATGTCTGAATGAGTTTCCTCCGGGTGCTCTGGTTTCCTCCCACAGTCCAAAGATGTGCTGGTTAGATGGATGGCCATGGTAAACTGCCCCTTAGTGTCAGAGGGATTAGTAGGGTAAATACATGGGTTAAGGGATAGGGCCTGGGTGGGAATGTTGAGGGTGCAGGCTTGATGGGCCAAATGGTCTCCTTCTGCACACCCAAAAGCCACACAAACTGAACTGAACCCAGTTCCCTGGTGCTGTGAGGTAGCAGTGCTAACCACTGTGCCACCATGCCACCCATTTGAATATGTAATCCTGTCTGACACTCTAGTGCGGTACTGAGGGAGTACAGGACTGTGGGAGATGCGGTCTTTCAGATAAGACATTAAGCCGACGCTTTGTTCTCTCGAGTGGAGGAAAGATCCCAAGACATTGTTTTGAAGAAGGGAAAGATGTTCTCCTTGGAGTTCTGACCTGGCCAATATTTATCCCTCAAGCAACATCATCACATCAGATTATCTGATTTTTACCTCGCTGGTGCGACCTTTCCGTGTTATCCACTACGTTTCCTCCTTTACACCTTGGACCACATTTCAATATGTACAGGTTGAGTATCCTTTATCTGAAACACTCGTGACCGATTTGCATTTGGGATTTCAGATCATTTTGGATACTGCGTATAAACTTACATTACAATAGCTGAAGATTAGATTAGCTTTAGGAATAAAATGGTTAGAAAAATGATTTGCAGCACTAAATAATAGATACAGGGCAGCTGTAATAAGTTTTGTTTTGACAGCTTCACCACAAAATTATTTTTTTAAAAAATTCATTTGTGGACATTGGTTTCTTTGGCTGCCCAGCATTTATTGCCCATCCCTAATTGCCCTTGGAGGGCAGTTGAGAGTCAACCACATTGCTGTGGCTCTGGACTCACATGTAGGCCAGAACAAGTAAGGACGGCAGATTTCCATTCCCTAAAGGACATTAGTGAACCAGATGGGTTTTTCTGACAATCGACAATGGTTTCATGGTTATCAGTAGAATCTAAAGTCCAGATATTTTTTATTGAATTCAAATTCCATCATCTGCCGTGGCGGGATTCGAACCCTGGTCCCCAGAACATTAGCTGAGGTAGACAGCTTAGACAAACATCTAAGCTTCCCGAGCTAAAGTTCAATGAGGTTCAAAAAAAGTACGGCTTTTGGATATATTTGGTTTTCAGATAAGGAATACACGACATTAACTTCTTTGGCTGCCAGGCAGTTTAAGGTATCCTCGAAAGTTCATAGAATCCCTACAGTGCAGAAGGAGACCATTCGGCCCATCAAGTCTGCACCAACCACAATCCCACCCACGCTCTATTCCCGTAAACCTCACACATTTATCCTGCTAATCTCCCTGACATTAGGGTCAATTTAGCATGGTCAATCAACCTAACCCACACATCTTTGGACTGTGGGAGGAAACCCGAACACCCGGAGGAAACACACGCAGACACGGGGAGAACGTGCAAACTCCACACAGACAGTGACCCGGGGCCAGAATTAAACCCAGGTCCCCAGCGCTGTGAGGCAGTGGTGCTAACTACTGCTAACAACATGCCACACTGTGTAGGTTATGAAAGGTGTTATATAAATGCAGGGCCTTTCTGCAGTGATACTCTATGCACAAAGGGGAGAGTTGGGAAGGAAGGAAACTGGTAACAAATTGCTGATTGTGTCTCCTATTTCATAAGTGATTGGAATATAAACAGCTCCCCGTGTTTATTAGAATACTTGCTGCACAGCTGAATTTTAAGAACAAACTCCAGCATTTGTGCTTGACTCAGATTTTTTGTAAGTGGCTGCTTATAAATAAGATATAAATGAGGAATTTGTAATGTTAATCGCTCAGCTCTTTCAATTGTTGCCTGCAGCTGCCTCAGAATTAAACACTGCTGACACTCTGTGGAAAATGAGTGACAGGTGCTGAACTGATAATATTTCATCTGCTGAGCATAACGATCATTAATAATTAGGTATTTATTCTACTTGGATCAAGGAAAGGAGGAGGTGCTGTTCACGCACAGGAGGGTAATTGGCAAGTCAATGTGAGAGCCTGGGAATGAGCGAGAGACAGCAGGGAGGAGAGAGCTGTGTGAGGATAGACCATCAAGGGAGAGTGCTAGAGGGTAAGCTAGTGAATCTCTGGGAATGCCTAGAGAGAGAAACAAGGAGAGAGGGTGGGAGAGATGTGAGAGAGTGAGAGAGTAATTGAGATAGAGAGCAAGGACAGAAAGAAACAGAGTTCAGGAGAGAGATCAGCTGGAATTTTCCGGACCCTCCTGGAACCTGCTCCAAGGGGCCAAGTCCTCCATTCCAGAGCACGCCACAGCCCCTGGAGGGCCCCTCTCATTCTCCTCATAGCAATGAATGTCGTTGTGGCCACTTGCCGCAAGTGCGCAGCAGCACCCCCCACCCCCCCTCTCCCCCCCCCCCTCCTGACAGGTACCCCCAGGTCCCCCTGTTCCTCTGAGCTTCCTACTGTTCTGCCATTTATTGAATACTCCTTGTCTTGTTACTCCTTCCAAACTGCGTCACCTCACACTTTTCAGGGTTAAATTCCATCTGCCACTGGTCTGCCCTTCTAACCAACCCGTCGATATCTTCCTGCAACCTAAGACCTTCTTCCTCACTATTAGCTACCCTGCCAATCTTTGTGTCATCCGCAGACTTACTTATAGAATCATAGAATCCCACACTGCAGAAGGAGGCCATTTGGACCATCGAGTTTGCACCAGCAACAATCCCACCCAATCCCACCCACCCTGTAACCCCACATATTTACCCTGCTAATCCCCTGATACGAAGGGGCAATTTAGCATGGCCAATCCACCTAACCCACACATCTTTGGACTGTGGGAGGAAACCCACGCAGACACGGGGAGAACGCGCAAACTCCACACAGACAGTGACCCAAGGCCGGAATTGAACCCAGGTCTCTGGCGCTGACCTGACCTGCCTGTCCAAGCTGATTTACCTGTCTTCACGGGTGCCTAGCCATTGAAGAACCTGTTCCTTGGAGCTGCAGCCTCAGCATTGACATAAACCATATAGATGAGAATGTGGGGGTATGTGGGTGGCACGGTGGCACAATGGTTAGCACTGCTGCCTCACAGCACCAGGAACCCGGGTTCAATTCCGGCCTTGGGTCACTGTCTGTGTGGAGTTTGCACATTCTCTCCGTGTCTGCGTGGGTTTCCTCCGGGTGCTCCGGTTTCCTCCC
This sequence comes from Mustelus asterias, assembly GCF_964213995.1. Classification (NCBI taxonomy): domain Eukaryota; kingdom Metazoa; phylum Chordata; class Chondrichthyes; order Carcharhiniformes; family Triakidae; genus Mustelus; species Mustelus asterias. Next base: position 14,610,714 of record NC_135827.1, on the reverse strand, counting down.
GCAGTCCAAAAATGTGCAGGTTAGGTGGATTGGCTGTGCTAAATTATCCCTTAGTGTCAGGGGATTAGCAGGGTAAATACGTGGGGTTACAGGGATAGGGTGGGATGTTGCTGGTGCAGACTCAATGGACTAAATGGCCTTCTTTTACAGTGTGAGATTCCATGATTTTATAAGTAAGTTTGTGGATGACACAAAGATTGACAGGGTAGTTAATAGTGAGGAAGAAGGTCTTAGGTTGCAGGAAGATATCGACAGGTTGGTTAGAAGGGCAGACCAGTGGCAGATGGAATTTAACCCTAAAAAGTGTGAGGTGATGCAGTTTGGAAGGAGCAACGAGACAAGGGAGTACTCAATAAATGGCAGAACAATAGGAAGCTCAGAGGAACAGGTGGACCGGGGGTACCTGTCCACAGATCCTTGAATGCAGCAGGACAGATTATTAAGGTAGTGAAGAAGGTATACAAAATACTTACCTTTATCAGTTGTGGCATTGATTCTGAGAGCAGGTAGGTTATGTTGGAGCTGTATGAAACTTTGGTTAAGCTACAGCTGGAGTACTGTGAGCAATTCTGGTCGCCTCACTATAGAAATAAAATGATTGCACTGGAGAAGTTGCAGGGGAGGTTCACCAAGCATTTAAGCTATGAGGAGAGGCTGGATAGGCTGGGGTTGTTTTCTTTAGAGCAGAGAAGGCTGAGGGGAACCTGATTGAGGTGGATAAGATTATGAGGGGTATGGAAAGGGTGGAGAGGAAGTAGCTGTTCCCCTTGGTTGAAGGGTCAATAACGAGGGGACATAATCTTAAGGTGAGGGGCAGGAGATTTAGAGGGAATCTGAGGAAAATATTTTTCACCCAAAGGGTGGTGGGAGTCTGGAATACATTGCTTAGGAAGGTAGTAGAGGCAGAAAACCTCACAACCTTCAAGACTATAGGTCAAATGTTGGAAAGTGGGATTAATGCAGGTTTAGTGTAGTTTTGTCAGTGCAGGATCGATGGGCCGAAGGGCCTCTTCTATATTGTATGACTTTATGACCACTAGATAGTGTTATCTTTCAGATGAAACATTAAACTGAAGCCCCATCTGCTTGGATAAAAGTAAATTACCGCGGACTGCTGATGTGTCATCCAGACTCGAAACATTGGCTCTATTCTCGCCCCACAGATGCTGTCAGACCCGCTGAGATTTTCCAGCATTTTCTGTTTTTTTGTTATCTGCTTATTTGGGTGGTACTATCTTGAAGAACAACAGAGGGGGGTTATCCCCGGTGTCTTGGGCAATATTTATACTTGTCTTGGGCAATCAACATCATGAAAATGGGTTGTCTGGTCATTATCACATTGCTGTTATCCTACATTGCAACAGTGATTGGACCTCAAAGTGTATTTCATTGGCTGTGAAACGCATTGAGACACACAATGGTTGTAAAAAGCACCATATAAATCCAAATCACTCTTCATTTACGACCTTTTATACATGTCAGCTGCCAACACTAAAATCCCTTCCCCTAAGCCATCAAGTTCCGACCCTCCCTCTTCTCCTTTAATACTATCCTTAAAACCCATTTCCTTAACTTCACATTTGTTCGCCCATCTGAATATCTCCTTCCTTTCCATTTTATTGATTGCGGTTGTGGAAAGTTCATATTAAGTTTTCCTACATTGAAAGTACTCATAATTCGCCGTTAGTCAGTTTGTGCCTCTGATCCCTTATCGTTGTTTAGTTTGAAGCTATTTAATTTTTCTATTATATTTTTTTTATTATATATCTTTCCATGGGGATTGTTTAAGCTTGCCCTCTTTCTTGGTTGCACAGCTTAAGATCCCCCCCCACACCCCCCTGGTCTTCTTTCACTGCTCAGTCTTCTGATGCCAGGGGGACCCATCTTGTGGTTCAAGAATGATCTATGCTTTGAATCATCAAAGTGAACTATTTTACATAGTTCATCCAAAGATGTGCTAGTTAGGTGGATTGGCCATGCTAAATTGACCCTTAGTGTCAGGGGGATTATCACGGTAAATACGCGAGGTTTTGGGGACAGTGCCTGGATGGGATTATGGTCGGTGCAGGCTCGCTGGGCCAAATGGCCTCCTCCAGCATTGTAGGGATTCTATGATTCTACGTAACCTGAGTAACATCAGAAAAACTCTTAATGCCATGTGTCACAGGGACGTTGACGAAAGAAATCACCAATTGCAAGGTTGGTGCACACCAAGGCAGATAGATGACGGGCCTGAGCACCTCTCCTCCCACACAGAAGTGGGAGATTGTGCTAATAACCAAGAATTATTGTCTTGGCCACTTCTTACACATTAACACTTCTCACTGACTTGCCCACTGTAACCAGCAGTGCCTGTAACAGTTCTTTCTTACTATCTTCTCCTTCTTAGGCAGTCCCTTGGGATCAAGAGCGACTTGTTTCTCCTCTGGTTCAATGGGTCCTGAGGTGGCTGGTAAATCCAATGCTCCAATCTGCAGACTCTGCCACATGTGGGTCAGAAGATGGTTGAAAGGCTAGGTTGGCATGCTCCCTTTGACACCTCGACTTCCCTTTGCATGTTCCTGACAAAGTCTTGCAATGTGTTTGGTGCCTTCCTGAATGAACCTTCTCCATTTTGGTCTGTTAGAAGCCAGGGTATCCCATGAGTTAGCAGAGAAGTTTGACCTCTTCAGGGAGGCTTTGAGGATACACCGCCTATAGATGTCACTACAGGATGGGTCTGGTAAAGTAAATGGCCCTGCTTTGTCCTCTTTTCATACAAAGGAAGTAACTATAGAACCATAGAATCCCTACAGTGCAGAATAAGGTCATTCACTCCATCGAGTCTGCACCTACTCTCCGAAAGAGCACTCCACCCCTCCACCCTATCCCCATAACCCTACAAATTTCCCATGGCTAATCCACCTAACCTACACTAAGAGGCAACTTAGCATAAGGACATATATGGTCACAGAGTAGAGTACGGATATCAACACACAAATGAGGAAAGAGGAGGAAAAATAATGGACACCAGGACTGGAATTTTACCGGTTTGCCAGCCCTGGAATCGGGACAGGCGAGGCTCGCAGAACGGCATTCTCCGTTGGTATCGGGCAGGATCTCACAAGCCTTGGGCGGGCGAGGCCCTAAAATTCCAGCATATAGGAAGCAGGCCCATTCGACCATTTCTTTTCAGTAACCTATTTTGACCTGCATCATTAGGGAATTAATTAGTCAATGAATTTTAATGTATTGAGAAAATGTTTGCAAAGCTATTTCTTGTTCCCCAACGATCGATCAACTAAAACGCCAGAATATCTTCCGAACACTTCGATTCTACTTCAGGCCTTTTGCTCCATGGAATATGTTATACTTGGAAAGGTGCAGCGAAACATGATAGATGGGGAATGTGGCTACATTTACTGAGGCTTTGGGGGCTGTTTTAAGCCCTAAAAAAATCACAGAATCACAGAATTGTTGTAGCACAGAAGGAGGCCTTTTGGCCCATCGTGTCTGCACCATCACGCCAAACGAGCCTCGCTTGTCCTGAAACAAGTGATTGGAGTCCAGAATGCACTGCCTGGAAGTGTGGTGGAGGCAGGTTCAATCAAGACATTCAAGAGGACATTAGATGATTACTTGAATAGAAACAACGTAAAATTCCGCCTGAGATCAACGGACCTTTCCATGGTCCGCCCATCGCCTGCTGCAATTTCCGTATCGGGTGGAACGGTAAAATTCCGACCTATGACGCAGTGCCATTCTCCTGCCTTTTCCCTGTACCCCTGCGCATTGTTTCTATTCAAGTAATCATCTAATGCCCTCTTGAATGCCTTAACTGAACCTGCCTCTACCACACTTCCAGGCAGTGCATTCCGGACTCCAATCACTTGTATGAAGATGTTTCTCACATCACATTTGCTTATTTTGCAAATCATTTTAAATCTGTGCCCTTTTGTTTTCTGATCCTTTTACAAGGAGGAACAGTTTAGAATCATAGAAGAATCATAGAAACCCTACAGTACAGAAAGAGGCCATTCGGCCCATCGAGTCTGCACCGACCACAATCCCACCCAGGCCCTACCCCCATATCCCTACATACTTACCCACTAATCCCTCTAACCTACGCATCTCAGGACACTAAGGGCAATTGTTTTTTTTAGCATGGCCAATCAACCTAACCCGCACATCTTTCTCCCTATCTATTCTGTATCTAGATATTGCAAAGCTATGTTCATGATATTGAACATCTCTATCAAATCTCCTCTCAGCCTTCTTCCCTCCAAGGAGAATGGTCCCAACCTCTCCAATCTATCCTCATAACTGAAATTTCTCATCCCCGGAACCATTCTTGTAAACCTCTTCTGCACTCTCTCCAAAACATTCATATCTCCCCTCAGAACTGTACATCACATTCCAGCTGAGGTATAACTAGAGTCTTGTATAAGTTCAGCATAACCTCCATGTTCTGTTACTCTATGTCCCTGTTAATAAAGCCCAGAATACTGTATGCTTTATTAAGTGCCCTCTCCATCTGTCCTGCCACTTTCAATGATCTATGCACATGTACACCTTGGTCCCTCTGCTCCTGCAACCTCTTAAGAACTTTGTCCCTTATTTCATATTGTCTCTCCTGGCAAAATGTATCATATCTGGCTGTCACAAATTCTCAGTTCATCTTGATTGACACATAAAATGCCAGGATACTAAAATCAATCTGCGTTTATTGAATAATATGAGTGGCTATTCAGCAGTGAGATGTCATCCTTGGAATGATCTGTGCTGATGGGTCTGTTGCGTCACACATCAAGATATTCCCATAGCTCAAGTAACCCGGACTCTATTTCACAGTATATTCAAGTACCATCTCAGTCCTGTCCCCAGTCAGACATCCACTTTTGTCAGATATAACCTAATTCTAAGTCTAGGAGCATCATAATCCTGTGGGGTGCTTTTCTGGGGACTTTGTATGAAAATTCCAAATAAGTACTTCACTTATGATCGACAATGATCGATGGCATTCTAGACTGCCAGTTTACAGGGCAACATGCCTGCCACAGTACATATAAACTGTACCAGAATGAATCAGTGATTGATGGTAGAGTTGTGGCACTTCCTTCCAGATTCAGTACAGGATACATTAGCAGGTTCACCATGACACAATGAACTAGATTGATCTGGGATTGAGTTGGATACAATCCCCAACTTCCTGTAGACAGAAAAATGTGTCCTTGCTTCAGTCTGGAATGAAGACAGACTTTGGATTCAGTTCAGATGTCGATCAACTCCCTAGATATACGGAAAGAATGGAAATAACTGAATTGAACTGAAATACAGTCCCCAAAGTATAATTTAAGCTTTCAAAATAAGTCAGAGACAAACAAAAACCAGCATCGTGAGCATGTTTGTCTTGGCTTTGGACACTAGCCAGGAACATACAAAGATGATGCAAAAGGGCTACTTTTCCATCCAGCCTGTCCCACACAGTCTTGTACTCTTATACACTTTCCACCCACGTGGAGCCTCCTGGGAGGGGTGAAAAAACAGATAAAAGAAAACTAGAAAATTCCTCCCCAGTTTGCTGCGCGGTGAAGCCAGTCAAATTGGCTCTAATTTACATCATGGAATATCTAGCTTTTGCACAAGGTGACCTCCACCTCAAGCAGAAGCAGATCCAGCTGCCGCTTGAAGGAATTCAGAGCATGAAACTGACAACTTGCTCCATAGGTACACTCTTCTCTGAGAAAAGAACCATTTTCTTACATCCAACCTGATCTTGCCCGTATATAACTGTGACCCACAAGTCTCAAGAAATTTCATTGAATGTTTAAGAAGGCATCTGATGAGGATGACACCACTGCAGCATTACATGTTGTGACCTTTGCCAATCAGGATATAGATTCAAAGATTCATAAAACACTGAAGGAGGCCATTCAGACCATCATGATAGTGCTATTCATTCTTTTTTTTATACTTTCGTGGGACATGGGCATCGCTGGCTGGCCAGCATTTATTGCCCATCCCGAGTTGCCCTTGAATTGATAGAATTGAATGGTTTGCTAGGCCATTTCAGAGGGCAGTTGAGAGTCAACCACATTGCTGTGGCTCTGGAGTCACATGTAGGCCAGACCGGGTAAGGATGATAGATTTCCTTCCCTAAAGGGCATTAGTGAAGCAGATGGGTTTTTCTGACAATCGAATCATTAGAATCGTAATTCCAGATATTTTTTATTGAATTCAAATTCCGCTATCTGCCGTGGCGGGATTCAAACCCGGGTCCCTGGAGCATTAGCGGAGTTTTGCATTAGTAGTCCAGCGATAATACCACTAGACCATTGTCTTCCTATTGCTGGTTCCCTGAAAGAGCTATCGAATAATCCCATTCTTCTGCCAATTTCCCAGAATCCAGCAAATTTTCCTGTTTCTTTTTCAGAGCATGGATCCTGAAATTTAAAATCATTTGAACTCTTTTGGTGTAGATATCATGTGGATTACAAAATCTTCCCCATATGTTGCTGCCAAAGGAATAACTGGAACCATTTGAAATCTCAGGCAATTGGAGCAAACATATTGGATATTGACCTGACCATCAATATTAATTCTCCTTAAAGAATTTGCATCAGCAGTTTATACAGTCCCATATCATGAGTATACAGAATGATGCCTTGATTAATGAGTATTTCTATTCAGTTAATTATCAAATGAGAACCTATGAGCTGATTTTTATTAATTAAGATAAAAGCAAATTACTGCGGATGCTGGAATCTGAAACAAAAAGGTCACCCAGACTCAAAACGAAGGCTCTATTCTCTCTCCGCAGATGCTGTCAAACCTGCTGAGGCTTTCCAGCATTTTCTGTTTTTGTTTTTATTCACTCTTGGGATGTGAGTACTATTGGCAAGGCCAATATTTATTATTTATGTCCTGTTGCCCACCTTCTTGAACTACTGCAGTCTGTGTGCTAAAGATACTCTCATGGGCTGTTAGGTAGGGAGTTCTAGGATTTTGAACCATTGATGATAGTGGAATGGGTGATATGTGTTCAACTGAGCACTTTATATGTTTAACCAGGTCTATACTGCATTTTATTTATTATTTTATGGGATTTGGGCATCACAAGGTCAGCATTAGTTGTCCATTCCTAATTGCCCTTGAATTGAGTGGCTTGCTAGGCCACTTCAGAAGGCAGTTATGAATCAACTACATTGCTGTGGGTCCAGTGACATGTAGGCCAGACCAGGTAAGGATGACAGATTTCCTTCCATAAAGGACATTAGTGAACTAGGTGGGTTTTCATGGCCCACCATTACTGGGACAAGCGTTTAATTATTAATCAATTGAATTTAAATTCCGCTAGCCACTGTAATGGAACTTGAACCCGTAACCTCAGGACAATAGCCTGTCTTCTGGCTTACTAGTCCAGTGACATTACCACTACCGCTGTCTCCGCTATTCCCACCCTGCTGTGATCTCTGGACTCCACCAAAGGGCAGCACTACAGAATTAAAGCATAGCAGTCAGCATGGTCACAAGTTCAACTCTCAGAGGAGCTAGATAATCTTAGCTTGTACAGTGCTGAGGCTGTATTCATGGAATAGGAATGAGAAAACTTAGCCAAGATTTTAACTCGTATTCACTATCCAGGGATTCTTGCTTAAAAAGAAAATGTACTTGGGGCGGCACGGTGGCACAGTGGTTAGTACTACTGCATCACAGTGCCAGGGACTTGGGTTCAATTCTGGCCTTGGGTGACTGTGTAGAATTTGGACATTCTCCCTATGCCTGTGTGGGTTTTCTCGGGGTGCTCCGTTTTCCTCCCACACTCCAAAGATGTGCAAGTTAGGTGGATTGGACATGGTAAATTGCCCCTTAGTATCCCAAGATGTGTAGGGTAGGTGGATTAGCCAGGGTAAATATGGAGCAGGGGGGAAGTGGTGGGGTGGTTACATGATAGGGTCTGCATATCATTGTAGTCGGAGAGAGCTGTTGGAAGCTCAGAACTTACCTCCTCAGAAGCTGGAGCGCCCAAATTGGACCTTTGCGGATCATGTCTGTTTCGAGTCGAATCTGGATGGGCGAACGCTGTGGTAAAGGGGGAAGTGCTGCTAAAGTTGGGCGAGCAGCCCATTAAGTCAATTTAAATGCATACGCATTTAAATTCTTGTTGCACCCGTTTCGGGTGCGATCCCGATGGCAGCCCTTGGTAAAAGGGGGAATGGGCGCGGAGGCGGTCGCGGATTGCACTACTCGCCTCACACCCGACTTTACCAAGTTTTCACGCTCTTCATTAATTTTTTTTTGGTTTTTCATTCGGTGTGAGCTCAAGCATAGTGTTACAGCGATAGTCTAGATATTCCACTCATGCCCTTCCCGGATAGCATACTGCCGTCCAATGAGGGGTTGCTCAAGGAACCTCCCTCCATGCTTGCTGAATCTGATCTTAAATTCTAGGGAAGTGTTGAGACAGACACTGAACTGGGTTCAGACTGGACATGCCAACCGATCACACAAACAAATATTCAACAAGTTTAAGTTAAAACTTTAAAGTTTATTTATTTATCAGTGTCACAAGTAGGCTTACATTAACAATGCAATGAATTTACTGTGAAAATCTCCTCATCACCACACTCTGGCATCTGTTTGGGTACACTGAAGGGGAATTTAGCATGGCCAATGCACCTAACCAGCATGTCTTTCGGACTGTGGAAGGAAACCAGAGCACCCAGAGGAAATCTACGCAGACACTGGAGAACGTGCAGACTCCACACAGACGGTGACCTAAACCAGGAATCGAACCCGGGTCCCTGACACTGTGAGGCAGCAGTGCTAACCACTGTGCCACCATGCCGCCCGTAAGGGAGTCATTGGGTAGCAATCAGGAGGCCCAGGCAGCACAAGTAATGATCTTCAACAAAAATTTTCACTACATAGAGTCATTGAGTCCCTGCAATGCGGAAGGAGGCCATTCGGCCCATCGAGTCTGCACCGACAATGATCCCATCCAGGCCCTATCCCCGTAACCCTGCGCATTTACCCTGCTAGTCCCCCTGACACAAAGGGGCAATTTAGATTAATATGCCGGAATTTTATCGCCTCGCCCAAGCAAAGTCATAAAATCCTGGCCATAACGTCTTAGGGCCCGATTTTACCATCGCATTGCACCTGTTCCCCCTTTACCAATGGTTGAAAATGGCCGCCGTCGGGTCTATGACCGAAACAGGCGCGACAATAAATTTAAATGCATTTGCATGCATTTAAATTTACTTAATGTCCTGCATGCCCAAACTTACTGGCATTTCCCCCTTTACCACCTCGTTAGCCCGTCCAGATTTGGCATGAAACAGACATGGTCTGTAAAGGTCCAACTTCTGAGGAGGTAAGGGAGGTGGGTTAGATGACTCTCTGGTGGGGGGTGCATGGAGAGAGGCAGGGACAGGGAAGGGTCCACTGCCACTCTGCACACCATCGGTGGGGGAGAGGGGGGGGGGAAGGAGGGGGTCCGCTGCCATTCTGCGCACGATCGGTGGGGGGGAATGGGGGTAGGGGGCCGCGATCGGTCTGGGTAAAGGAGGGGGTGGGGGGGTAAGAGGGTCAGTTATGTTGTGGGGGTGAGGCAATGCATGTAGGGGCCAGGGGGAGCCATTATCCGACCTGGGAATGAAGTGGCAGGGGAGCGTTTTTCTATTTTCTTTTACTGCGTATGTGCAGTTGAAGGCTCCGATCGGAGCTGCAGTGTTTCGGACGCGTTAAGCCCCGCCCACAGCTTTCTGCAGCGTGATTCAGAATTGCTGAAAGAGTGCGTATGGGGGCACCTGGGAAGGGTCTAAAAGTCAGCTCTGGAACACTCCCAGTTTCAAGTCCGCCCAGCACTTAGAATCCAAATGGTAAAATAGGGCCTTTAGAATCATAGAGGTTTACAGCATGGAAACAGGCTCTTCAGCCCAACTTGTACATGCCTCCCAGTTTTTACCACTAAGCTAGTCCCAATTGCCTGCATTTGGCCCATATCCCTCAACACCCATCTTACCCATGCAACTGTCTAAATGCTTTTTAAAAGACAAGATTGTACCTCCCTCCACCACTGCTTCTGGCAGCTTGTTCCAGACACTCACCACCCTCTGTGTGAAAAAATTGCCCCTCTGGACACTTTTGTATCTTTCCCCTCTCACCTTAAACATATGCCCTCTAGTTTTAGACTTCCCTACCTTTGGGAAAAGATATTGACTATCCACCTCTTCTATGTCCCTCATTATTTTATAGACCTCTATAAGCTCACACCTAAGCCTCCTGCACTCCAGGGAAAAAGGTCCCAGTCTATTCAGCCTCTCCTTATAACTCAAACTATCAAGTCCCAGTAGCATCCTAGCAAATCTTTTCTGCACTCTTTCTAATTTAATAATATCCTTTTTATAATAGGATGACCAGAACTGTACACAGTATTCCAAGTGTGGCCTTACCAATGTCTTGTACAACTTCAACAAGACGTCCCACTCCTGTATTCAATGTCCTGACCAATGAAACCAAGCATGCCGAATGCCTTCTTCACCACTCTGTCCACCTGTGACTCCACTTTCAAGGAGCTATGAACATGTACCCCTAGATCACTTTGTTCTATAACTCTCCCCAATGCCCTACCATGAACTGAGTAGGTCCTGCCTCGATTCGATCTACCAAAATGCATCATCTCACATTTATCTAAATTAAACTCCATCTGCCATTCATCAGTCCACTGGCCCAATTGATCAAGATCCCGTTGCAATCCTAGATAACAAATCATAGAATCATAGAAACCCTACAGTACAGAAAGAGGCCATTCGGCCCATCGAACCACAATCCCACCCAGTCCCTACCCCCATATCCCTACATATTTTACCTGCTAATCCCTCTAATCTACGCATCCCAGGACACTAAGGGGCAATTTTAGCATAGCCAATCAACCTAACCCGCACATCTTTGGACTGTGGGAGGAAACCGGAGCACCCGGAGGAAACCCACGCAGAAACGAGGAGAATGTGCAAACTCCAGACAGACAGTGACCCAAGCCAGGAATCAAACCCATGTCCCTGGAGCTGTGAAGCAGCAGTGCTAACCACTGTGCTACCGTGCCGCCCCACTATAACCTTCTTCACTGTCCACTATGCCACCAATCATGGTGTCATCTGCAAATTTACTAACCATGCCTCCTATATTCTCATCCAAATCATTAATATAAATGACAAATAACAGTGGACCCATCACCAATCCCTGAGGCACACCATTGGTCACAAGCCTCCAGTTTGAAAACAACCCTCTACAGCCACCCTCTGTCTTCTATCATCAAGCCAATTTTGTATCCGATTGGCTACCGCACTCTGGATCCCGTGAGATTTAACCTTACGCAACAACCTACCATGCGGTACCTTGTCAAAGGCCTTGCTAAAATCCATGTAGATAACGTCAACTGCACTGTCCTCATCTACCTTCTTGGTTACCCCTTCAAAAAACTCAATCAAATTTGTGAGACATGATTTTTCAGTCACAAAGCCATGCTGACTGTCCCTTACCAGTCTTTGCCTCTCCGAATCCCTGTAGATCCTGTTTCTCAGAATACCTTCTAACAACTTATCCGCTACAGACATTAGGCTCACCAGCCTGTAGTTCCCAGGCTTTTCTCTGCAGCCTTTCTTAAACAGAGGCACAACAATTGCTATCTTCCAATCTTCAGGCATCTCACCTGTGGCTGTCGATGATTCAAATATCGCTGCTAGGGGACCCGCAATTCCTCCCTAGCCTCCCACAATGTCTTGGAATATATTTCATCAGGTCCCGGGGATTTATTTTCCTTTAAGACTTCCAGCACCTCCTTTTCAGTAGTACGTACACTCCTCAGAACATCCCTATTTATTTCCCCAAGTTCCCTATCATCCATACCTTTCTCAACAGTAAATACCGATGAGAAATATTCATTTAGAATCTCACCCATCTCTTGTGTCTCCGCACATAGATGGCCTTGTTAATCCAATGGCCAATCAACCTAACCTGCACATCTTTGGACTGTGCGAGGAAATCGGAGCACCCGGAGGAAACCCATGCAGACATGGGGAGAACATACAAACTCCACACAGGCAGTGACCCACGGCCAGAATTGAACATGGGTCCGTGATGCTTTGAGGCAGCAGTGCTAACTGCTGTGCCACCGTGCTGCCCTATGGAAGTTTTGACATATCATGTGTCTCACCGAGCTTGAAAATGCCAGTGCTAATTGTGCAAGGGCTCGAAATATTGGACAGGAATTCACCCTGGGCTTTATCCAATGAATTGTCTGTTATGTTCCCCATCTGAAATCCAGGCTCTGTTAACATAGTTGACTTCACTTGTGCATCACTTGACAATTTAAGATAATCGGTTTAACACTAACAACCAAGATTATGGGGCGGCACGGTAGCACAATGGTTAGCACTGCTGCCTCACAGTGCCAGGGTGCCAGGTTCAATTCCCGCCATGGGTCACTGTCTGTGTGGAGTTTGCATGTTCTCCCCGTGTCTGCATGGTGTGCTCCGGGTGCTCCAGTTTCCCCTCACAGATGTGTGGGTTAGGTTGATTGGCCAAGCTAAGTTGACCCTAGTGTCAGTGGGATTAGTAGGGTAAATGTGTGGGGTTATGGGGAGAAGGCTTGGGTGGGATTGTGGTCGGTGCAGCCTTGATGGGCCAAATGGCCTACTTTTGCACCATAAGGATTCTATTCTATTAATTTCAACTGAATTGCACTCAAAATTGATCTGAGGAACACTGAACACACTTTGAATCCAATTTGGTATCATTGCAAGGGTTTTGCAGTAATTGTGGAACCTGCAGTTGATTCAGGTTGATATGAGCTCAAACTGGTTCGCGGGGGCAATTCTTGGAAATTAATGCAACTTGAATATAAAGAAAAACAAATTTGTTGGAAGCCTGAACTCGTCTGGCTATCTCTGGCAGTCATTGCGATGGGTCGTACTTTTTTCCATTTATTTTTGCCATTGTCAACAAACAGAAAATGTTTCACTTTTGCTTCTCAGTTCCCTGAATCTGGGCAGCAGCCTCACAAAGGCAGCATAGACAGGCGGTAAAATCTATCACAGGATAGTCAATACTGTTTGAAAACAGCATTTCTAAAGGGTTGACATCCTTTATGTGACAATCTTTCAAGGATGGCAAACTTACACCTCCCTGATCCCGGAGAGGGGGGAAAAAACATTAATCTGGGCACAAAACCTGTTTACTCCTGCAAAATCCACAAGTAGAAACAAAATGCAGAGGATGCCCTTGTGTTGGGAATGTTTCTCCCCTGGCAGTGTTGTTTAAAGTTATGTTAGAAAATCCGCCTTTTCCCCCCCCTCTATTTCCCCCTCTCTGGATGTCACAGATGTTGCAGTCAGCTCTGGTCCCCTGCTCAGCCCTGGTCTCAGCATGGTGCCATCAAGCTTTTCTCCCCTATTGTTCAACAACTTAGAAAAAGAAGAGGAAAAGCACAAAAGCAGTTGCAAAGATGCATGATAACAAATTCCAATAATTTACCAAGGAGCCGGAATCAGGCAGGCACTAGGCAGGCACACAGACCTAAATGGGTTGCTGCTGATGTTGGCGTTGTTACCAGCCACGGGAGAAGCTTTGCTCCCAGAATCATTCCCTGTATGATGCCTGCCCTTGCTTCCCTTTTGCTTTACCTTGTCCTTTGTGCTGGGGCAAAGACTTCTAAAATCTGCCAGTGTCAATGTACCTGTCCACTGGACAAGCCTATGAGGGGGTCAAGACATCTGCACTCCTTCAAGCCCAGCTACAGATCTCGAAGTAAGTACCAAAACCTTCTTCAAATATCCCCCCCACCCCCTCCCTTTTTTTAAAATTGCATTTCTGTAACAATCAAGATTGGGATAACAAGAGGCAAACACCAAGCATCCTTCTCCCTCTCCTCTGTTCTCAAATAAACACTTTAACTTCGATACAATGGGACTGATTACAAATTTTAATGACCTTTTTTGATATGTAATTCCGCCTTCTCTCCCTTGACTTGAGTTAACAGCGCCTCTTCTTTGCCCCGTTAAAATAAATATGTAAAACTAGTTAAGTGTCTCTTTGTCGACCCATTGGAGCATCCTGTGTAGAGATAGCTCTTGGGGTAAGTCCTTTATTTATTTACCATTGAATACAAGCCCGGGTCAAATCGCAGACTGCAGTGTCTGAGAGCAAGAAACAAGTAGAATTCCAATTGAGTTTCATTTAAACTAATGTTTAATTTATTAATTGGAAATTATTACTAGTGAATTTAATCTCTGAAAACAACATTTTGTGAGAATATGTGGCTACTTTTTAAAATATATATAGCTCATCGGACGCCTCAATTTGAAGTTTACACAATGCCTTCCATCAAGCAAAATAATATTTTAGATCTCGACACATTTCGTTCCCTAAAACGAGAGGTATTTTCCTCTAAAATAGGTTCTATTTTTAAAATTGTTTGTGAGTGTAAGGGACATGGTGAAACTTTTTAAAAAATATCAAAGCCTTTTGCCATCTATTTCCACACAATCCGAAACTGGCTAGATTTCCCCGGGACAGGTTTGAGTTGTCTTTCGTTTCAATAATCCAGCAAACGTCTATCGCACTGCACAACTTAAACCTTTTATTTGTTTTGGCAACCAGACGTCGGTTTTAATAATTTTGCATAACCGAGGGTGAAATAAGCTTTACAGTGGAGTTGGAATAAATGACAAGAATCGTGTTTTAAAAAGAACATAAATATTAACAAGCAGTGTTGGTGTAAGCCTGTTTGTGGCACTAATAAATAAACTTAAGCTTCAAGAGCGGCATCGGCCAGATAGAGAATATTTTTCTGTTTGGGGGAAGTTTATGATCTCTCAGTTTCATGTTAACATTTCTGAATGTTCCTCTTATCACAGTTCGTTTATATTTTAACAAATACGAGGGGACAAAGTGCACAAAACGTAGAGCAAAGTTTAAGAAATATACATGTACGGTTGCGTGTGCTTATACATGTGTTCCTATTAAATATGCACGTATGGTGTATTTACCCAAAGGTGTGCATGAATGCGCACATACATCAGTATTCCCTCTCTAAAAGTATGGGAATAATTGAAGGAAGTATGAAAAGTTAAAAGGACAATGGGCCACACCAGACTCTGGGTTTCCTGTTCAGGCTGGGGCTCCAGAACCGAATGAATGTTTCCATAATAATGAAAAAGACCGGTTGCTGAAGTATGAAATGTTTACTTCCTGCGGGCAAGTACAGTCAAACACGATCCCACCATCAAATCGGCTGTCTGAAAATAACACTTTTGTGCTCAGCTCCTCAAATTACTGCAAGAGAGTTACAAATCCCATCATCAGAAAGTGAGCTTTCCTTCAGAAACTTGTCTCCTGAAATCTTGGACTGTGCTGTTCACTTTGACTAACCAACTGTACTGCACCAGGGAGTTGCAGAACAAAAACACTCCTTAACTTGTCGATTTATTTTCCTTCAGTTGCTTTTGCAGGCAGTTTTAGTTGAAAGTTTTTTAAAAAAATGAAACACTAAGTATAATTACCACTAGCAAGGATTGTGGTCACAGGTTAACAAATAGTTAAAGATTCCCTTGGTTAATGAACAGAATGAACCCTCATTCCTAAGGTCATTTATCTATTTGTGTGGAGTCCTGTCTCAGCTGGATTTGAAATTGTCTTACAATGTTAATTTTGTCTGTTAATTCCTGAAATTGTTTTAACATCGAGCACTGCTTGGTTCATGCTGGTTCCATTGGATTGCGTTTGATTGTATTAAATTCCCACTGGGACTGGGTCATTTCACGGGGTACTCCTACTGGGTTATTCTTGTTTCATGTCAAACCTCCACTGGATTTGTCTTGTGTTAAATCCCACCATTAGATTGTGCTTGTTCCAAGTATAACTTGCACTGGATTCCGGTACGAGTATTCGTCAGAGCAGCAATTTAGGGTTTTTAATTAATTAACATTTCAGGATGGAAAACTGCCAACCGCATCCAGCCCAACCTACACGTGACTCCAGTCCCACACCTTGGTGGTTGACTCTTAACTTTTTTTTAAATTTAAGTTTTTTATTAGCATCATAAGTCGGCTGACATTAACACTGCAATGAAGTTACTGGGAAAATCCCTGACTGGCCACACTCCGGCGCCTGTTCGGGGACACTGAGGGAAGATTTAACATGGCGGATGCACCTAACCAGCTTGGGCTCTGATATTGCCCCTGACACTAAGGGGCAATTTAGAACGGCCAATCCACCAAACCGGAATGTCTTTCAGACTGTGGGAGCACCCGGAGGAAACCCACGTGGACTCGGGGAGAACGTGCAGCTCCGCACAGACAGTGGTGACCCAAGCCAGGAATTGAACCCGGGTCCCTGGCACTGTGAGGCAGCAGTGCTAACCACTGTGTACCATGCCGCCCATCTGTAGCTTGTCTCATTAACAAATTAGTCATAAGAATCAGGGCAAATAAGGATGAATGATAAATGTTGTGCTTGCCAGCAGTGATCACATCCCAAGAATGTGTTTTAAAATAATTCATCTGCTAGATCACTTGTTAATGCATCCTTGTACATTTCCATTACATTTTAACACGATTGTTAATTCATTAATAAACAAGGTTACCAATTGCGTTAAAATAGCACATAAAGGAGTCACCAGCATGCTACCAGAGGGAGAGACACAGGCAAGTGAATTTATGTTGACTGATGGATGTTGTGTGACTCTTTTGTAGCATTATCTCAGTGAAAGGCTTAATACTTTATTGGTGGATCTGAAGAGATTTCAATTCTTTTGTGATACGTCTTGGGCTTATTACTCTCTGACTGACTGTCGTGAAACAACATAAAGTAATAGATGCTGCAGTTCAAGAATCAATCCACACACTTTAATGTGGGAAAATAAATCTGTCCCTATTATCATATACAATTTATATGCTTCCTAATTCAACGCTGCCTTATTCAGATAGTTGCATCATTCAGAATTCTTTTTCGCACATGAAATGAACCTAAATTCTCAGGAGTCAACTGTATCGGAGAGCTGAACATTCATTAGAATTGTTTGTGATGATGGAGGATGCAGCAATAAGCAACAACTAGCACAGGATAAGGAGACAGGAGTTTGGGAATTACAGATGCTCTTTATCAAAACTATACTGTGTATTTCGAATTATAGGAGATTTCTATTTGCCCCTGATATGCTACCAATGTTAATGTGTACAATTATGCATATTTTTTGGAGAGCACTTCATGCTCAGAGAGGCATTTCAGAACAGATAATGGATTACTATTGATTACCATAGATTGCCAACAGATAAACAGATTACCATTGAGTAGCAGGGGAAAAAGAGGAATGAAAGAAAAAATTAGGACAAGTCACTAAAAATTCGGACAAAGAGTTTGGTTTTAAGGAATGTCTTATGGAAGGAGAGAGGGGTTGAGAGCTGCCAGAGGAGGTGGTAGAGGCGGGTACAATTACAACATCTAAAAGATATTTGGACAGGTTTAGAGGGATGAGGGCCAAACACAGGCAAATGGGACTAGTTCAGTTTAGGAAACCTGGTCAGCATGGCGAGTTGGGCCAGAGGGCCTGTTTCCGTGCTGTATGCATCTATATATGAGTTCAGGGAGGGGGTCCCAGAACTTGGGGCCTTGACAGTTGACGAAACAGCCATCAATAATGGGTGACTGAAATGGGAAATGCACAAGATGCTGGAGCTTGGGGAATATGGAGCACCTGGAGGGTTTTAGGACTGGAGGAGGTTACAGGGGTAACATGGGTAAGTAAGGCAATGGAGAACATAGAGTTCAAGGATTAAAGTTTAAATTTTGAAGCAAAACAGGGAAGAAAATGACAAACATCAGTCTTGATTGTAGTGGGCTCTTATTTATAGGCAGTAAATACTCAGATAACTGGTGGTAGCTCAGTAAAAGAGTGCCTCTTTATTTCATTTTCTGCTCCTCAAGGTAAGGAACGTTAACACTCAAACTTTCTAATCCCATACATGGATATCAGCAGAGAAACTTCCTAGCTGGTTATGGCTCAGTTAGAAGTCTTTTATGTCAGTGTTTTAAGTCAGGATCTAGGAGCTTGGCACTTAGCTGACTCTAAAAGTGGTTTTAGAATCCAGATTTAACAGCACAGAAGGAAATGTGTGAACACGATCTAGTGGCCCCACTCACCGTGGGGGCAAATTTCGCACTGGCTGCTCATGACAGCGACCGAAACCAGGATTTGCTCTGGCATGATCTCAGTTTGAGATCTCCTGCACTCCCCGCTGGTGACATGGTCAAGTTAATGTGCAGGATGGACCTGATTTCCATGAATTTACATACATTTCAATAACATTTAAGGGCTTTCTGCACCTTGGCTTCCACTCACAATGTATCCTCCCCACCTCGGCACCATGATGTCACACCGACGCAAATGGCGACTGGTTTTCAAAAATTAAAACCCGTCGTGTTGATCATGCTGGAGGCGCTGATGTTCCTGAAGGCACCGGGAGTTCAGCATTGCCCCTGGAACCATTGCTGTGTCACTGGCAATGCCCTCTGGCAGTGCCAAGGGGGCACATGAAGGGGCAGTGTCAAGGATGCTCTGGCAGGTAAGATAACCCTCCTCCATTGGCAGGAAGGGGGGAGGGGGGTAGGGCATGGCTGTGAAGGGGGAGAGTGTCCGCAATATTGCCACGATGATGGAGGTTGGGGGGTAGACTGGTCTCCGATACTTGTGTGGTGGTGGTGGGGAAGGGTAGGTGGGAGTGCCAGTGATACCTCTGTGGTAGGGGTGGACGGGGGTGGGGATCACCCTGATTCTTGTGGGGGTGGTGGTCCTCTGTGTCCGTGGGGGTATTGGGAATGATCTCTTGAATGCAGGTCGGGGTGCTCTTTAGAGATGGCGCCCCAATCTCTGCGAAGCCGGCCTTGCTGGCTCTACCATGCCCCGCCCTGCCAGAGTGACATCAACCTCGCCTCCAGATTTACCGTGCACTCAGTGCCAGAAAATCTGATCTGAAAACTTGGCCATGTTTCTGGAGATAAACATGTTGTTCTTCAGTGGGAGCCTGACACTCGGACAAATCTTGGGAAAATTACACCCAAGATTCCTCAATTCCAATTTTAAAAGATCCTACAATCTAGAACTAGGGGTTAAAAATAAGAGGTCACCCATTTAAAACACAATTTGCTTTCTAGATGCCTTCTGCCTGAGAGAGGACTCCACCCCCTGGGGTGATCACCCACTCTCAGTCCCAGTTGGTCCCTCAAGCCAGGTAACACTCTTCTGCTGTGTTGCCCTTAAAGGGTCATTTAAAACACAGTGAGGTGGAATTCTTTTCTTTCAAAGGTTCGTGAGTCTCTGGAACTCTCTTGCTGAAAAGGTGGTGGAAGCAGAATTTTCCAATGTTTTTAAGGCAGAAGTGGATATATTCTTGGTCAACAAGGGGGTGAAAGGTTATCGGGGGTACAGGTGTAGGCAGGATGTAGATTTGAGGTTACTATCAGAGCAGCCATGATCTTACTAAATGGTGGAGTAGACTTGAGGGGCTGAATAGGCTACACCTGGCTCCTTGTTTGTATGTTTGTAATGATAGCGGCATGGTGGCACAACGGTTAGCACTGCTGCCCCACAGCGCCAGGGACCCGGGTTCAATTCCAGCTTTGGGTGACTGTGTGGAGTTTGCACATTCTCCCTGTGTCTGCGTGGGTTTCCTCCAGGTGCTCTGGTTTCCTTCCACAGTCCAGTGCAAGTTAGGTGGATTAGCCATGCTAAATTTCCCTTTTAGTGTCAGGGTGATTAGCAAGAGAAATACGTGCGGTTACAGGGATAGGAGGGATTGTTGCCAGTGCAGACTCGATGGGCCGAATAGCCTCCTTCTGCACTGTGGGATTCTATGATTCTACGATGATAGAGAAGGAGGTCATTTGGCCCGTCAGGTCCAAACTCCCCTGGCCAATTTAAAATAAATTTCCTCTACTCTGTCTAGAAAAAAATACTTTAACCCTAAACTTAGAATAATTTCCCAGTTCTGCCATTCTGGTGGTCTCTAGTGGGATTATCAGTGCTGACGGTGATGGATAAATAGTTATGTGTAGAGATTTTGTGCTCTGAGTTGAGGCTGCGTGAAACACATTTCACACAAGGCCCCAACAACCTCCGGAGGGAGAAAACATTTCCTCTGCTCTATCATGTCAAGCTCATCATGAAAGGACTTTGGGCTGATTCTGGAATTCCAACAACAACAACGTATTTTGTGGGTCATATGGCAAAACCCCGAGTTTCCATCTATTAAATTCATAGATTCACCTCAGATTCACCAAACCTATTGTAGCTACCAGTCAGCCATCTTATATTTCTTCAAATGTATCACAGTTGTGTCTGTGCTACAGCCTATCTTGATTGATGCATAGCATGTTAGAGCATACACACCAGCTGCATTGACGACTGTGGTCCTGTGATGCATGACCCTTTAAGGGCAACACAGCAGAAGATGGTCACTTGGCTTGAGAGACCAAAAGGGATCAAGAGTGGGTGTTCACCCCAGGGGGTGGAATCCTCTCTCAGGCAGAAAGCATCCAGAAGGCAGTCTGAAAACCGGCAGAGACTGGGGCAGCCGGTGGTCTGCTCCAGGGAGGCTGAGAGGGGTTCCCGGCCTCCGTACAGTTTTCCTAATTAATAAATACCTTTTGTGTTCCTGACAAAGTCTGTGAACGTGCATTATTACAGGTCCCCACCTATAAACATTCACGCCCTTGGTATATTGAGCACAAGGATGAAAAGAGGGATAATGAGTCAAAACGCAGGCTTCTCTCCCACAGGGATTGTGAGGCTGTGCCAGTGCATGCGAACAAATTGCCCCTCCCTTCACTCAACATGAGGATGAAATTAATCAAAGTAAAATGAGGTTGAAAAATATCTGTATCTTATGATAATCCATTGATATTTCCGTAAAGTACAAATGGCAACCTGTGCATTCAACCAAGTGCAGTAATTCCTTTCAGTCCAAACAATTATTATTCATCAATCAGCCCCTCATTTCCCTTAATTGGCTAATTAACCACTCGAGGGCTCCAGGCCTTAAAATTAATTGAATTCATTATTTTCTTTTATCTAAAAAAAAGTTTAATTCCGCTTGACGAACAAGCTGGAAGGATATCGTTTGCGGAAGGGTGCAGTGTGAAGCTGTTCTACAGAAAATGAGTTTGCAGCATTAAGAGGCACTCTGATATTGGCCCATCTCCAGATGCCAGCCCTACCTCAGTTACAGCAATCACACCTCCTGCGTATTAAAGCCCCCACTCCAGATACTTGAGCAAATATCTGATGCTGATCCTCCGGTGCAACATTGAGGCAACAAGTCCCAAAGATGCTGCTGTCTTTTAGGTAAGGTCCCACTTGCCCTCTCAGCTTGGGATAAAGGATCCATCCTGTAATAAATCAAGGGTGACTTGATGTGGCTTAGAGGGTTTATTGGCAACAATAAATAATTATCTCCAACAAAGGGTCTGAAAAAACAAACAATGAGACTATTCTCCACTCCTCCCTGGCTTCAAGTGAGGATTGTCCCCGACCTGGGACATGTTCCTTAGCACCCAGTTAGCTCAGATTCCTGCCTCAACATTCTATAGTGTCCATCCCCCACACCTTGGGGGCCATACTGTCACACGCTACTTCCCACCCTAATTCCTGAAATCACCTATGGATGAAAACAAAAGATAGTCATTAACACAGGCAAGCAAATGTTTTGTTTTTATTAATTCGTGGGACATGGGCATTGCTGGCTGGCCAGCATTTATTGCCCATCCCTAGTTGCCCTTGAGAAGGTGGTGGTGAGCTGCCTTCTTGAATCTCTGCAGTCCATGTTCTTTGGGTTGACCCACAATGCCGTTAGGGAGGAAATTCCAGGGTTTTGACCCAGCGACTGAAGGAACGGCGATATATTTCCAAGTCAGAATGACAAGTGACTTGGAGGGGAACTTGCAGGTGGTGATGTTCTCATGTATCTGCTGCCCTTGTCCTTCTAGATGGAAGTGGCCATGGGTTTGGGAGGTGCTGTCTAAGGATCTTTGGTGAATTGTTGCAGTGCATCTTGTAGGTAGTACACACTGCTGCTACTGAGCGTCGGTGGTGGAGGGAATGATTGTTTGTGGATGTGGTGCCAATCAAGCGGGTTGCTTTGTTCTGGATGGCGTCAAGCCATCCAGGACAAAGTGTTGTTGGAGCTGCATTGATCCAGGCAAGTGGGGACTGTTCCATCACACTCCTGACTTGTGCCTTGTCGATGGTGGATAGGCTTTGGGGAGTCAGAAGGTGAGTTACTCGCAGCAGTATTCCGAGCCTCTGACCTGCTCTTGTAGCCACTGTGTTTATGTGGTGAGTCCAGTTGAGTCAATGGTAACCCCAAGGATGTTGACAGTGGGGGATTCAGTGATGGTAACACCATTGAATGTTAAGGGGCGGTGGTTAGAGTGTCTCTTATTGGTGATGGTCATTGCCTGGCATTTGTGTGGTGTGAATTTACAAAGGACATCAGGAATATTCCAGGAAATCTCATCCTGGGGACTTCCAGAGCCTGGAAGAACATCACAATTCTGTGTTGTGTTCTCCTGATAATGAAGAATTTGCTCAAGCAGTGGCAAAAGGTGAACTCATCAACCTGGCGTCGCGATCCTCCTCTGTAGCTGCTGTCTCCTCTGTAGCTGCTGTATCCTCAGTTACAGAAATTGCTGGTTGTTCCAATTCCACATTTACAACCAGGATCACTGGAACCAGTCCTGGTCAACCCGGATCGATTGCAGGTGTTGCAGTATCAAGCCCTGCTCTCCTTCACGGATGGTCCACATGTTGGCCCTGGGGTTTTTCACTCTGGGTTTTCGCCTCTCCCTGGAGATCACATGGTCTGGAATGGGGGGGTGGGGGTGAGTTAATAGGTTGTAATGAACAAAGCATCGTAGCTGTGAGGGACAGCTCAGTGGATAGGATATTGGTATGTAGATAGGCTGGAAAATTGGGCGGGGATCCTGGATTCAGGATTCAATCCTGGACCGGGGAGCGGCGCGGGCTTGGAGGGCCGAAGGGCCTGTTCCTGTGCTGTATTGTTCTTTGTTCTTGTTTGTTCTTTGTTTCTTGACAGGACAACCTTGTATCTCTATGATATAGGAGACTGGTCCCATTCTTTTAACAATCTTTCCAGCCACACATGTCAGTCCTGCTGCAAAATTTCTGACCAGGGATTAATCATCAACTTGGAAAATTCTGGGCGGGATTTTCCGGCCACACACGCCCCACGTACAGAAATTTCCGCCCGAAGTCAACGGATCTTTGCATGGTGCACCCCCCCACCGCACCCTGTACGATTCCCGTGGGGATGGGAAAATTCCGCCCTCTATCTTTTTTCCTTAAGTAGTGATTTTCCTTCTGGGAGTACTTGCCTAGCCTCCACCCTCCCTGCCAAATCTGGGAATATAATATCCAACTGTGTCCGTAAGCGTTGTCCCATTCGCAGCTCAACTGGCATCACCACCGTGGTTGCATTTGGTGGTATTGTATGCCAACAAGAAACTGGCTCGACATAGAGGGAGGGGCCTTCTTTTTCATCGATGATTTGAACATCTGTACAGTGTGTTCTGCTCACCCATTGGAGGCTGGCTGGAAAGTTGCTGACTGAACATGTCGAATACCATTTTATTTGACAAATTTGTGAAATTCCTCCGTTGTGAATGATGTGCCATTGTTTGACACTAAGACCTCTGGGATGCCATGGATGGCAAAAGATTTTCCTCAATTTGTCAGAGTTAGCAGTGTCATTGTGGACTTCATCAATTGGACATCCAATCATTTTGAATGTACATCTAATATAATTTGATCTGATTTATTGTTGTCTCATGTATTAGTATACAGTGAAAAGTATTGTTTCTTGCATGTTATGCTCACAAAGCATACCATTCATAGAGAAGAAATCGAGAGAGTGCAGAATGTAGTGTTACAGTCATGGCTAGAGTGCAGAGAAAGATCAACTTAATGCAAGGTAAGTCCATTCAAAAGTCTGATGACAGCAGGAAAGAAGCTGTTTTTGAGTCGGTTGGTACGTGACCTCAGACTTTTGTATCTTTTTCCCGACGGAGGAAGGTGGAAGAGAGAATGTTCAGGATGTGTGGAGTCTTAAATTATGCTGGCGGCCTTGCCGAGGCAGCAGGAAGCGTAAACAGAGTCAATAGATGGGAGGCTGATTTGCGTGATGGATTGGGCTACATTCACGACCTTTTGTAGTTTCTTGCGGTCTTGGGCAGAGCAGGAGCCATACCAAGTTGTGACACAACCAGACAGAATACTTTCTATGGTGCATCTGTAAAGATATGGCCCATGAACAGCCCTGTAAAGTCTATATGTAGTCTTGCCCAGGGCCTGCCTGGTCGCTCCCAAGGATGCATATTTGCTGATGGCGGAATGCCTTTTGAGCTTCACTATTATACATATTCATTAGTGCCACAAATAGGCTTACATTAACACTGCAACAAAGTTACTGTGAAAATCCCCTATCTGGTCGGGCACGCTGAGGGAGAATTTAGCACCTAACCAGCACGTCTTTCAGACTGTGGGAGGAAACCGGAGTGCCTGGAGGAAACCCAGACACGGGCAGACTCTGCCAAGACAGTGTCCCAAGCCGGGAATTGAACCCGGGTCACTGGCGCTGTGAAGCAGCAGTGCTAACCATTGTGCCATCGTGCCACCTAGGGAACTAAGGCAGTGGCTGACCATACATTCAATTTCCTTATCGATGCCTGGCCATCAAACATAACTTCGGGTGAATGCTTTCATCCTGCTTTGTCCCAGATGTGAGTAGTGCAATTCCTGTAATAAATGTCATCTCCCCTGTGGTGGGATGATCACACAAGGGCCCCCCACAAGAACACCGTCCTCACACATTATTTCTGTTCTGCTTTATTGGTAAAATTTAAGTAGCTCTGGGTTTATCATTCACCACCCACCCTCTTAACTTTTGATAACACCGGGTCTCTTTCGGTCCACATCTTTATATGTTTAGCAGAGACCAGCAAAGTCTGCATCATGGGCAGTGGCAGCACTATCTCTTGTGGGACTGGTGGTGATGCTACTGTCTGTGGTAAGTGTCTGCAGCAAGGGAAACTGGCTGAGTGCATCTGTATTCGATATTTATGTCCCTGGGCGATGCTGGAACGTATAACTGTAAAGTTTAAAGTTTATTTGTTAGTGTCATAAATAGGCTTACATTAACATTGCAGAGAAGTTACTGTGAAAATCCCCTAGTCACCACACTCCTGTTCAGGGACATTGAGGGAGAATTTAGCATGGCCAATGCACCTAACCAGCATGTCTTTCAGACTGTGGGAGTAAATTGGAGCACCCGGAGGAAACCCGCACAGACACGGGGAGAATGTGTAGACTCTGCACAGACAGTGACCCAAGCTGGAAATCGAACCCGGGTCCCTGGCGCTTTGCCACCTTGCCACCCTATAAACTGTACCCTATATGGTGCTAACAATAGAGCTTATCTCTATACCCTTGCAGAGGCAATTGGTGACACTGGCTTATCTTCTCTGAATAACCCTAACAATGGTTTGTGATCCAATACTATTGTGAAATGTCACCTGTAAATATACTGATGACATTTTTTGACTGCATAAATCACCGCCAAACTTTCTTTGTCTATTTGAGAATACTTTTTCTCTGCACCTGATAATGTCCTCGATACAAAGGCAATTGGCCTTTCTACTCCATCTTGTGGGACAAAACTGCTCTCACTCCATACGGTGAAGCATCACAGGAAACTACCAATGGCTTGGTTGGATCAAAGTACACCAACAATACCGATGACTGCAAAGCCTTTTTGTGAATGCATAATCAAGGACCCCACGCACCCCGGACATACTCTCTTCCAACTATTTCCGTCGGGAAAAGGATACAATAATCTGAGGACCCGTACCAACCGACTCAAGAACAGCTTCTTCCCTGCTGCCATCAGACTTTTGAATGGACTTACTTGCATTAAGTTGATCTTTCTCTGCACCCTAGCTATGACTGTAACACTACATTCTGCAACCTTTCCTTTCCTTCTCTATGAACGGTATGCTTTGACTGTATAGCAATACGTTTCACTGTATCCCAATACATGTGACAATAATAAATTAAATCAAATCATTGTCTGTATGAATCATTGCAACTACTGCAAAGGGTGCTTGTGGCTACTGAGCCACCAGAAACAGTTCCAAATCAATGATATTGCTGCATTACTTTGGAGGAAAACCATTTACTGAAGTGCCACTAATTGATTCAATGCTGCCTGGTTATGAAAGCTGCCAGTAATTCCTGGGTTTTAAGATACATTATATATTTTAATATATCAATGGCCAGTGAGTCATAGGTCATGAATTTCTAGGGTTGTATAAATATAGTTATCCTATGGTCCTAACTTATAGACTTATAGACGTCCCATTGCTCAATATTACTCTCTTGAGGCCTGGCTATTTCTTCCCTGGTATTGTAGAGTCTCCAAGGATAGATTTTCCTGTCCCTGTGCCTGGGGCTTTGGGTCTTCTGGGAAAAGAGGATTGTGGAAAACTATGGGGTCTCCATTCCAATCAATCAGCTTCCTGAATTTGCTGCATTCTTGACAATTCCAGGTGCAAGAACAGGAAAACCTGCTCCTTAAGTTGCTTTCCTCTCTCAGGCTTCCCCTCCCCTTACAACCTCGGAATGACTTTACCAGCAACTCGTCTTCTTCCCTGCAACTCAGTTTAACCTTGACGATGTCCTTCGCTAGGAACCCTGAGCCTTTATCCCAGCTCGTGAATAAACAAATGTTCGCATTGGATTGTTCAAATCTAAGGAGAATGGTATGAGCCATTTTTAGCCATCCTGTTTCTCTCGGTGTTCTGCCAGTCTCCCACCTGAGGATCCCAAGGGAATCTCCTTTGTTTCTGATGAAAGCCTTCAGCTAGAGCTATTATAATTCTGTCTGCTCCAATTTTCTTCCAGACTTCTTCATTGCAGCAGGCTCAAGAAGAACAGTGACTTTGCAATTGTGGTTCCGCATTTTTCCATCAAGGGGGTTTTCCTCGATTCAGGTCTTAGTCTGTTGTAGTCTAATTGATAGAGATTTATTGCTGTCATAAGGCAACAGCTATATTACAGGTGGCATAGTGACACAGTGGTTAGCACTGCTGCCTCACAGTGCCAGGGACCTAGGTTCGATTCCCGGCTTGGGTCACTGTCTGTGTGGAGTTTGCACTTTTTCCTTGTGTCTGCGCAGGTTTTCTCTGGGTGCTCCGGTTTCCTCCCACAGTCCAAAGTTGTGCAAGTTAGGTGGATTGGTCATGCTAAATTGCCCCTTAGTTTTCCAAGATGTGTAGGTTAGATGGATTAGGCATGGTAAGTGTGCGGGGTTACGGGGATAGGGCGGGGGAGAGGGACTGGGTAAGATACTCTGTCTGAGAGTAGGTGCAGATTCGATGGGCCAAATGGTCTCTTCTGCACTGTAGGGATTCTATGTGCTTATTGAGATGGTGAAAATGAACTGCATGGACCTTGGTCATTTTTCTCTGGCAATTATATTTTCCTGGATGTTTAGGTCTCATAATAACAGCAGCAGAATCATCTGAAAAACAGCAGAGGAAATAGTTGTGCTAATTTAATGATATTGTGGACTGCTTTGTATTGAGTGTAATCTTGTTTGCCCTCTTGCAAGGCAGATGATATCAGGGATGGCTGGACATGGTTACACAGTCTGGTTGGTCATATTCCTGGAGTTGTCATCACATGACCTGCTGCACCCACCACCCTCTACCCCACCCCTCCACCCCCACCCTCACATTCCTACCATTGGTCGTACAACACAACGCTAGCCATGGTGCCACACTTTGTCACGCCCAATTAGGAAGTGAATAGACTCTTGATTACCTGATTAGATCATTTGCAACTAACATCCAGTCTTTTCCCCCATATCCAATAATTTTAAAAAGCTAGTTAAAAAAATTCCCGAAGAAAATCTTCTAAAAATCATAGCTTGCAAAAAGGCATTTCGGGCGGAATTTTACCGACAGGTATGCCGAGGTTCGTACGATCTTGCCCGAGGCCAACGGAGAATGCCGTTCTCCGAGCCTCACCCACCCCCGGAATCGGGGCGGGTGTGGCTGGTCAAATTCCAGCCATGATGTCCAATATTAGATGTGATTTTGTAATTGGACAGCACTTATTGAACAATCTTGAGTGTGCTAAGAATTACACTAACAACCAATTTAAGACTAACAATCAGACTTGGAATATAGCTCACTTATGCCTCACTGACTCCCGGTCAAGAATTCCATCCGAGTTCTCAAATCCCCCCATGGCCTTGCTCCTTCTTCTCCAGCTCCATAACCTTCCTGTATGTCTGTACTCCTCTACTTCTGGCCCATTCTGTGCTTTCAACTATAATCACTCCACCATTAGTAGCCATGTCTTCCGCTGCCTAGGCCCCAAGGTCTGGAATTCTCTCCCTACTCCTCTCCACCTCAGTACCGAGCTTTCCTCCTTTAAGACACGCCTTAAAACAAAGCTTTTTGACCAAGATTTTGGTAATCTGACCCAATAACTCATTGGCTGGAATTTTCCAGCCCGTCATGCCTGCGGGATCTTCTAGTCCCACTGATGTGAACAGAGATCCCAATGGCCCCATCGCAGGAAAAGCGGAAAATTCTGGCCCTTCAGTGATTTTTTGGCCCTTTTTGATTTTTAATTTGATTTGATGTATTATTGCCACATGTATTAGTATACAGTGAAAAGTATTGTTTCTTGCATGCGATACAGACAAAGCATACTGTTCATAGAGAAGGAAATGGGAGAGTGTAGAATGTAGTATTACAGTCATAGCTAGGGTGTAGTGAAAGATCAACTTAATATGAGGTAGGTCCATTCAAAAGTCCAATGGCAGCAGGAAAGAAGCTATTCTTGAGTCAGTTGATACATTACCTCAGACTTTTGTATCTTTTTCCTGATGGAAGAAACACAGAAACATAGACATAGAAGATAGGAGTAGGAGGAGGCCATTTGGCCCTTTGAGCCCGCTCCGCCATTCATTATAATCATGGCTGATCACCCAACTCAATAGCCTTTTCTTGCTTTCTCCCCATAACCTTTGATCCCATTTGCCCCAAGTATAGAAAAGGTGGAAGACAGTATGTCTGGGGTGCATGGGGTTCTTGATTATACTGGCTGCTTTCCCAAGGCAATGGGAAGTGTAGACAGACTCAATGGATGGGAGGCTGGTTGCGTGATGGACTGGGCTTCGTTCATGACCCATTGTAGTTTCTTGCAGTATTGAACAGAGTAGGAGCCATACCAAGCTGTGATACAACTGGAAAGAATACTTTCCATTGTTCATCTGTAGCAAGATCAGTTACCCTATCATCCCTGTACTTGCTGACCTATGGTGGCTCCTGGTCAAACAATGTCTTGACTTCAAAATTCTATTCATGGCCATTCCTCTTCCTTTCTTTGCCAACCCCACAAACCTCCCATATACTCTTTTACTAAAACTAATAATCAATAGATTAATTAGGATGGCATGGTGGCACAGTGGTTAGCACTGCTGCCTCACAGCGCCAGGACCCGGGTTCAATTCCGGCCTCAGGTGAATGTCTGTGGACTTTACACATTCTCCCCGTATCTGCGTGGATTTCTTCCGGGTGCTCTGGTTTCCTCCCACAGTCCAAAAATGTGCGGGTTAGGTTGATTGGCCATGGTAAATTGCCCTTTAGTGTCAGGGGGATTAAGAGGGTAAATATGTAAGATTATGTGGTACTTGGTGAGTTCAAGCCCTATGGAGAGTCCCAGTTACTGTAAGCCACTGGACAAAATTTTACGGCCTCGCTTGTCCTGAAACCGTAAAATCCCGCCCGAGGTCAACAGACTTTTCCATGGTTCGCCCCTCGCCTGCTCCGATTCCCGTGGCGGGCAGGACGATAAAAATCCGGCCACTGTGTCACAGTAATATTTAGATCCTTCTTCAATTTCATAACCTGAGTTTGGACTTATCTTCACAATTGGACTTGAACTAGTTTGCTAAGTTGTTCCACATCATCTCTCTATCCTTTCTATCTTCCTACCTCATGAGATAATCTCTTCATTTTTCTGTGTCACTGTCTGTCTCTCTCTTGCTCATCCTATCTCCTCCTCTCTATCCCTCGGCTTCTCTTAATGTATTGCCATTACCCCAGGAATGATCACATCATTAGGCTTCTTGTAAGTCTTCTTAACATAACACACTGATTCAAACTCTCCAATCCCAGACCAATTTGTATTCCCATCTGATTCTCAGATTTCCATTGATTCATCTGATACATGTTTTCAAATAGAATTGATTCTAATAACATTTAACCCCTTTTTGAAGTGGAAAACCTTTCATATATAATTGACTTGAGATCAGTTTTTTGAAAGTGTTTGTTGTTTTGATATAACAACCCTACCTCGCTGTCCTTTCAAACAATCCCTTTAATTATTTGCACGTTGATTTATCTGTTGCCAACATTCCTTTATGTCTGTTCACCAGATTTTCTTCTCAAATTGTTCTTACTAAAATTACGCAGCATTCCTCTTTGCAGAGCATTTTACATAAATACGATGAAATACATTGGAAAGTAAATACGTACAAAAGTAAAAGTTAATAGTAAGAAAAACCTCGATATTGCCATGTTTGATCCTTCTTTACTCATACATTTGATTGATTCAACCTGATCCCATTTAGTTTAGTTATCTTTGTCTTTTAACATGGGACCACAGTTCAAACCGTTAGAACTATCAATAAATGTTAACTTATTTGCTTTCATAGAATCATAGAAACCCCACAGTGCAGAAGGAGGCCATTTGAGTCTGCACCAACATCAATCTCACCCAGGCCCCACTCCCGTCACTCCATATATTTACCCCACTAATCCTTCTAACCTATGCATCCCGGGACACTAAGGGGCAATTTAGCATGGCCAATCAACCTAACCCACACATCTTTGGACTGTGGGAGGAAACCAGAGCACCCGGAAGAAACCCACGCAGACATGGGGAGAATGTGCAAACTCCGCACAGACAGTGACCCAAGCCGAGAATCGAACCCAGATCCCTGGCGCTGTGAGGCAGCAGTGCTAACTACTGTGCCACCGTGCTGCCCCTTTGATGTTGTTGTTGAAAAATGTAAAGTGTTGGGTGGTTCATTCCTACAGGTAAATATCAATCCATTGTGAACCATCTATTTCCATGAGTTAGAGACATATTCAGGTCTTTTTAAAGTTTATTTATTATTAGTCACAAGTAGGCTTACATTAACACTGCAATTAAGTTACTGTGAAAATCCCCTAATCGCCACACTCTGGCGCCTGTTTGGGTACACTGAGGGAGAATTTAACATTGCCAATGCACCTAACCAACACGTCTTTCGGACTGTGAGAGGAAACCGGAGCACCCAGAGGAAACCCATGCAGTCATAGGGAGAATGTATAGACTCCGCACAGACAATGACCCAAGCTGGGAATCAAACCCAGTGCCTTGGTGCTGTGAGGCAGCAGTGCTAACCACTGTGCCACTGTGCTGCCCTATCTTAATCTATCTCAGTCACTGTGGCAGCATAGAGGTATTTCAGACGTGGCTTTACATGACTTATTATGGCTTTAAAATTCAAACAACATTAGTTTTTTGAAGCTCAATTCCTCCGCAGCTATCAATATTCAAGGTAGTTTAATATATTGATCTAACTAGACTCACTGATCATTTTCTTCATAAGTTGTAATCATTCTACTTAATTCACACTTCCTTCATAAATGAATCCACAGATGATGCTTTATGCTTGCTAGCAATCACCCTGCTCTCACCTTCTCTAAAGAACTTGCACCAATGTACTGTTGTGGCAGTAAGATGCTGATATCATTGAAGCCGACACTTATCCAAGAAGTAATGTCTTTCATTCGGCAGTGTAATTTGGAAAACAACAATAAGGGGTGAATAACTCCTTCACTATATCAAAAAATACATTGGATTGAGGAGCCATTCAGCACAATGGTAGTTTCAGGCAAGTTTACAAGTCAACTGCAAAAAACCTCAGTTCAAGCTATAACTTTGTAATTCTCCAGCTTTTACTTTGTCCAGTAAAGAACTCTGTTCATTTGGGCAGTGATATGTTGCGGGTGGCACAGTGGTTAGCACTGCTGCCTCACAGTGCTGGGGACCCCAGGTTCGATTTCCGGTTTGGGTCACGGTCTGTGCAGAGTCTGCACCTTCTCCCCGTGTCTGCGTGGGTTTCCTCCGGGTGCTCTGGTTTCCTCCCACAGTCCGAAAGACGTACTGGTTAGGTGGATTGGCCATGCTAAATTGCCCCTTAGTGTCAGGGGAAGTTGCTAAGGTAATTGCATGGGGTTATGGGGATAGGGCCTGCGTGGGTTTGTGGTTGGTGCAGACTCGATGGGTCGAATGGCCTCCTTCTGTACTTAGGATTCTATGACATGACGTAAATTACAATCAAACAAAATCCATACCTCACGGCTTTAATCTGTATAACCAAACACTTCTTACCAAAGCACAAATGCCTCCTTAAATCTCTCATTTATTTGGGGGCAAAATCTTAAATGAAAATGTTCCTGGTACCTCAATGATTCTTCATGGTTAAAGGCATTGTTGTTCTCGTCTGCCTCAATATATTGATTTCTTGTTATCGATTGATTAGCCCAAAAGTGCAAAATTTAATGCAACAATCCCAACTTGTAAGAATAAGGAATACCAACATAGTTTAATTGGCTAGCTGTCCATAATAGACATCCCATAAAAACCAGCATTCATGATTTGACCGTTTGATCCCTCGATCTGTTAATTTAAGTTTTCAAACCTAAAATCAGAAGCTCTCAATAATACAAAAACATCATATTTGTGTCCATGTATGAGAGAAAAAAACTAACTACAGAAGTCAATCCTCGTAAAAAGAAGACTAAGGAAATTTGGCATGTCCGCTACGATTCTTGCCAACTTTTACAGATGCACCAGAGAAAGCATTCTTTCTGGTAGTATCACAGCTTGGTATGGCTCATGCTCTGTCCAAGACTGCAAAAAACTACAAAGGGTCGTGAACGAAGCCCAGTCCATCACTCAAACCAGCCTTCCAGCCATTGACACTGTCTACTGCCTCGGAAAAGCAACCAGCATAATTAAGGATCCCACGCACCCCGGACATACTCTCTTCCACCTTCTTCCGTCGGGAAAAAGATACGAAAGTCTGAGGACACGTAGCAACCAACTCAAGAACAGCTTCTTCCCTGCTGCCATCAGACTTTTGAATGGGCCTACCTCGCATTAAGTTGATCTTTCTCTACATCCTGGCTATGACTGTAACACTACATTCTGCACTCTCTCCTGCAAGTGCACAAGAAACAATCCTTTTCACTGTATACTAATACATATCAGCATGATAAATCAAATCAATCCTTATACTGTAGGTTAGCTCACTTGCTTGGATGGCTGGTTTGTAATGCAGGGCAAGGCCAACAGTGTGGGTTCAATTCCCGTACTGGCTGCAGTTATCTATGAAGGCCATACCTTCTCATCCTTGCTCCTTGCCTGAGGTGTGGTGATCCTCCGGTTAAATCACCACCAGTCATTGCCTATGGCCATCTGGGACTATGGTGACTTTGCCTATTTGCTACCAATAGCACTTGGCAGCCAGACTGCAATGGGTTAAACCATTGTTTATTCTGTGGAACACTAAAAAACACATATTTAAAGAGATGGTGCATTTAAAGTACATGAAAAGAAAGCTTGTATTTCCTGTTTTCTCACAATAGTCTTTAATATTCACTGCGGACTTTCCATTTCTTTCTCTTCCTAAGTCTGTTTTTATTGTTTGTGTAATTAACAAAGGAATTTCTACCAAGCTAGCTTGTTTGGTGCAAAACCGCTAATTGTCTTCTTTTGCTCTTAGTTCAGTGAAGGTCCCTTTTTACAGAGACTTTAAATTCTCCTCAACAAATATAATTTAGGGCATTAGCGGGGTAAATGCACGGGGTTATGGGGATAGGGCCTGGGTACAGATCCGTTGGGCCAAATGGCCTCCTTCTGCACTGTAGGGATTTGATGATTCTATAAACCATCGCTGCTTATCAACTCCATCTTCCAGATTCAGAATTTCCTCTTCCTGATCTTCGACAATGTTTCTGTTCCTGTTATTCTCTACTTTTAAAATCCTCCTAAGGTATATATGGATAGGGAATTTTACACCTTGATCTGTTTATCTATTCATCGGGAACTGGTTTCCGTGTTTAAAAATAGTCTCAACCTTGATCTTTGAACTAGTTCTGTTTTATTCTGAACAAGTTTCCTCTTAGCCTTGAACTGGTTAATTTGGCCTTGTTCCCGGTGCTATGAATGTGTCTCCATTGTTGAACAGATACCATGGTGCCACTACAACAGACAAAATGCTTGGCCAGACAAAGTTTCAGCCTGCACGG
Organism: Mustelus asterias; assembly: GCF_964213995.1. NCBI lineage: Eukaryota > Metazoa > Chordata > Chondrichthyes > Carcharhiniformes > Triakidae > Mustelus > Mustelus asterias. The sequence continues at coordinate 14,576,226 of NC_135827.1, read as the reverse complement.
TTGGTTGAAAAGTTATGTGATTAATTCTATCACTTGCGACTGGCATTCCAATGATACCTGAGAAAAATTCCACCCAGGGAATACCCGCAGAGGCTGGCTGCTGAGAAAACAGAAAATATTCCCGAGACTGAATTGTCTAAGACGCTGTTGTGATAAGGCTACCTCCCGGGGCTCTGGGGTAAAACACCTCTTCAAGTGGGTTTTGGTATCTCCAGCCACCAAATTCGGGCCGACATAGCCAGGAACCACCCTCAGCAACAATCCTCGACATCAGCATCCTTCCATTTACATCAGATGATGGACATGGAGCAACTCAAATCCCTTTCTTGTGGGGTGCAATACTACAGAAGAGACAAATCTTTGGCAGGCAGCTCCTGACACAAGTGTCGCGTATGAATTGGTTGTCAGATATCATTGCGGGATGTTGTTTTCGAAGCTGTTGCCTATTGCAAGGCCACTGTAGCCACTGGTCATTGTGGTGGCTAATGCCAGCCCACAGTCTCTGTCACCAATTCTTCTCTGTTGTCAGCTAGTGTCACCCAGATGCGAATCTGGAGTTTAGGGCCTTCACGTCGCGCTTGCAAGCAGCCTTAAACCAGAGCTTTGGGCGTCCTACTGATCGTCTAGCTTTGGCTATCTCTCCATCTAGAAAGTTCTTGGCTATGTGACCATTCTGTGAATGGGCTCGAGTCAACAGAGTCACCTCTGCCCAATAAGAGCCAATATACTTGGGAGCTTTGCCACTAGGGTTAGAGCGCTGCTGCGTTTGCGATTTTGTCCTTCCCTCAGATGTCCAGAATGTGCTGCAAATAGCAAAGTTGTTGAGCTTTCTTTCTCGATAGCTATTCACAGCCAGATAACAAAGTGCTGGGAGGACAGGCCTCATTAACCCGTGCCATAGTCCTAAGTTAAAAGTAAATTACTTATTTATTGTCACAAGTAGGCTTACATTAACACTGCAATGAAGTCACTGTGAAAATCCACTAGTCGCCACACTCCGGAGCCTGTTCATGTACACTGAGGGAGAATTTAGCATGGCCAATGTACCTAACCAACATGTCTTTCCGATTGTGGGAGGAAACCGGAGCACCCCGGAGGAAACCCACGCACACACGGGGAGAATATGCAGACTCCACACAGACAGTGACTTAAGCAGGGAATCGAACCCGGGCCCCTGGCGCTGTGAGACAGCAGTGCTAACCACTGCGCCACTGTGCTGCCCATGCCACTGAGTGGCATGTGTCAGGATGTGCTGTATAATTGTGGATACTGGAATCTGAAACAAAAACAGCAAATGCTGGAAAATCTCAGCAGGTCTGACAGCAACTGTGGAGAGAGAATAGAGCTAATGTTTCATGTCTGGATGACCCTTTGTTTAGTTCTGTTCTCTTTAGCTCTGACGAAGGGTCATCCAGACATGAAACATTGGCTCTATTCTCTCTCCACAGATGCTGTCAGGTCTGCTGAGTTTTTCCTGCATTTTCTGTTTTTATTTCATGGTCCTAAGTGTCAGCTCAATGCTATTCTATGTACATTATAAGACCCTCGTCAGACCCCACTTGGAGTACTGTGCTCAGTTCTGGTCGCCTCACTATAGGAAGGATGTGGAAAAGATTGAAAAGGTGCAGAGGAGATTTACAAGGATATTGCCTGGATTGAGTGGCATGCCTTATGAGGATAGGCTGAGGGAGCTCGGTCTTTTCTCCTTGGAGAGACGAAGGATGAGAGGAGACCTAATAGAGGTGTATAAGGTGTTGAGAGGCATAGATCGGGTGGACTCTCAGATGCTTTTTCCCAGGGTGGAAATGTCTGCTATGAGAGGACACAGGTTTAAGGTGCTGGGGGGTAGGTACAGGGGAAATGTTAGGGGTAAGTTTTTCACACAGAGGGTGGTGGGCGAGTGGAATCGGCTACCGTCAGTGGTGGTGGAGGCGAACTCAATAGGGTCTTTTAAGAGACTCCTGGATGAGTACATGGAGCTTAATAGGATGGAGGGTTATAGGTAGGTCTAGAAGGTAGGGATGTGTTCGGCACAACTTGTGGGCCGAAGGGCCTGTTTGTGCTGTAGTTTTTCTATGTTTCTATTTCATGAGTCAGCCAATGGTGATAACTGCTTTCCCGATGCATTCACCAAAGGACAGATTGCCAGTCATCGAGGACCCTATGTAGCAGAAGTTACTGATTGCTGCCAGTGGGGTGTTAATTAGTGTGATCAGGGGTGGAGATGTGGCTCCCAATCCCATGACCATGGTCTTTTTGATGCTTATTGTCAGGGAGAACAAATTACAGGCATTGGACAGACAGTCCTTGAGTCTTTGTTGCTGAGGCTCCTTGTGAGCGACTCGCATGGATTCATCGATAGAGGAGTTCTTTGGTCAGGATGTGCTGTATTTCTGTCTTCACTTTCTATCTGGATAGACTGTAGGTCCTGCCATCTGACTGAGTATGCAGGTAACCTCCTTCCAGGAAAGTTAAACGTCAGGGCCATGAAGAAGAAGGTGCTTAACAAAGTGAGGAATAAGACAGAGTCCTGCTTCTCCCCATTCTTCAGCCTCAGGCTGTTTTGGAAGTGATGCCAGACTGTACAGTGCAGTCCAAGCTGTCACAGAAGGAACAATGAAACTGAGTAACTTCAGTAAACAATAAATTTTCCCCAAAATGTTATAGAGTCATGCCCTATATCAGTAGGCTTTGAATGCTTTAGTGAGATCCAAGACAGTACGGTAAAGAGGTATATGCCATTCTTCACACTTATCTTGTAGCTGTTGCATGTAGAAGTCCACTGAAAATCTGCCAGTATGGAAGTCACGCTGTGCTTCTGGGCAGACTCAGTCTGCAAGTTGATTATGATAATCCAGGTGGAGGCCTTTGTAGTGATGCTAATGAGTGAGATTCCCTTGTTGTTGTAATCTCCTCTGTTGCCAAATTGGCATTGAGCCGGGGGAGGTGGGTGCAGGAACAGTCTGAACTGAGAAGTACTACAAATTATAAGAAAACCTTGGGAATGGGCATGTAATTGGTAAATTAATTTCCACATAGCTAAATGTGATGCATTGCATTTTGGCAAGAGAAATAAGGAAGGCACATGTCAGGAAACACAAATCTAAATGAGGAAGAGGGGCAACAGGATTGGGATTACAAAAACACAAAATGACTAAAAGGAGCAAGGTAAGTTATTATACTCAAGTTCAATGCTGTTGGTGACAGCTGCATTATTGGAGATGTTGTCCTTTGGACAGGAAACAAGGTTAAATTTTCATCAGCCTGTTCAGGTGAAGGAACAGGAAGTTCTCCCAGATTCTTGGCCACCATTCCCCCATCAACTAACATCTATATAAATGAAAGCAAAATGTCTGTTGGCAAACTCCTCTGAGGTCCTCGACCAAATTTGGCGGTATGATACCTTGGAGCAAGGGGCATGTTGTCAGGGGATTGGGGAGGGGTGGGAGAGAGCAATCGTGACATTGTTGGTCACCAAATAATACCCCATGAAATATGAGTGTCACCATGCAGCTAAGGACAAAACTCCTTAATGATAAACTTTGCAGAATGACAGAATGTACAGCAAATTCATTCGAATCCTAATGAAGAGTGCGACCATAGTAGGAGATGGGGATAAGGGGCTGGGATGGTGGGGGATAATGTATGATTGCATCCTTCCCAACATGACCTGGCTTACATCTTCCTTCTTTATGATGCCATGCTTAGCTGGGTTACTGATGGTGAGATATATTTTTTCTAGCAATGTCGCAGCAACAGAGTGCAGCTGGGTGGGGCCAACTGTAAAGAGGACAGGTGCCTCCTGAAATTGACCCTGCTGGCTTGAGTGACCTCTGTGTCCTGTTCCCGCCATTTACACACTGGTCTCTATGGATTTTCCAGCTTCTTGTGTGAAATGCCAATCTCAGATGGCAGAGGAGTGTGAACACCGGGGATGGTGGCATCACGTGGAAAAGTCCTAACTTCTCCAACCTATCTAACTGAAGTTCCTTTTCCCTGCACCCACACTCATGAATCTTTTCTGCATCTCTCCAATGCCTTTACATCCATTCTAAAGTACTCACCCTGAACTAGACACAATACTCCAGCTGAAACTAAAGTAGTGACTTATACAAGTTCAACAAAATCTCCTTGTTGTTGTTCCCAATGCCCCTATCAATAAAGCCTATGATACTGTATGCTTTATAAACCACACTCTCAACTTGTCTTGCCACTTTCAGTAACTAATGCACGTATACACCCAGGTCCCTCTTTAGAGTTGTACCCTTTACGATCCCAACCGTCTGGTGCCAGAAATTCCCATCTGAGGTCAACGGACCTTTTAATGGTCTGTCGAAGTGTCCACCCACGATGGTTCCCACAATGGGTGGGATCGGAAAATTCACCTCTTTATTTTATATTGTCCGGAATTTTCTGGCGTTTGTGCCAGCGGAATCTTCTGGCCCCATCAATGGCGCACCCTTGCCATGGGTTTCATGGTGGCGAGGGGTTCTTTCAACAGGAAACCCCATTGATAACAGCTTGACCAGAGAATCCCACTGCCAGTCAATGGGGGGCCACCTCCACCGTGTGGTGGGTTGCACGGAAATTCCGGCCCTTCATCTCTCCCTGTCCTTCCTACCAAAATAAATTGCTTCACATTTCTCTGCACTGAACTTCATCTGCCACTTGTCCTCCCATTCCACCAACTTGTCTTCACAGCTCACTATGCTTCCAAATTCTGAATATTGTCCACAAATTGTGCCCTGTACACAAAGGCTTAGGTTATTAATATATATAATGAGGTCAAGCAAGAGTCCCAACACTGACCCTTGTGGAACTTCACTACAAACCTTCCTCCAGCCAAGAACCATTCATTAACAACTTTTTCTGTCTTTATCCTGTCACTCAGTCAATTTCATATCTGTGTTGTTACTGTGTTTCTATTCCATGAACTATCACCTTGCTCACAAGTCTGTTCAGCAGCACTCTATCAAATGACGTTTGGAAGTCCATGTACACCACATCAGCAGCATTATCCTCATCAACCCTGTTGGTTACCTCTTCAAAAAAACTCCAGCAAGTTAGTTTAACACGATTTTTTCTTAACAAGTCCATTCTGACTTGCCTCAATTAACCTGTATTTGTCTACATGACTATTAATTTTGCCTTGAACTATTGCTCCCAGAACCTCCCTCACCACTATAGTTAAACTGACTCAGCTGTAGTTGCTGGCCTTATCTTTTTTTTTATTCATTCGTGAGACATGGGCGTTGCTGGCTGGGGCCAGCATTTATTGCCCATCCCTAGTTGCCCTTGAGAAGGTGGTGGTGAGCTGACTTCTTGAATCGCTGCAGTCCATGTGCTGTAGATTGACCCACAATGCCGTTAGGGAGGGAATTACAGGATTTTGACCCAGCGACTGTGAAGAAACGGCGATATATTTCCAAGTTAGGATGGTGAGTGGCTTGGAGAGGAACTTGTAGGTGGTGGTGTTCCCATGTATCTGCTGCCCTTGTCCTTCTAGGTGGAAGTGGTCGAGGGTTTGGAAGGTGTTGTCTAAGGATCATAGAATCATAGAAACCCTACAGTGCAGAAGGAGGCCATTCGGCCCATCGAGTCTGCACCGACCACAATCCCACCCAGGCCCTATCCCCACATATTTACCCGCTAATCCCCCTAACCTACGCATTTTAGGATTCTAATGGGCAATTTTTAACCTGGCCAATCAACCTAACCCGCACATCTTTGGACTGTGGGAGGAAACCGGAGCACCCGGAGGAAACCCACGCAGACACGAGGAGAATGTGCAAACTCCACACAGACAGTGACCCGAGCCGGGAATCGAACCCGGGACCCTGGAGCTGTGAAGCAGCAGTGCTAACCACTGTGCTACTGTGCCGCCGATCTTTGGTGAATTGCTGCAGTGAATCTTGTAGATAGTACACACTGCTGCTACTGAGTGTCGGTGATGGAGGGAGTGGATGTTTGTGGATGTGGCACCAATCAAGCGGGCTGCTTTGTCCTGGATGTTGTCAAGCTTCTTGAGTGTTTCTTTACATTGTCTTTTGAACAAAGGTGTACCATTTGCAGTGCTCAGTCTTCTGGTATAAAACCTGAGTCTAAGGAAGACTGAAACATTATGGGTCAGTACATCTGCAATTTCCACTTTCACTTCCCCCAGCATTCCTGGATGTACCTCTTCTGGTCCTGGTGCCTTATTAACAAGTCTCGACAGCCTATCAAATATTTTCTCCTTATTAATTTTAAACCCTAGTGTCTGAATTACCTTCTCTTTCCCTGTGGCCTGAGTAGCATTTCTTTCCTTGGGAAAGCCAGACGCTAAATATTTATTTAATTTTTAAAAATTATTCCTATCTCAGAGTTACAAAGCCAGTGCAACCCATCTCCTTGCTTGCTCCAAAAACCAATTCAAATTTCAATTGAATCCAATTCATGGTCCCCAGAAAAGAGACATTCTAGATCCAAGCTGACGGGAACAGGCATTACACCTGATCTTGGACTTGAGGTTAGCCAAAAGGCTCATATGATACAGATGCCTAGAGAAGAGTTTAGATTCCCTTTCATGTTAGCTGCCAGTTACACATGGAAGCTCAATGGCACACTGGCTAGCATTGCTGCCTCTCAGTGCCAGGGACCCGGGTTCGATTCCTGGATTGGATCACTGCCCGTGTGGAGTTTGCACGTTCTCCCCATGTCTGTGTGGGTTTTCTCCGGGTGCTCTGGTTTGCTCCCACAGTTTGAGAGACATGCTGGTTAGGTGCATGGTCATGCTAAATTTTCCCCCAGTGTACCCGGATAGGTGCCAGAGTGTGGCAACCAGGGGGTTTTCACAGTACCTTCATTGCAGTGTTAATGTAAGCCTACTTGTGACAGAAATAAATAAACTTTAAACAGTTTATTTCCATACTTCCCCTTTGCTGATCTTATTTGTTCAGCACTGGAACCTGGACCCCCTCACTGTGGAAGTGCTGACTGCACCCATGGGATAGACATGTTGCAATAGACATGTTCTGCCTTGAAAGGGTTAAGTGCCAAGGGGTTGGGGGCGATGGCGGTGAGGGAGTAGTGTGATAGGGGTCTGTGGATGCGGGTCCCAGCACCTGCGGCCGGGGTGAAATGGCAACAGGCGGTTCAAAGAAATGTAATTCTCCAAACAAAAAAAAGGGGGAGGTGGAAAGGCAAGAGCATAGGGCTGAACCGAAACTTCAAATAAACCACAGCAAAGCAGGAACCGGGATTTACACAGACTGACTCTTCGAGGATGCTGGAGACTGCAAAAGTGGGAGCTGCACTGACAACTTTGCTGAGGGTTTGCAAAAGTTTACCTAGAGCTTAGAAAAGTTTCCTGGGAGTTTGCGGAAGTTTCTTTGGGCTTTTCCTTTGCTGAAAGCGGGGCAGGCGAAGGGTTTTTTTTTGTTTTCTCTCGGATGCTTAATGAAAAAAAACCAATGGAACCCAGAGCAGAGCTACTGTTGTTCAGAGTCCTGATTCTTTGGAATCTTTTCCAGTCCTTGGAAGGTAAGCAGAAAGTTTGAAAACTTTAGTCTAACTTTGTTCTCCCAAGTGCCATGTCTGTTACTATTTCAGACCTGTTTAAAACTTTAAATGCAGTTAAAGAATACATAATTTCTGGGGAAAAAACATTGATATTTAAATTATATAGAGAAAATTTGATTTTAGGATACTGCATTTTAGAGCCTAACTTGCTGTTTGGGTCAATTGTCAGATGAATTTAATTATTCACAAAATACATTTTATTAAAGGGATTGTAGAAATTCGCCCTCTCTCCCGGTCAGGTTTGTGTTATTTTAATATTAATTTAATTATTAATTTTGTGTTCCAAATTCCCCTTCTGTTTTATTGGGAATAGGAAAAAAAATGAAGCTCTTTTAGTCTCAGTGTATGGATTTATGAAGCTATCTGACTGCATTAGTTCACTGAAGAATCTGTCCTGTAAATAATCTGATGCCTGCTGTACATCCCCACTCCGGCTTCGCAGCCACTTTTAATAGCTTGTTGGTGGGCTGTATTGAAAGGCAACCAAAAAGAAAACCCCGAGCTGGTGTCAACAAATCTCAGGTTCTGTAAACATTGCTTTGAAGCCGCTGGAATGAACCTTTTCTGTGTGTTCTTTGGTTCAAAGCTGTACATCTTTGTGATGAGGGTGGGATAGTTTAAGAAGCCGGTATTGTGTGGCTTTGATTCATAAATACAATAGCGTCTAGCCACAGAACTTCTTAAAAAAAGGGGCATGGCCAACTACAACAGGACCGTTTGAAATGCCTTCTGTTTAGCGTGCCCACCCCGACACAACAAAATTCCGCACAAATACCGGCTCTCAGGAGCCCAAACAAACCTGTAATTAAGTCAATTTACATTTTAAAAGGAACATGTTATTTTGTTTGATTGCCTTTGCACTTTATGGAAACAAGTTACACATTTAGTCAGGATTTAATTACAGTCCCTTCTCTATCCCCCCCCCCAATGCTATTCCTTGGCAGCATGATGATTTTCCCCTCTGGTCTGTGTAATGTATTCACTTTTAATATTGCTGCTTTGTAGTTACCCCCTTCCAATGGCCCAGTGTATAAATGCAGAGGGGATTTGGGGTCCGGTCCTCAGTGTGTGCTGATCTCTGATGAAGTTGGTAGTGGGTCGCTGGAATTAGCCGCAGTGCCCACTGGTGGGAGGAGAAATCAGCCAGGTTCCCCACTCTTGTTGGGTTCTGCTGGGGTGGCACAGTGCTGCTTCACAGTGCCAGGGACCCGGGTTCAATCCCCGGCTTGGGTCACTGTCCGTCTGGAGTTTGCACATTCTCCCCGTGTTTGCGTGGGTTTCCTCCGGGTGCTCTGGTTTCCTCCCACACTCCAAAGATGTGTGGGTTAGGTGGATTAGCCATGCTAAGTTGCCCCTTAGTGTCAGGAGGACGTGCTAGGGTAAATATATGGGGGTAGGGCGTGGGTGGGATTGTGGTTGGTGCAGACTCGATGGACTGAATGGCCTCCTCCTGCACTGTCAGATTCTATGGTGCTCAGAGTCACTGCTGCTCCCATGCTGAATAGCAAGACTTGCGTTTATATGGCGCCCCGTGACACAGTAAAGCATCCTTCATAGGATTGGTGGCACGTCGGGCAGCATGGTGGCACAGTGGTTAGCACTGCTGCCTCACAGCACCAGAGACCTGGGTTCAATTCTAACCTTGGGTCCCTGTCTATGAGGAGTTTGTAAATTTTCCGTGTCTGCATGGGTTTCCTCTAGGTGCTCTGGTTTCCTCCCACAGTCCGAAAGACGTGCGGGTTAGGTGGATTGGCCATGCTAAATTGCCCCTTAGTGTCAGGGGGATTAACAGCATAAGAACATGGGGTTACAGAGATAGGGCCTGGGTGGGATTGTTGTCAGTGCACACTCAATGGGCCGAATGGCTTCTTTCTGCACTGTAAGGATTCTATGATTCCATGATTGCCATCAGTCAAATGTTGACAGTGAGCCACGAAAGGAGATATTAGTATTAAGAATAGCTTGGTCAAAGAGGTAAATTTTTAAGGAAGGTGTTATCAAGAGAAAGAGAATTCCAGAGCCTATGGGCCTAGGGAGTTGACAACATGGCTGCCAATGGTGGGACAATGAAAAGTAGGGAATATGGAGTGAGCTGTGGATCACGTGCATTCCTGGGGGGAGGGCTTCATTCAGAGAGGGAATAATAGCTTGCAATCCTCGCCTGCAGAAGGACAGCTCTGAGCACTTTACAATAAGGAGAGAAAGAAACGAAGGGGAAGAAGAGAGAAGGGACTGTAGATGCTTTGCGGAGGTTATTAATCACACCATGGGTGCAGTGATCCCCGACATATTTCAGAAAAATAATTTCTTCATCAGAGAATGGTCTTGCTTCTTGTTGGAGCGTCATTAGTTATTTGATTGTTGATGCAAGCCTTGGGCTAGAGTTGGTAATGGCTGCCTCAGGAATAGCTATCCATGCTTGATGTGTATGCTGTGTGGAGGGGTCAATGGGTAATAACCAAGTATGGGATACTTGGTTCATTTTATACCCTGTCCCATAGCCTGTGGTATTCGTGGCACTGGAGCTCACATTGGCAGCTGCTGCAACTTGGGCTGAGACTCTGTCCGGACTGGGGGCCTGAAGCCTTTGGGCCTATATTGCTCTGAATGTTAACAACAGAGTCACTGAAGGAGCACGGTCCTGGTACTCATACTGCACATCAAATGAGCTGTGTGATTGCAGAGCTAGAGATGCAAATGTAAGGGTAGGAATCTGTATGGAGATGGGATTTTGGAAAAGTATTTTTCTCATGGAGTCATGGAATGGCTGCCGGCAAGGATTAATTAACACCTCGTTGACACCACAAGCAGCAAAGAGCTGGCTAATTATCTGTATACCAAGTGTTCAAACTTTAAAGATAGACCCTGATGCTCAAATATTCCAGTAGACAATAATGAAGGGATGTTGTAAAGCAACTGTTCAGAGACAAGGATGTACACAGGAAGATCTTGACCAGACCGAAACTTTTCAGAAAAGGAATTCCTCCTTGAGCCACATTCTGTACACAGATAGTGTACAGAATGTGGCTCAAGGAGGAATTCCTTTTCTGAAAGTTTCGGTCTGGTCAAGATCTTCCAAACTGAGAACAATTCTGACTATAATTTAAGGACGATTGGTTAGGCCGCAGAGACATTGGGTTATCCAATTGCAGCACAATGCCAGCTGCATTCGTCAGAAACCAAAATCCTAAAGTCTACATCAACTCCCTTCATGATCTATCCAAGGGGCAAACGTCCATTTTAAGTAGTTAGTTTAGTTTATTTATTAGTGTCACAAGTAGGCTTATATTAACACTGCAATGAAGTTACTGTAAAAATTCCCTAGTCGCCACAGTCTGGCACCTGTTTGGGTACAGTGAGGGAGAATTTAGCATGGCCAATGCACCTAACCAGCACATCTCTTGGACTGTGGGAGCACCTGGAGGAAACCCATGCAGACACGGGGAGAATGTGCTGACTCTGCACAGACAGTGACCCAAGCCAGGATTTGAACCTGGGTCCCTGGCGTTGTGAGGCAGCAGTGCTAACCACTGTGCCACCCTGGCAATGTGCCAGCTGCGTTCATCAGAAACCAAAATCCTAAAATCCACATTAATCCCCTTCATGATATATTCAAGGGGGCAAATCTCCATCTTGTGTAGTCACCCAGGAGACCGCCACTGCAGCGACGAACCCAATATAGAGCCTGATATGCTTTTAATGCTGTTCGTATGTGGGATTTCAGTCTCTCAAATCTATCTCCTTACACCCACTTTTCCCCTCCGAGATCCAATATTAACCACACGTTCCAGAATTACTATCAAACATTTACTGTGATTGCATCCGTCTCAGTTCGATAGTAATTGTTATTTTAATGCTGTCTTGTGCATTCTGTTCTGTTTTGGAATGCAGCGATCCTGTATATAGCTGGGGAGCAATCTGTCTCCGGTGCCAGTAAACAGTTATTACTGTACAAGCCAGGTGAAGAACCAAGCTAAGATGAAAAAGCAACCCCTGATTGCTTGGTGGGTAAATGCGCCACCGCGTAAGGAATGGAGGCAGCGGGAGATCTCCAGCTCAGCCTCTGGGGCGTGCTTTGTTGGCTGATATCAGAGTGGGTGGAAAGGGGCCTGCCCATAATTGCTATTGAGTGACCACGGCGGTGACTCTCGAACCAGCCCCAACGATGGTTGCTGTCTGGGCCTCGCATTTGGGTAGGGTGCTGAAGGTTGGAGAAAGGTGGAAGAAAGAGTTTTCATGCTGCACCTTTCAGGATGTACCAAAGGATTTCACAGCCAATGACAGTGTAGATGAAGGCAAAATACCGCGGATGCTGGAATCTGAAACAAAAGCAGAAAATGCTGAAGAAACTCAGCAGGTCTGACAGCACCTGTGGAGAGAGAACAGAGCTAACGTTTCGAGTCAGGATGACTCTTCGTCAGAGCAGACCGATGGCAACGGTCTCTGTTGCAATGTAGGAAACATGGCAGCCAATGTGTGCAAGGCAAGCTCCCACAAAGAGCAATGTGATGATGACCAGTTAATCTGCGATTTAGTGTTGGCTGGTGTGATAAATGTTGGCTCTGGGTGGCACAGTGGTTAGCACAACTGCCTCACAGCACCACGGACCCAGATTCAATTCCCAGCTGGGGTCACTGTGTGGAGTTTGCACATTCTCCCCGTGTCTGCATGGGTTTCCTCTGGCACTCTGGTTCCCTCCCACACTCCAAAAGATGTGCGGTGGATTGGCCATGCTAAGTTGCCCCTTAGTGTCAGGGGGACTAGCTAGGGTAAATGCATGGGAATAGGCCCTGGGTGGGATTGTGGTCAGTGCAGACTCAATGGACCGAATGATCGCTGTAGGATTCTATGAAATTCTCTGTTCCCGTTGCAGTGAATGGAGATTTGGCTGGGCGCCAGATTCTCCATCCTTCCTGACAGGGTGTAAATGGTCGGCAAATTCCAGCCTCTGAGATCTCAGAACCACAGAATTGTTGCGGTGCAGAAGGCGGCTATTTGGCCCATCATGTCTGATCTGGTTCTCCAAATGACTTAGTGCCATTCCTCTGATGGTCTTCCGAATAGTGGCATGGGATGCATCATGTCCACCTGACAGGATAAACAGGGCTTCAGACTCATCTGCTTGGAGGCATCTCCAGTGCTGCACTGAAAGGTTAGCTTGTTCCAAAGACACTGGCGGGGGATTTCAATCCTGACCTTTGAACTCAGAGGCAAGACTGAGCCACAGCTGACACAGATGAACTGTATCTTGGCATGAATTGTCAGAAGGGTTGAGAAAATGGAATGAGTAGAAAAATGGTGAGGTTATTTCAGTGAAGTGAGGTGCGGAACAGGATGCCATTATTAAATCAAGCGAGCCTGTTCTTGGTCCTGCCAAAATTCCTTCAGAATCTCTGCTTTTTCTCCTCCTGAAAATGGTGCTTGTGTTTACAGCTGTCACATTGTTCTGGCAAATATTTGGGAAATTTACATATTAGCCACGGATCCAAGGTTACGCATATCATTTTTCCAGGCACAGTGCTGAGTCGGAAACTTGAAATGAGGAGGTAGGCCTCAGTATCATTACAGAAGTTCTGACCGGCATGTCCGTCCCATGGGACCCCGAGCTAAATTTACACCCTGGATGATAAAACAAAACCAGCTTTAATGGTCTCAGGTATTTTACACAGTGATTACTTTAGCTGTCCTATGGGAAGAATTGACTTTCCTTCCCTGCATTGGATGCAGTGCGTGAGCCACTAGTGCAATAATCATGTTAATAAGTCCCTGGGCTGAAATACGGTCAGTTTTGCTCAGCTTAGCACCATTATAAATGTTACTTTCTGCTGAGTGCCCACCTGCTTATAGGTGCCAGTGCGATCTTGCGGGAACAAATGCTTTGGCGCCACTGAATTCCCCATCATTCAGCACCGGAGGCTTTATGCATTACTCAGCCCTGTGCTTTGTGATGACTGGCATGAAGGCATCACAGAGGAACATCACTCGTCCTGCGGTGCCAACAGGGAAGGGTTTAAAGTTTATTTATTAGTGTCACAAGTAGGTTTACATTAACACTGCAATGATGTTACTGTGAAAATCCCCTGGTCGCCACATTCCGGTGCCTGTTCGGGGAAACTGAGGGAGAATTTAGCATGGCCAATTCACCTAACCAGCAACGTCTTTCAGACTGGGAGGAAACCGGAGCACCCGGAGGAAACCCACGCAGACACGAGGAGAATGTGCAGACTCCGCATAGACAGTCCCAAACTGGGAATCGAACCCGAGTCCCTGGTGCTGTGAGGCAGCAGTGCTAACCACTGTGTCACCATGCTGCCCCAACGGTGAGGGTACAATTGTGACACGGTTCGGGGAATTGTACCCTCACATTTTCAAGAAGATGGTTCTTTGTACGCCCAAGATAGAATCCCTATAGTGCAGAAGTAGGCCATTTGGACCATCAAGCCTGCACCGACAACAATCCCACCCAGGCCTTATCACCATAACCCCACATATTTACTCCACTAATCCCCCTGACAACAAGGGGCAATTTAGCATGGCCAGTCAACCTAACCTGAACATCTTTGGACTGTGGGAGGAAACCGGAGCACCCGGAGGAAACCCACGCAGACACGGGGAGAATGTGCAAACTCCACACAGACAGTGACTCAAGGCTGGAATTGAACCTGCGTCCCTGGTGCTGTGAGGCAACAGTGTTAACCACTGTGCCGACAGATAATGTTTAAAAAAACCCTAAATATATGATGAGCTGGTGTGTGGTCAAGTGGTATAGTCCAGGGAAGCGCCAGGTTTGGGTCCTGTTCCTGAGATAGTTCCAACCATTGGACCCAGCAGCACAGCTTGGCAAGGGAATGCCTGGCCTTGGAAGAGAAGGAAACAAAATTCCAGGTTTTGTATCCTTACCCGACACCCCCGGGGCTGACGGCATTTCGGCATTCGAAAGGTTTTGGTTTTTAGATGTGATGTGCCTCCAGTATTGGGTATAGTTGGAGCAAATAAATATTGACTTGTGGGAGCCAATAATGAAGGGCCGGAGAAAAGGTTTTGAGTTCCTCAGTGGGATGTTAAGCAGTTTGTGAAGGAAGGGAAATCAGCCACTAGCAGATGGGATTTGGCACTCATACCTCTGCTTCCAAAGTCTTGCTGACTCCATTTGGATCGGATATCATTATTTGCCTGAGGGGGTACCATTTTCTTGGTCAAACTTAGATAGGGTTCGGGTCAGAAACAAAAGATTCTTACAGCAACTGGGTACAAGGTAAGGCAAATAACTAGACTTCCCATGCTGAAGGTCGGGTATGGTTGGTGTGGTTCGTGTTGGCTCAGGACTTCCCGCACACACGTTGTTTGGTTTTTGGTGTTCGAATGTAACCGGTGATAACATTGGATCTGTTGTAATGTGACCAATGGTAACAAGCAGTAAGGCTCAGCATTCAGTAAACCATGTAACCAATGACTGAATGATGTGATGATCAGCTGACTCAGTATAAATTAGAACATGTTGGGAACTGAGGGGAGCTTTGAATGGCCCAAGGTGAGGCCTCATGTTTGGAGTAATGAAGTTTCTTTATTAAACCTTTTCTTTGATTTATAAGTTGGAGTAAGTTTTTTGTTATATTTTTACTGTCTACGTTTGAAGAGTTCTTTTTGGATGAACATAGGGATCTGTTCAGTTATCAGATGCATGGATAAAGGATCCTCATCCTGCATCATCGAGGGTGCCCAAACCTGATCATCACCCATGTGGATACTGGAGTCCCAACGATTCTTATAGAATATAGACAAATTCTTGTTTCCCATTGGCTGTCCAAGTAACCATGTGCTAATCAATGGCTTTGGTGACTTGAGCGCACTAGAAAGGTAAGAATTAGTTAGCCTACCAGCCGAGGTTGAAGTCCTAAGTCAGTGATGTCCACTGGAATATGCGCGATTAAACTTGGTCAACCCATAATTGCAATCCATGTTCACAAATTGGGAAGTAGCAGTGTTGACAAAGTAACTTACAGTAAAGTTGTTGCCTTATTGCTGGAATCGTAGCCTGGTCCACTCTTCTGCTATTTTCATTCACTGGGGCATCCGCTACTCAACATCAACTTGAATTTATATAATTCTCTTATGTAGCAGAACATACAAATACCGTAGCTACAAGAGCCGGACAGGGACTAGGAATTCTGTGGCATGAAACTCACCTCCTGACTCCCCAAGGTTTGTTCATGATCTACAAGGCACAAGTCAGGAGAGTGATGGCATACTCCCCACTTGCCTGGATGGGTGCAGCTCCAACAACACTCAAGAATGCCGACACCATCCAGGACAAAGCAGCTGCTTGATTGGCACTCCTTCCACAAACATTCACTCCCTCCGTGACCAAAGAACAGTGGCAGCGTGGTGTACCATCTACAAGGTGCACTGCAGCAACTCTCCAAGGCTCCTTAAGCAGAACCTTCCAAACACATGCTGCTGCCACCTAGAAGGACAAGGGCAGCAGATGCATGGAAACACCACCATCTGCAAGTTCCCCTCCAAACAACTCACCATCCTGACTTGGAAAATTATTACCGTTACTTCACTGTCGCTGGGCTAAATTCCTGGAACTGCCTCCCTAACAGCACTGTGGGTATACCTACACCTCCGAGATTGCAGCGGTTCAAGAAGGCAGCTCACCACCGTCTTCTCGAGGGCAATTAGGGATGGGCAATAAATGCTGGCTAGCCAGTGATGCCCACATCCTGTAAATGAATAAAAAGGCCCGTCATGAGAGCATTATGAAAAAAATTGACACTGAGCTACTTATGAAGATATTGCGTTAGGTGATCAAATGAAGTAGATTTCCCAAAGCATCGTAAAAACGGAAAGAGAGGCGCAGAGGTTTATGGTGGGAATTCCAGTGCTTGAGGCCTTGGCAGCTGAAGGCACAGGTACCCTCTGCTAAACTTGAGTGTCAAGTTATTCACAAACGATATGGGAATGGCAATGTCCTGGAACTGGCTTCTCTTTCTTTGCACCCCAGTTCACATTGGCTTTTGCCTTAATCCCCAGAGTCCTGCCCCATTCACCAATCATCATCAAAATTAATTAAGTGAGCCATATGAGAAACTAAGTTCCTTTTTAAAAAAAATCACAACCTAAACTCGAACAAATGAAATTTCATAGCCTCCATCTCCCCATGTCTTCAAGGTACAACCTTTGAGTTCTAGTCAGCCTTTCCTTGCTTCTTATGAGGTTCTGAAGGTTGGTTCCCAAAGGGTTATGGATCCAAGATGGGTAAATGGCGATAACATAAGAACATAAGAACCAGGAGCAGGAGTAGGCCATCTGGCCCCTCGAGCCTGCTCCGCCATTCAATAAGATCATGGCTGATCTTTTTGTGGACTCAGCTCCACTTACCCTGCCCGCTCACCATAACCCTTAATTCCTTTACTGTTCAAAAATTTATCTATCCTTGCCTTAAAAACGTTCAATGAGGGAGCCTCAACTGCTTCACTGGGCAAGGAATTCCACAGATTCACAACCCTTTGTGTGAAGAAGTTCCTCCTCAACTCAGTCCTAAATCAGCTTCCCCTTATTTTGAGGCCATGTCCTCTAGTTCTAGTTTCACCCGCCAGTGGAAACAACTTCCCTGCTTCTATCTTATCTACTCCCTTCATAATCTTATATGTTTCTATAAGATCTCCCCTCATTCTTCTGAATTCCAATGAGTGTAGCCCCAGTCTACTCAGTCTCTCCTCATAAGCCAACTCTCTCAACTTCGGAATCAACCTAGTGAATCTCCTCTGCACCCCCTCCAGTGCCAGTATATCCTTTCTCAAGTAAGGAGACCAAAACTGTACACAGTACAGATCATGGTGCAGCCATGATCAAATTGAATGGGTGACAAAGCTCGAGAGGCTGAATGGATTTCTGTTGTTCTTAGCAGGTCCGGCAGCATCTGTAAGGAGAGAAAAGAACTGACGTTTTGACACTTTGACAAAGGATCATCTGGACTCGAAACGTCAGCTCTTTTCTCTCCTTACAGATGCTGCCAGACCTGCTGAGATTTTCCAGCATTTTCTCTCTTGGTTTCAGATTCCAGCATCCGCAGTAATTTGCTTTTATTCTTTTGTTCTTTGTCCACTTTGATCATCATGAGACAACAAAGCTCGAGCGAAAAAGTAATCTAAGGCCTATTTGTGGGACTGAAAATATGTAAAAATAAACAAAGGGGAACATAGAACCGAACAAAAGGAACCAGTGTGTGTGAGCGACCAGAGAAACACAATTTAATCCAACTAATGCTACTTAGTCTGAGCTGAGATGTCTGATCCCAGCCAAGGTGCCTATAGTCCAGTTGATTTTGGTGGCCTGTGCTGGGAGGGTAATGCCAGCCAAGATTCCTGCCCTTGATTGTTTTCCTGCTATCCATGTTGCTATGATCCATGTTGGAAAGTTGGGACGGGCATCTAGTCAGGACAGGAATTCATCTCGTCGCAAAGGCTGTATTAATTTAAGGTAAACCAATCAAACAGGAGAGGAGCTAGCTGGATGGCCATGTAGCAATGATGGCAACTCGCTCACATCTTACCATAAGCTGTGGAACTGAGTTCACTGATCTGGTAGTTTATGAATGGGTGCCAGGAATGGAAAATGCCAACAGCAGCGACCCCAGGGGAAAAAAATCAATTATCAACAGGTCCAATTCCAATGGAAATTGTAACTGGTCCAATTGAGCTACTGTGGATTGTTGTGAAAATTCAACTGGTTCACTATTACCCTTCAAGGAACAGAAACTGCCACTTCTACCTGGCCTGTCCATTGGTTCCCTCAGGGTAACTAGGAAGGGGAAATAAACACTGCGCTGCCCACCACTCCAACAGCAAGAACAGCAATCCAGTGTTGCTGACACTGTTCGTGAGAATGTGACACACAAACAAATATTGACACTGCAACAGGTTAGAAAGTCTTCGAAAGCCTGCCGGGGTTTGGATTGGGTGCTGGAAGGTGGCATTCGAATGGGCGGCTAGTTTGTTTTCAGCCAGTGCAGACATGATGGACTGAATGGCCTCTTGCTGTGCTGTAACTTTTCTATTGCTCACTGGTCTGCAACTTTGGCATGGTGGCCCAGTGGTTAGCACTGCTGCCTCTCAGTTCCAGGTTCGATTCCAGCCTTGGGTGACTGTCTGTGTTTGCACATTCTCCCCGTGCCTGCGTGGGTTTCCTCTTGGTGCTCCGGTTTCATCCCACACTCCAAGGGTGTGCAGGTTAGGTGGATTGGGCATGGTAGATTGGCCTTTAGTGTCCAAAAAATGTATAAGTTAGGAGAATTAGCAGGGTAAATATGTGCGGTTACAGGGATGGGGCCTGGGTAAGATGCTCTGCCGGAGAGCCGGTGCAGGCTCAATGGACCGAATGGCCTCCTTCTGCACTGTAGCAATCCTATGATTCACTAGTGAGGCCTTTTCCTGATTATCTGGCAAACACATTCTTCAAATATCTCTTCACCTAGAAGGCCAGAACAGTGGAGTGGCACAGTTCAATTCCAGCCTTGGGTCACTGACTGTGTGGAGTTTGCACATTTTCCCTGTGTCTGCATGGGTTTCCTCTGGGTACTTTGGTTTCCTCCCACAGTCCAAAGATTTGCGGGTTTGGTTGATTGACCATGCTAAATTGCCCCTTAGTGTTAGGGAGACTGGAAGGGTAAATATCTGGGGTTAAGGGGTAGGGCCTGGATGGGATTGTTGTCTGTGCAGGCTCAATGGCCCAAATGGTTGACTTCTGCACTGTGGGGATTCTATGATTCCAGGTCCACGTACTGCATTTAAGCACAATCTTGCATCAATAAGCCAGGCTAAATGGTCCACGTAGCCTCAGATGCAAAAGCACCAATAACAATAGCCTCACGCAAACATCACTCTTTCAGAGGCCCTGTAGAATAAAAAGACAGACATCCTGCCATCAAGTCTGAGTTGTTGTTTAGAATGGACTGTCATGGCTTCCAGAGCCAGCCACTGGCTCCAAGGCCCAACCCTCTGACATCCTGTCTGTGGTAGGAATGCCCAACGTTTATATTGACTGACTTCCCACCTCGCTCCACTGCAGCGACTGAACATGGAAGCAGCTTTCCAATTGGAATTGTTAATGAAAAGGGAAGTGGTGGAACCGATATCCTCACGCAGGATGTCCAAGGCTGGGATTGTGTCACTACAGGAAATTCCAACCAAACTGGTATTTCTGGAGTGAATAGAATGGAACATGTTTTGTCCACTCCCCAATTTCCCGATAGTCGGCAGCCTCTCAACAGCAAAGCTAATCTCAATCTCACAGTCCAAGAAAGATTTAGGCCTGTATTACCGTTTCCAAAGCGCAGACGGAAAAGTTCCCGGCTCCACAAAGCTGACTCGGGAGAAAGCATCCTGAACAGTCGGATTTTTATTTTCGGGCAGTGCCGGAGGGAGCGGGGAGATATTGGACCCCCTGTCCCCAGAAACAGTGTGAAGACAGCCACAGGAGTTACCAGGTGCAGAGGCAGGCTGTCTGAAAGGCCTGCCTCAGTTCTTCTGAACTTTATTTCAGCTGTTTTATAAAAAACAGTAAAACAAAAGATAGCTTTCCAACTCTCACCTCTCCACACACACACTCCATGCCGCCCCCCCCCCCACCCTCTGTATCAATCTGTGCCCCTCTACCCACCCCATGGCCATTTATAGCCCTTTTGCCAACTTACGCCATGCCATGCCACCCTCCCCACCCACCACCCTTTGCCCTTATACCCTTCATCCCACTCTATCCACCATGGGCAGACCTCAGGATCCGTACTGAGATTAAATCAATTACAGACTTTATTCTTTATAAAAAATATTTTCATTCATAAAGCACATTCGCTACATTTATATTCCTTCAAGAGGTAATCCCTTATAAAAACAAATGTTTTATGCAAGTACTTAATCTCTTATGAAAACAAGTATTGTATTCTTGGCCCCATATCCAGGACTTCATAATCACTAGGAGCTGTCAAACTATGAACTGACAGACACCCCACTCTGATAATCAGTCACAGCATAAATTTAAAAAAAAATCATTCAAGGGATGTTGGCATCTCTGGCAAGGACATCGTTTATGACCCATCCATGCTTGCCTTTGAGATGATGGCATTGTCTTGCCGCCTTGAACCACTGTAGTCCACATGGTGTAGATATGCCCACAGTTCTGTTAGGGAGGGAGTTCCAGGATTTTGACCCAGTGACGGTGAAGGAACAACGATATGGTTCCAAGTCAGGATGGTAAGTGACGTGGAGGTGAATCTGCAGGTGGCAGTATTCCCATGCAGCTGCTGTCCTTGTCCTTCTGGATGGTAGTAATTGGGTTTGGAAGGTGCTGTCCATGGAGCCTTGGTGAATTCCTGCAGTTCTTCTTGTAGATGGTACACACTGTTGCTCCTGTGCATTGGTGGGCGAGTGAATGAATGTGTGTGGAAGGGATGCCAATCAAGCGGGGTTGCTTTGTTCTGGATGGTGTCGAGCTCCTTGAGTGTTGTTGGAGATGCACTCATTCAAGCAAGGGGAGAGTATTCCATTGCATCCCTGACTTGAGCCTTACACATTGTGGACTGGTTTTGGGGAGTCCAGAGGTGAGTTACTACAACATCCCTATCTGGACTCGAAACATCAGCTCTTTTCTCTCCTTACAGATGCTGCCAGACCTGCTGAGATTTTCCAGCCTTTTTTCTTTTGGATCCCTAGCCTCTGACTTGCTTTTGTGTTTGTAGTATTTATATGGCTAGCCCAGTTCAGTTTCCGGTCAATGGTAATCTCTCTTGTTAGAGATGCCTGGCACTTGTGTGGCGTGAATGTTACTTGCCACTTGTCAGCCCAAGTGTGGATATTGCAGTGCTGCCCTGGGACAACACAGTTTAAAAATCTAAACTGTTTTGTGATGTCCTGAGGTGAAAGGTGAGATTCAGGTTAACTTTCTTATGCGTTACTGTGTTTTTGAGGTCTCATTCACATGGTGTTGCCCTCATGGTGTTGTGCCTGTGTGTGTTTTTGGAAGTTGCAGGTTCCATCTGAACCATGTGTTAAGCCTGGTGTACACATTCTGTAGCTTGATGACCGAGGCACCACTCTCAATGGGGCATTGAGAAGCGCCACCTATGGAGACAGTACTGGTGATTATATCCCAGCTTTCATAGTTAACTATACAAATTCTAAAACTTTGACAATTAATTACCTAGCTGGGGAATCAACATTTCCTTGAATCATCTGATTTCCTTTCAAACTGGTGCAAAACTGATGGATGATATCGAAACTTGGAATCAGTTCTTATCTCCCAGTTTAAAATAAACTCGTCCTGTAGAACAAAGTATTAAAACATTTATTGATATCAAGACTACAAAGGCTTCCTTTCCTGTATGACATTATAGTGAGTCATACTATAGAACTCTTCCCCGTCTAGCACAATGTCCGTGTTTGGGCCAAAGGTGATCGGCACAACAAGTTCTGTGTGTGTGGGGTGTCTGATTTGAAAAGCTTTCCTGTTTTGTTAGCTCTGCGAGGGAAGCAGTTGGGATGTTTCTCATCCTTTCTGGCTGAGCGCAGCATTGCACAGGAAACTTGTTATTAAACAGCGCAGTCCTTGAATCAGCGTGCGCACTCGTGCACACACTACGCACTCAATCGCGCACTCACACTCCACACTCTCTCGCACACTCACACTCCGCACTCTCTCGCACACTCTCACTCCGCACTCTCTCGCACACTCTCACTCCGCACTCTCTCACACACTCTCACTCTGCACTCTCTCGCACACTCTCACTCCGCACTCTCTCGCACACTCTCACTCCGCACTCTCTCGCACACTCGCACTCTGCACTCTCTCACACACACTCCGCACTCTCTTGCACACTCGCACTCTGCACTCTCTCGCACACTCACACTCCGCACTCTCTCGCACACTCACACTCTGCACTCTCTCGCACATTCTCACTCCGCACTCTCTCGCACTCTCTCGCACTCTCACACTCTGCACTCTCTCGCACACTCACACTCTGCACTCTCTCGCACACTCACACTCCGCATTCTCTCGCACACTCTCACTCTGCACTCTCTCGCACACTCGCACTCTCTCGCACACACACACTCACACTCCGCACTCTCGCACTCCGCACTCTCTCGCACACTCGCACTCCGCACTCTCTCGCACACTCGCACTCTGCACTCTCTCACATACTCATACTCCGCACTCTCTCGCACACTCGCACTCCGCACTCTCTCGCACACTCACACTCCGCACTCTCTCGCACACTCACACTCCGCACTCTCTCACACACACACTCCGCACTCTCTCACTCCGCACTCTCTCACACACTCACACTCCGCACTCTCTCGCACTCCGCACTCTCTCGCACTCTCACGCACACGCACACTCACACTCCGCACTCTCGCACACTCACACTCCGCACTCTCGCACACTCTCACTCCGCACTCTCTCGCACACTCACACTCCGCACTCTCTCGCACACTCACACTCCGCACTCTCTCGCACACTCCGCACTCTCTCGCACACTCACACTCCGCACTCTCTTGCACACTCGCACTCCGCACTCTCTCGCACACGCACTCTGCACTCTCTCACACACTCACACTCTGCACTCTCACGCACACTCGCACTCTGCATTCTCTCGCACACACACTCCGGACTCTCTTGCATACTCTCACTCCGCACTCTCTCGCATACTCTCACTCCGCACTCTCTCGCATACTCTCACTCCGCACTCTCTCGCATACTCTCACTCCGCACTCTCTCGCACACGCACTCTGCACTCTCTGGCACACGCACTCTGCACTCTCTCACACACTCACACTCCCTCGCACACTCCGCACTCTCACGCACACTCACACTCCGCACTCTCTCGCACACACACACCGCACTCTCTCGCACACTCGCACTCTCTCGCACACACACACTCTGCACTCTCTCGCACACACACTCCGCATTCTCTCACTCCGCACTCTCTCGCACACTCGCACTCCGCACTCTCTCGCACACTCGCACTCTGCACTCTTTCACACACTCACACTCCGCACTCTCTCGCACTCCGCACTCTCTCGCACACTCCGCACTCTCACGCACACTCACACTCCGCACTCTCTCGCACACTCACACTCCGCACTCTCTCGCACACTCCGCACTCTCACACTCCGCACTCTCTCGCACACTCACACTCCGTACTCTCTTGCACACTCGCACTCCGCACTCTCTCGCACACTCACACTCTGCACTCTCTCGCACACTCGCACTCTGCACTCTCTCGCACACTCGCACTCCGCACTCTCTCGCACACCGCACTCTCTCGCACACACACTTCGCACACTCGCACTCCGCACTCTCTCGCACACTCGCACTCCGCACTCTCTCGCACACTCACACTCCGCACTCTCTCACACACTCACACTCCGCACTCTCTCACTCTGCACTCTCTCGCACACTCGCACTCTGCACTCTCTCACACACACACTCCGCACTCTCTCACACACACACTCCGCACTCTCTCGCACACTCGCACTCCGCACTCTCTCGCACACTCCGCACTCTCACGCACACTCACACTCCGCACTCTCTCGCACACTCACACTCCGCACTCTCTCGCACACTCCGCACTCTCACCCTCCGCACTCTCTCGCACACTCACACTCCGCACTCTCTTGCACACTCGCGCTCCGCACTCTCTCGGACACGCACTCTGCGCACTCTCACACACTCACACTCTGCACTCTCTCGCACACTCGCACTCTCTCGCACACTCACACTCCGCACTCTCTCGCATACACGCACTCTGCACTCTCTCGCACACGCACTCTGCACTCTCTCGCACACGCACTCTGCACTCTCTCGCACACGCACTCTGCACTCTCTCGCACACACACTCCCTCGCACACTCCGCACTCTCACGCACACTCACACTCCGCTCTCTCTCGCACACTTGCACTCCGCACTCTCTCGCACACGCACTCTGCACTCTCTCGCACACTCACACTCCGCACTCTCTCGCACACTCACACTCCGCACTCTCTCGCACACTCTCACTCTGCACTCTCTCGCACACTCACACTCCGCACTCTCTCGCACACTCCGCACTCTCACGCACACTCACACTCCGCACTCTCTTGCACACTCACACTCCGCACTCTCTTGCACACTCACACTATGCACACTCACACTCTGCACTCTCTTGCACACTCACACTCTGCACTCTCTTGCACACTCACACTCTGCACTCTCTTGCACACTCGCACTCTGCACTCTCTCGCACACTCACGCTCTGCACTCTCTCGCACACACACTCTGCACTCTCTCGCACACTCACACTCTGCACTCTCTCGCACACTCACACTCTGCACTCTCTTGCACACTCACACTCTGCACTCTCTCGCACACTCACACTCTGCACTCTCTCGCACACTCACACTCTGCACCTCACGCACACTCACACTCCACACTCTCTCGCACACTCACACTCCGCACTCTCTCGCACACTCACACTCTGCACTCTCACACTCCACACTCTCTCGCACACTCACACTCTGCACTCCATTGCACACTCACACTCTGCACTCGCTTGCACACCCTCCCTCTGCACTCGCTCGCACACGCACACCCTGCACTCTCTCGCACACTCACTCTCCACTCACTCATGTGCTCACAGGCCACACTCACCTGCTCACAGGCCACACTCTCACACACATCCCACACTCACTTACATGCTCAGGAGGCCACACACTTTCACTCGCCAGCTCATGGGTCACACTCACACGCTTGCGGATCATACTCACTTGTGTGCTCAGAGGGCACTAGGCCGACAGCCAATTAGCCATTTTCCCAAAGCCGTTTTGTTTCTGCATTTGGACCATCATCAGCTCCGTACAGGCTGACAGTAGCCATGGAGGGATTTGGGAGATCGGGATAAGAAATTCAATTCAGATCTCCCAGATTTCCCAAATCCGTCCATGGCCACTTTCAGTCTCTCTGCAGCTGATGATGGTTCAGTAATGTCCTTTAGGGAAGGAAATCTGCTGTCCTTACCTGGTCTGGCCTACCTGAGACTCCAGAGCCACAGCAATGTGGTTGTCTCTCAATTGCCCTCCAAGGGCGAATAAGGATAGGTAATAAATGCTGGTCAGCCAGTGATGCTCATGTCTCATGAATGAGTTTTTAAAAAATGGGTGAAAGTTTCTGCTCATTTAGATAAGAGACAACAATAAGTGCAATGCTTTATGCTTTTGACAACTAATTCATGTGTACTCCTAATCAAATGCAGAGGAAGTCAATCACTATTTGGTTCTCTGAAACAGGTGTGGCACAGGTAAGTGGAAAAGGAAACTTCTTTTCATTGCTACATCAGGGTAGAGTGCAAGGTCGATGCAAGTTAGGGGCAAAAACAATTATTTCTTCAAAGAAAGGAAATGGCGTTTTTGACACCTTAGCAGAAGTGAAACTAAAACATTGATTGGCTGCCCCACGAGAGAATCGAGAGGCTCTCGAACTGAATGACAACACCTCCCTTAAAGAGAGTAATTTGTGGAATTCTTGCTCACAGAGTTTGTATTGATTACCCTCCTCTAGACACTGGGCCATTTGCAGCGAATCCATTTGGTGAGGGACTGTGGTAGCTGCTAGGCTAGGTTTCCTTCTCTGAAGAACAATAATAAAACCAGTTGAGCTTCCCCGACAGCTCTGTGGGCACTTGAACTGAGACCAACATTTTATTTCCAGAGATTTTTAGAAATTGAGTTCAAATTTTCTGATTTCTTGAAACTGACATGTGGAATTTGAATATATTTCCTCCAGATTACTATCGGTCCAGTAACAACCATTACACTACCAAACCTGGATGGCGCAGTAGTTAGCACTGCTGCCTCACTGCTCCAGAGACCCGGGTTCGATTCCAGCCTCGGGTGACTGTCTATGTGGAGTTTGCATGTTCTCCCCTTTGTCTGCGTGGGTTTTCTCCGGGTGCTCCGGTTTCCTCCCACACTCCAAAGGTGTGCAGGTTAGATGGATTGGCCATGCTAAATTGCCGCTTAATGTCCAAAGATGTATAGGTTAGGTGGATTGGGCCAGGTTTAATTGTCCCTTAGTCTCCAAAGATGTGCAAGTTAGGTAGATTGGCCATGGTAAATGCACAGGGTTATGGGGATAGGGTAGGGGAGTGTTCCTGGATAAGATGCTCTGTTGGAGAGTCGGTGCAGGCATGATGGGCTGAAAGGCCTCCTTCTGCTCTGTAGGGATTCTATGCTTCACAGCTCTTCTGCAATTTTAAGATTCAGTTGATGAAATAAACCTGGGTTTGAGGTGATTATATCTCAGCCATGCTGTTGGTTTTTAATAATTTGCCGTTATAATTTATTATTCAGGTTCCAGACCACGGTTGGATGAATCCCCCCCTTTGATAGTGGAACATCCGACTGACCTGGCTGTGTGCAGGGGAGAACCGGCTACCCTGAATTGTCGAGCGGAGGGTAAGCCCCAACCGGTCATCGAGTGGTACAGGAATGGTGAGCGCGTGGAGACCAGCAAGGATGATCCTCAGTCCCAGCGCACTCTTCTGCCACACGGCTCGCTGTTCTTCTACCAGCTGAACCAGGGGCGCAAAGGGAAGTCCGACGAGGGTGTATACACGTGTGTGGCACGTAACCACCTGGGTTATGTCGTAAGCAGGAATGCATCGCTTTATGTGGCATGTGAGTAATCGGCTTCTTTTGACCACTTTACAATTTTCCCATGACGCCGTTGGTAAAAGTAGTTCCCACAGCGATTCTGAGGAATGTAGAGTGAACGGTATGTTTTTAAACGGGAACAGTGAGAGCTAGCAGTTCCCACCCATAAATCTTTGAGCAAAGTAAAGTACAGCACAGGAACAGGCCCTTCAGCCCTAACTAAACTAAAAAAAACCTCTGTCCTCGGTCCGTATCCCTCTATTCCCTCCCTGTTCATGTATCCATTCAGATGCCTCTTAAATGTTGCTAATGTGTCTACTTCCATCACCTCCTCCAGGCACCCACCACTCTCTGAGCAACCAGATGCGTGGCCTATATACCTGGCATCACACTGGCTCTGATATTCATACACCACATTAATTATTTCTGTGGTAGAAAGAAAGCCTTTCATACAGTGAGATATTATGGCTTGAAACGCTCTGTCAGACAGGGTGGTGGAAGCAGATTGATCAATAATGTTCAAAAGTAAATTGGATTAATTGAGTCAAAGGGCACAATCTTACCGGCCGTTCACGCCGCAGTCCCGTTGCACCAAGGTCAGAGAATTTGGCAGCCAGCCAAATCTCCGTTCACTGCAGTGGGATGGGGAAACTCCTGCCGGCGTGAATGGTGATAAGATTCCGGCCATAGAGTCGTAGGGCGGGACTTTCTGGCCGCATTCACCCTGAAACCGGAAAATCCCACCCGAGGCCAATGGACCTTTCCATGGTCCGCTCCTCGCCCGCTCCGATTCCTGCGGTGCGCAGAACGGTAAAATTCACCCCATTGAGTCAGAGAGATATACAGCATGGAAACAGGCCCTTCACCCCAACCCGTCCGTGCCGACAAGGTTTCCTCGACTGAACTAGTCCCATTTGCCTGCGTTTGGCCCATATCCCTCTAAACCTTTCCCATCCATGTACCTGTCCAGCTGAGTATTAAATATTGTAATTGTACCCGCCTCTACCGCTTCCTCGGGCAGCTCATTAAATATACGCACCACCCTCTGTGTGAAAAAGTTGCCCTCGGGTCCCTTTTAAATCTTCCCCTCTCACCTTAAACCTATGTCCTCTAGTTTTGGACTCCCCTACCCTGAGGAAAAGACCGTAGCTATTCACCTTATCTATGCCCCTTATGATTTTATAAACCTCTATAAGGTCACCCCTTATCCTCCTCTGCTCCAGGGAAAAAAGTCACAGCCTATCCAGCCTTTCCTTATAACTGAAATTTTCCAGTCCCAGTAACATCCTTGTAAATCTTTTTTGCACCTTTTCCAGTTTAATAACATCCTTCCTATAACAGGGCGACCAGAATTGTATGCAGTACTCCAAATGTGACCTTACCAGTTTCTTGTACAGTTGTAACACAATGTCCCAACTCCTGTACTCAATGCTCTGACCATGGAAGGTGAGTGTGCCAAATGCTTTCTTTAGCGCCCTGTTTTCCTGTGATGTCACTTTCAAGGAACTATGTACCTGCACCCCTCGGTCTCTGTGTTCGACAACACTCCCCAGGGTCCTACCATTAACTGTATATGTCCTGCCCTCATTTGTCTTACCAAAGTGCAACTCCTTGCATTTATCTGAATTAAACTCTATCTGTCATATCTTGGCCCACTGGACCAGTTGATCAAGATCCTGTTGTAGTCTTAGATAACCTTCTTCTTGAAAAGGAAAATTTTGGCAGATTATCGGAAAGAAGCATATGAGTGGGATCAATTGGATAATTCTTTCAAAGCAGCAACATTAGCATGCTGGGCTGAATGGTCACCTTCTGTTCTGCAAGATGCTAAAATAGAGGCCAGGGAAGTTCCAGCCTGAAGTATTAGTTCTGAGTCTACTGATGCAGCAATGGGATGGGGTACACACACTATCCAGAGCAGGAATGGTAAAAAAGCCAGGGCTACTATGCACAATGGTGTTCAATAACTTCTACTGGAGAGTGTGAGAGAAGACGCTCGAGAGAAAGGGAATGTGTGTAACTAGTGACCATCTCCAATCAGACAAAGCTCAGGGACTTGCTCTGGCCTTTTTATTACCTGGTCTTGTTGGTCAAACCATCGACTTTCTTCCTATTAAATCACGCCGAGCTTTGATAAATATGCAAATGTCCTGCAGTATCTACTTCTTTATATAACGTGATCTTCACTGGACTAACTCTCACTCACAGGAATGCAGCAAATCAGCTTCCACTCCATGAGCTGCCTGTCCCACACTTTCACTATTCTCTGTGACAAGGATAACCTGATATACAACCTAGTTCTACTCTTACAATAACATTGAGACTGTGCCTTAGTAGCTCCTGTCACTCTAGAATCATAGAAACTCTACAGTGCAGAAGGAGGTCATTCAGTCCATCAAGTCTGCACCAACTCTCCAACAGAGTATCTTAAGGTGGGGGTCCTTTCCCCCACCCTATCTCCATAACCCCACACATTTCCTATTGCTAATCTATCTAACCTACACATCTTTGGACTAAAGGGCATTTTACCAGGACCAATCCACCTAATGCTCTTTATCTGTATGGCTTCCTTCTACTTTAGTCAATGCAGTTACAGGTGAGCCATTGGGACAATTTCTGTTAAAGAGCTAGTTTCACTGAGCTAGTGTTTTGGGTTACCAGCACTTTTTAATGATGTATTGCATTACATGGAATGTACAACACAAGAACAGGCGTCCAACTGCTTCAAGCCCATGATTCAAATAATCTTCCTCTGACTCTCTTCATCTAACTCTAAAAACATAACCTTCCACTTCTTTTTCCTTGTTTTTTAAAATTCATTTCCAGGATGTGGGTATCGCTGGCTAGACCAGCATTTATTGCCCATCCCTAATTGTCCTTCAGAAGATGGTGGTGAGCCGTCTTCTGGAACCACTGCAGTCCATGTGGTGTAGGTACGCTCTCAGTGCTGTGAGGGAGGAAGTTCCAGGAGTTTGACCCAGCAACAGTGAAGGAATGGCCAATATATTTCCAAGTCAGGATGGTCAGTGACTTGAGGAGGAAACTTCCAGTGGTGGTATCTGCTGTTGTCCTTCCAGAAGCTAGTCACTGTGGGTTTGGGAGGTACTGTCTAAGGAGTCTTGGTGAGCTCTCGTAGATGGTACACACTGCTGCTACTATACATCTGTAGTAGAGGGAGTGAATGTTTGTGAATGGGGCGCCAATGAATCGGGTTGTTTTGTTCTGGATGGTCTCAAACTTCTCGAGTGTTGTTGGAGCTACACTCAACCAGGTGAAGCGAGTGTATTACATTACACTCCTGACTGGTGCCTTGTAGATTGTGGATGTGTATTATCACTGGACTAGTAATTGAAAGACCAAGGCTAATATCCTGAGAACCTGCATTCAAATCCTACCATGGCAGATAGTGGAATTTGAAACCAATAAAAATCTGGAATTAAAAGTTTAATGTCAATTATCATAAAAACCCATGCAATTCACCAATGTCTTTTAGGGAAGAATATCTGCTGTCCTTACCCAGTCATGTGACGGCATTATGGTTGACACCTAAATGCCCTCTGAAATGGCCTAGCTAGCCAGTCAGTTCAAGGGTGATTAGTGTGGGCATCAAATGCTGGCCCAGCCAGTGAAGCCCACATCCTATGAAATAATTTTAAACACCCTGCCACTTGATAGCACTGTCGATCACCCCTTCCATCACTTCACCATTGGGTCAGTAATTGGCTAGGTTGGATTTGTCCTGTTTTCTGTATACAGGATAAACCTGGGCAATTTTCCATGTTGCCAGGTAGATGCTAGTGTTGTAGCTGCACTGGAACAGCTTGGCTAGGGCCACAACAAGTTCTGGAGTACAAGTCCCTGACTGGAATATTGTCAGGGCCCATAGTTTTTGCAGTATGCAGTGCCTTCAGCCATTTCTTGATCAATTGCATGGTGAATCAAATTAGTTGAAGATTGTCATCTGTGATGCTGGGGAGCTTTAGAGAATCCCAGATGGATCATCCACTCGGCACTTGTGGCTGAAGATTGTTGCAAATGGTTCAGTCTTATCTTTTGCACTGATGTGCTGGGCTCCCCCATCACTGAGGATGGGGACATTTGTGGAGCTGCCTCCTTCAGTGAGTCATTTAATTATCCACCACCATTCATGACTGAATGTGGCAGGACTGCAGAGCTTAGATCTGATTCATTGGCTGTGGAATCGCTTAGCCCTGTCTATCACTTGCCATGATGTGGAGATGCCGGCGTCGGACATGTAGTGTGACATGAACCCAAGATCTTGGTTGAGGCCGTCCTCATGCTTGCAGAACTTGGCCATCGGTTTCTGATCTTCGGGTAAGCGTTCTCCAAGGCGACCTTCAAGACACATGACAACACAGAATCGCCGAGCAGAAACTGATAGCCAAGTTCCACCTGCATGAGGACGGCTTCAACTGGGGTCTTGGGTTCATGGTCACATTAACTGTAACCCCCACCATTTGGCCTGGACTTGCAAAATCCTACTAACTAGAAATCATAGAAATCATAGAAACCCTACAGTGCAGAAGGAGGCCATTCGGCCCATCGAGTCTGCACCGACCACAATCCCACCCAGGCCCTACCCCCACATATTTACCCGCTAATCCCTCTAACCTACACATCTCAGGGGCAATTTTAACCTGGCCAATCAACCTAACCCGCACATCTTTGGACTGTACTAACTGTCCTGGCTTGAGACAATTCATACCTCTTTAACCTGTGATTATCCCTCTCTCCACTCAAACAGTCTGTACCTGTAAAGACTTGATTACCTGACTCTCATTCCAACCATTATCTTGCATTGTGTCTTTGTCTATATGTGCCGTGTTTGTGAAACCTACCTCTCCACTCACCTGATGAAGGAGCAGCGCTCCAAAAGCTCATGATTCCAAATAAATCTGTTGGACTTTAACCTGGTATTGTAATACTTCTTACTGTATCACTTGCTATTTATGCTATTTGGCACATAACTAATCCTGTATTGTAGATTGACACCTCATCTTTAGGTATGCCTAGAGCTGCTGCTGGCATGCCCTCCTGCATTGCTGACTGACCCCTGGCTTGATGGTAATGGTAGAGTGGTGGATATGCCAGGCGGGAGGTTACAAATTGTGGTTGAGTACAATTCTGCTACTACTGATGGCCCAGAACGCAGTGTTTAGGAATACAGGAACAAGGGGAGGCCATTCACTCCATCTGGCCCTTTGAAGGGTCATGAGACCTGATTGCCCCGAGATCCCCACTTTCCCCATTGGCCAAAGTGTGGGTTTTTGCAGTTAGATTGATCTGAGAGCTCAGAATGAGAACATCGATTGCAGCACCCTGAACATAATTGTAAATAGTAATAAACCTGTCGTTGTTTGTTAGCTAACTGGTGCTTGCCAATTATTGCATTTACTAGACCCTTGAGCCTATTTAACTAATTAATGAAATCATGGCTGATCTGTAATTAATTCCATCCACCTACCTTGACTCAATATCCTGTAATATTCTTGATCAATCAACATCTGTTAATCTCGGATTTATTAATTGAGCCGATACAAGCTGCCACATGCAGGAAGTCACCAAGGTTCCTTAGGTAGCACCTTCCAAACCCACTTCTACCTAGAAGGACAAGGGCAGCAGATACTGGGACCACCACCACCTGGAAGTTCCCCTCCAAGCCACTCACCATCCTGACTTGGAAATATATCGCTGTTCCTTCACTGTCGCTGGGTCAAAATCCTGGCGTTCCCATCCTAACAGCACTGTGGGTGTACCTACACCTCATGGACGGCAGCGGTTCCAGAAGACAGCTCACCACCACCTTTCCAAAGGCAGTAAGGGATGGGCGATAAATGCTTGCCTAGCCAGTGACATTCATATTTGGTGAAATGATTAAAAACATTTTGGGAGTGATTCCACAATTTCTTAACTCTTCTGAATGGCCACGCTCTGTTTTGAGGGCTTCTCCTGGATTCATTGACCAGCTAACAAAGTTCCTCTCAAACCTATCAATTCCTTCGTAATTCTAAATAACTCCATCAACTCACCATTCCCCCACCCTTAATCTCTACTTTCCAGGGAATGCAAACTGAGTTTATATAATCTCTCCTTCCAATCAGACCATTGGAATGCTGGTAACATTCTGGGGAATCTGACCTGCGCACACTTCCAAACCCATAATCTTTCTAAGTTGTGATGCCCAGAACGGTACACAGTACTCCAGCTGTGGTCTAACCAAGACAGCTGTGGCAAAACTTGCTCCCCTCGATATTTCTATCCGTCTAGTTATAAGAGGTAACACTCCATTAACCTGTCTATCTAGCTTCCCCTGAGTTGAAATCCTATCCACCTCAACTAATCCTTGTGGTAGTGAGTTCCACATTGTAACCACACTCTGGATAAACAAGTTTCTGTTGAATTCCCTATTTATTTTTTATTTGTTTACAAAATATGGCGTCACTGACTAGGCCAACATTTATTGCCCATTCCTAATTGCCTTTGAGAAGGTGGTGGTGAGCTGCTGCTTGAACAGTTCTAACCTATTTAGTAATAGCTACCTTATGCGGACCCTAACTTTAGATGCACCATAAGTGGAAACATATCCTCCACAGTAAATGCTTCACGTGCACCTCCTTTAATCTGATTGATTGCATTCACTGCTCCCAATGCAGTCTACTCTACATTGGAGAGACTAAATGCAGACTGAGTGACTGCTTTGCAGAACACTTTTGATCTGTCCGCAAGCATGACCCAGATCTTCCTGTCACTTGCCATTTTAACACACCATACTGCTGTCATGTCCACATATCAGTCTGCGGGTCTGTTGCAATGTTCCAGTGATGCCAAATGCAAACTGGAGGAACAGCACTTTCTGATTAGGCATTTTATAACCTTCAGGACTTATCATCGAGTTCAACATCTTTAGACCATGAACTCTCTCCTCCACCTTCACCCCATCGCCATCAATCTGTTTATATTTATTTTAATTTTAAAAAATTTTTATTTCCATTTCTGCCATTTACCACTGTCTCTCCCCCACCCCCGGCCCCCACCCCATCCCACGAGGGCCACCTGTTACCTGTCTGCCATTTACACATTCTGATCTCAATGGCTGCGATCAGCACTCTTCCTCACCATGATCACCATCATTTACGTTTCCTTTGCATTTTTGTCTATGGCATCCTTGTCAATCTCTCCCATCTCCATCAACCACTCTCTATCCAGCTCCACAGCTTTCTCACCTGCCTCCTTCCATCATCATCACAACAGTATAAATCTCATCCTATTTTCTATTGTCTTCAGCTCTGACGAAGAGTCATCCAGACTTGAAACATAAAAACA
This sequence comes from Mustelus asterias, assembly GCF_964213995.1. Taxonomy (NCBI): domain Eukaryota; kingdom Metazoa; phylum Chordata; class Chondrichthyes; order Carcharhiniformes; family Triakidae; genus Mustelus; species Mustelus asterias. The sequence continues at coordinate 14,541,637 of NC_135827.1, read as the reverse complement.
GAGAAACTAGAAGCAGGAATAGTCCATTCGGCCCTTCGCGTCTGCTCCGCCATTCATTTTGATCATGGTTGATCATCAAAATCGATACCCTGATTCCCCCTTCTTTCGTATTCCTTTAGCCCCAAGAGCTATATATAATTTCATCTTGAAATCAGATGTTTTGGCTTCAACTACTTTCTGTGGTAGTGAATTCCACACATTCACTACCTTCTGGGTGAAGAAATTTCTCATCACCTCAGTTCTAAAAGGTTTACCCCTTACCCTCAAACTATGACCCCTAGTTCTTGATTCTCCCACCATTGGGAACATTCTTTCTGAATCTACCTTGTCTAACCCTGTTAGAATTTTATAAGTTTCTATGAGATCCCCTCTCACTCTCCCAAACTCCGGTGAATATAATCCTAACCGACGTAGTCTCTTCTTTTATGACAGACCTGCCATCCCAAGAATCAGCCTGGTAAACCTTCGCTGTACTCCCTCTATAGCAGGGACATCCTTCCTCAGATAAGGACACCAAAACTGCACGTTATACTCCAGGTGTGGCCTCGCCAACACCCTATAAAATTGCAGCAAAACATCCCTATCCCTATACTCAAATCCTCTCGCTATGAAGGCCAACATACCGTTTGCCTTCTCTGCTGCCTGCTGTACCTGCGCACTTACTTTCAGCGACTGATACACGAGGACACCAAGGTCTCGCTGAATATCCACCTCTCTCAATTTACACCCAGTCAAGTAATAATCTGTCTTCCTATTATTGCTACCCAAGTGGATAACCTCACATTTATCCACATTATACTGTATCTGCCATGCATATGCCCACACACTCAGCCTGTCCAAATCACACTGAAGCATCTCTGCATCCTCCTCACAGCTCGCCCTTCCACCCAACTTTGTATCATCTGCAAATTTGAAGATAATACATTTACTTCCCTCTTCCAAATCATTAATGTATAATGTGAACAGTTGGGGTCCAAGCACAGTTCCCTGTGGAACCCCACTAGTTACTGGCTGCCAATCCGAAAAAGACCCATTTATGCCAACTCCTATCTGCTAACCAGCTTTCTATCCATCTCAAGACATTACCGGCAGTCCTATGTGCTTTAACTTTACATAGTAGTCTATTATGTGAGACCTTGTTGAAAGCCTTTTGAAAATAAGCCACATCCACAGGTTCTCCTCGGTCAACTCTACTAGTTACATCCTCAAAAAATTCCAATAGATTCATCAAGCATGATTTCCCCATGTAAATCCATGCTGACTCTGTCTGATTATACCTCTGCTTTCCAAATGCTGAACGTGAGCTCTCTTGTCTTACCGCAGATGCTGTCAGACGTGCTGCGATTTTCCAGCATTTTCTGTTTTTGTTATTAAGTACCTTGCACCTTCTTCTCAGTAAAACAACCTGGGTCCCCTTTAATCTCGAACAATCAAACCACCCTCGGCTTGCTGTCGGGCTCCAGAACAAATCAGTTGACCCCCTTTAATTTTCCCTTAAATTAAAGACTGTGCCAAAAAGTAATAATCTTATAAACCTCGTAATTGTAACAACACTTTAAAGTGTTGACGCTCTGACTTGCACTGTCTCAAATTTGGGTGGTGGTTACCAGCACATATAGTAACTGTTGCTGACGCACATTCGCATTCTGCTTTGCATTTGGATTCTTAAAGTACCCTTACACGTGTATTTCTGAAGTCACACTATGTGCATTGTTGCATTTGGGTGACACAGTGGCACAATGGTTAGCACTGCTGCCTCAAAGCACCAGGGACCCGGGTTCAATTCCCGGCTTGGGTGACTGTCTGTGTGGAGTTTGCACATTCTCCCCATGTCTGCGTGGGTTTCCTCCGGGTGCTCCGGTTTCCTCCCACACTCCAAAGATGTGCAGGTCAGGTTGATTGGCCATGCTAAATTGCCCTTCCGTGTCAGGGGGATTAGCAGGGTAAATATATGGGGTTACAGGGATAGGGCCAGGGTGGGATTGTTGTCGGTGCAGGCTCGATGGGCAGAATGGCCTCTTTCTGCTCTGTAGAGATTCTATGATTAAAGCGAGCGAACATTTCCCAACCACAAAGCCACCTCAGCACCCGGGGGAAACAAGACAAATTGTTAGCCCCATGTAGTAAAGACGATAGCTAATTCCTCCGACTCACTTGTCAAATATCTTGTGAATAGGCTGGTGTGGAGCTTAAACACAGTAAGAAGTTTAACAACACCAGGTTAAAGTCCAACAGGTTTATTTGGTAGCAAAAGCCACACAAGCCTTCGGAGCCCCAAGCCCCTTCTTCAGGTGAGTCACCTGAAGAAGGGGCTTGGGGCTCCGAAAGCTTGTGTGGCTTTTGCTACCAAATAAACCTGTTGGACTTTAACCTGGTGTTGTTAAACTTCTTACTGTGTTTACCCCAGCCCAACGCCAGCATCTCCACATCGTGGAGCTTAAACACAGTGAGGGGCAGAATGGCCTGAGTTGTGCTGTCGATTAGGATCTGGCTGGAGTTGATGGAGTACAGGCTGTCCGGGTAACCAATTGCAAATACCCCACCAGCTCAAAACTGCCGAGATTTCTCATTTGGTGAAAGAAAATCAAAGCACAGAGAAACGTTTGATTAAAATTCACAAACGACAATACAAGCTGTCAGGAAATCTGATCAGCAGCAGCTGGAAGCAGTTAATAAATCTTTTGATCTGCTTTAGTTTTTACATGGGCCCAATGTTTGTTCTCCATATGTTAAGCACTTGATTAATCACATCAAAAGATTTTCTTCTTTCCCCCTTTCCGGATTCGATTCTAATCTTTTTCGTGTTTCATTGTTTAGGATTTCCTGATAAAGCGAGCCATTGTCCTTTCAATGAGTGTCCAGGTAGTGACCATAAATCTCTGCCAAGCAACTGCTGGTGCATGCAGGTCATGCTGACTGATTTGATCCCACAATCCCGTGTGAGTGGCACCCTCAGTGGAATGTTCTAGAATGAACTCGACTTTCCCTTGGCCACCTGTGTAATTTATCTGTGGTCCAGGCTGTGCTTTTTATTTTCTGTTTTCACGTTTACCAGTGAAGCATTTAGACTCCCCAAGCCTCTCACTTCATTCTCGGAGAAGCTACAACAGGACAGTGCCAGGGTCCCAGGTTCAATTCCGGCCTCGGGTCACTGTCTGTGTGGAGTTTGTACGTTATCCCCATGTCTGCGTGGGTTTCCTCCGGGTGTTCCGGTTTCCTCCCACAAAAGTTATTTATTAGTCACAAGTAGGTTTATATTAACACTGCAATGAAGTTACTGTGAAAATCACCTAGTTGCCACACTCCGGCGCCTGGTCGGATACACTGAGGGAGAATTTAGCAAGGCCAGTGCACCTAACCAGCACGTCTTTCAGACAGTGGGAGGAAACCGCAGCACCCGGAGAAAACCCACTCAGACATGGGGAGCACTGTGCCGCCCTTATCTGTGCTTTGGACCTTAGTCCAGCAGCTCCCGACTTCTTCCTGGTTGGGAAGAACCACTTGAAAAGTGCTGGAGCCACAATGCAGCCATGTTGGTGCTTTTGACCACTGTTGTGGCCAAGTTAAGAAGAACTGAGTAAAGGGTGGCATGGTGTCTGAAAGACGTGCTGGTTAGGTGCATTGGCCATGCTAAATTCTCCCTCAGTGTACCCCAACACGCGCCAGAGTGTGGCGATTAGGGGGTTTTCACAGTAACTTCACTGCAGTGTTAATGTAAGCCTACTGATGACACAATTTTAAAAAACTTCAACAGCGATCCATGCAAAAGCTGGTAGACTTTGGCGGACCAGAAGGTCCTGCTGGTGGCCAATGGCTTGCCGCATCCTCAATGGGGAAACGTGCCGTGGGGGTAAGGGCTGAGTTCATCAGGTCAACTTGCCCACATTACGAATGAAAATAATTCCCCTTTTGACTAATTGTTTAGAAAGCTCCCCGCAGAGACAGTTACTCTGCAGGAGAAATGTCTAATTGTGCTGTTCGTATTTGCCACAGTTTCAATGGACACAATAGAAAAAAATTGGACCAAGCATGAGGGGAGGAGTGGTGATGCTACCCCGAAAATTTTAAGTGTCGAATTTGCGTAAAAACTGGAATAAATTACGCTGGTTTTTTCAGCAGGATTTTCAAAATGAATCTCCTACACTCTGAGCACTGCAGAGTGCACTAGTGTAAATCTCGCGGAAAATCAGTGGACGGGGCCTATTCCCGCAGGAGAGGCCGGCAGCAGAGTTGAAATCGGTGCATGCGCAGTAGCCCCGCACTGCCGGCCCTCGATCTCTGGCCCCACTACAATTCCGGCCCAGCCTCAACGCCACCCTCCCGCAAACAAAAACCAGGCCGATCCATCCCACCTCTCACCCCGATGGCCAGCCCTGATCGTTTGCCTCCCTCCCTCTGCTCATGCCAGCAGGAGCCCCCCCACCATCACCGATCTCCCCCCAGAGGCCCTGCCCCTTTAGGCCCAGCCGCCTTGATATTGTCCGATGCTGGGCAGTGCCAAGGTGCCCCCGGACATTGACACCTTGCCTCTTGGGCATGCCAGGGGACCCAGGCTGGCCTGCTTAGGTGGCAACATCTGGGGGCACCCTCACATCAACCTTTGACCTTCTGGGGGGCCTCAGTGGCCCCCCACTTCACTCCAGCGGGATCAGGCCACCAGCTCACCGCGAGTGGGGAACTACTCTAAACCCTGCTGGAGTGGAGGTGGGGGGAGAGGCTAGCAGGCCCAGACGTTTCCCTCCCAAGCTTGCTGATGATATTTAAATACTCGATTAAATAATTTATGCAGCTCTAAGCCGATTTCTGGCACGGACCTGACAACGCTGGAAATCCGGCTGTCGAAGACTCATGGAGGCCATGGCACCCAACGGGAAGCCCGCTACACAGCCTCCACTTCAGTCTCCCGAAGCAGTGCAGTGGGCTGGAATAATCGCTCCCATGAACTTTTACTGAAATACTACGGACAGCAGAAGTATATCACCATCAGCTTTTACCGTCACAAAGACCCCTTTCTGAGGTTCAATTCTTAAATTACAAAAGGGTTCTGCACTCATATGAAATGAGAACCTTATGGGGTTAGTGGACAGTGACCACCATCGGGTTGCCAACTGTGATTAAATCTAATCCTGGAGGTTTCATCACATGACTTGCCCCCACACTTCAGCCATTAGCCCGGCAACACATTTATCCTCATGATATACTACCTCCCTACGCCAATTAGAAAACAAAAACTTATTACCCAATTGGGTGATGCTTGACTAGTGGCCCAACCCACCTTTTTCTGCCATTTTCGAAATGTTTATATCTGGTAAAGGGAAAGGCTCAAGGAAAATGACAAAATAAAAAGTGTCTTTTTTTTAACATCTCGATTCTTCGTCAGGGTTACATACAGCAATATCCGAGAAAAACCGTATTTGCCAAGAGCAGTGCACTCTGTAAAGGAGAGTGAGGACTATGTTAGTGATATTTATAGCCATGTTTCTTTCAAGGCCTTAATTTAGCTGCTTTTCAAGTGTCCTTAGCACTGAAAATTTACTGCCCGACTGGTATTGTCTGTTCACCATCTTCAGGACACTCTGTGCTCGCATTTTCTTTTCCCTGAGGTACAGGGTGACAGAGTGTTGCTGCCAACAGTGCTCATTAAGAAAAATAATTTACACTTAAATTGTGTTGCAATTAAATAGCATCCGGTATGCATGAGCAGGCCTTCAAATGAACAATATGTTAGTGATCGCAGCTCTGAAGAGGCTACAAGACCCTCATTAACATTACAGCTTCCCAGAGGCCTTGTTAGTCATTTACTGTGTCAGGCCGATTGTCCTGAAGAATTGTGGGACAGCGAGAGGCCCTCTCTGTTAACTGAGGCGGCAAATCGTACCATGGTGACATTTGAGAGTGCGGGACAGGAGTCCTGGAAGGTGCAGTAATCAGTCAGGACTTCAATTAATTAAATACAGAGAAGCTGCTGCCATCCCACTGAGAGGCTGGGAGGTGAGAGTCACTGCAAAGGCCTGAACTGATAGACACCATCCAAGGTATTGGACTGCGAATCTGCCACTTCATATTTCAATCTGACTGTCTTTGGCGAGGTTAAACTGCACCTGGAAGAAAGTTTACCATTAAACATTCACTGATCTGCAACTGTTCAAAGACTGAATAGGTCTGGGTCCTTTCTGTTCATAATTGTGAAGGGGTTCATTATGGTCGACATAGAGAATGGGCGGGACGATGCCACAGTGAACAAAGAACAATACAGCACAGGAACAGGCCCTTCGGCCCTCCAAGCCCGCGCCGCTCCCTGGTCGAAACCAGACCATTCTTTTGTATCCCTCCATTCCCACTCTGTTCATGTGGCTATCTAGATAAGTCTTAAACGTTCCCAGTGTGTCCGCCTCCACCACCTTGCCCGGCAGCGCATTCCAGGCCCCCACCACCCTCTGTGTAAAATGCGTCCTTCTGATATCCGTGTTAAACCTCCCCCCCCCCCCCCCCCCTCACCTTGAACCTATGACCCCTCGTGAACGTCACCACCGATCTGGGAAAAAGCTTCCCACCGTTCACCCTATCTATGCCTTTCATAATTTTATACACCTCTATTAGGTCACCCCTCATCCTTCGTCTTTCCAGTGAGAACAACCCCAGTTTACTCAATCTCTCCTCATAACTAAGCCCTTCCATACCAGGCAACATCCTGGTAAACCTCCTCTGCACTCTCTCTAAAGCCTCCACATCCTTCTGGTAGTGTGGCGACCAGAACTGGGCGCAGTATTCCAAATGCGGCCGAACCAATGTTCTATACAACTGCCAACTTTTATACTCTATGCCCCGTCCTAAAAAGGCAAGTATGCCATATGCCTTCTTCACTACCTTCTCCACCTGTGACGTCACCTTCAAGGATCTGTGGACTTGCACACCCAGGTCCCTCTGCGTATCTACACCCTGATTAGCACTGCTGCCTCACAGCACCACAGACCCGGGTTCGATTCCCGGCTTGTGAGTTTGCACATTCTCCCAGTGTCTATGTGGGTTTCCGCTGGGTGCTCCGGTTTCCTCCCACTGTCCGAAAGATGTGCGGGTTAGGTGGTTTGGCCATACTAAATTACCCCTTCGTGTTGGGGGGACTGTCTAGGGTAAATGCATGGGGTTACGGGGATAGGGCCTGGGTGGGATTGTGGTTGGTGCAGAGTCGATCGGCCAAATGGTCTCCTCCTGCACTGGAGGATTTCTAAATTCTAAAGAAGATGTGTTCACTTGTCAGGGGGTTCAAAATTAAAGCCAATAAATATAAGATAGTCACTGATAAATTCACCTGGTGAAGGAGCAGCGCTCCGAAAGCTCATGATTCCAAATAAACCTGTTGAACTTTAACCTGGTGTTGTGAGACTTCTTACTGTGCCTACCCCAGTCAAATGCCAGCATCTTCACATCACTGATAAATTTGGTCAGGATCTGAGGAGAAGTGTTGAGTATGTGGAGCTGGCTACCACAGGTTGTTTGAGGTGAACAGCGCAGATATTTTTCAGGGGAAACTAGATAAATACACGAGGGAGAAAGGAATGGAAGGATGGGCCAGTAGGGTGCAATGAAGCAAATAGATTGGGATGAGCGTGCTTAAACACCAGCTGAGTGAGGTGTTTCTGTGCTTTGAATTCCATGTAATATTGCACCAGGGAGCTATTCAAATAATTTTAAAACAATTATACATGGTGGGAAATCTCAGTGAAGATGTGGGGGTAATGAACGTAGATGGCTTAAGTAGATGTGCAGAAACCTTTACAGTTTTAATTGTATTCTTGTAAAATAAGATGGGTGATGAGCTAGCTTAGACCAGTGGAACTCTATGAGGAAGATTGTCCTGTCACCCATTTAGGTCTATTGAATTATCTGGACACAATGGAAAGGGAGTTGGATCAGCAGAATGCACATCCGCAGGGATCCAAATCTGTACCGAGAAAGCTGCTCAACTAGTTTTTTCATTATTTACAAAATTTGCTCCTATCTGTTAGTCCACGTATCTTGTCCCTGCCCCATCTCCTGCCCTCACTTGACTCCAGGGACATCTCACAACCGGTGGCCCATGCTAATAGATCCTAATATGCAGCAGGGCAGACTATAAGTATAGGTATAAGTTTGATAACTTTTGATCGCAATTGGGTGGAATCTCTGCCCACTTTGAGCCAAGTCTATCACACGGATAAGTTTTTGGGTGGATGCATGCAAATGAAGCTTACAGCGCGTACTAATGTAATATGCTCACCATAATTTCTGGCTTAGCAATGCAAATCCCCTTTCAGTACTTAATCATATAAACTGGGCTTTCAGTGTTGCTATATGCTGCAATGTGTACAAGATTAAGTCTAAAGAGCTCAGTAAAAAGATGATTACTTTGTAAGGTCATTACGCTGTTTTGTTGGATTCTTTTCTGTTTTCACTGCGCTTTTAGAAAGCTTTTATGGTGAATCATAGAATCCCTACAGTACAGAAAGAGGCCATTTGGCCCATCGAGTCTGAACTGATCACAATCCCACCCAGGCTCTACTCCCGCAGTGCTGATAACTGTGCCACCGTGCCGCCCACTTCCAATAGAGTCACTTTGGGTTGCTTCTCTTCTACCTTTGCAGCCTGGTAGAAAATGCAGGTACCAGGCACCCTACACCCTCTGGTACACCCACACCCGCATCCATAGACAGGGGTTTAGTTTGTCAGTAGAGCAAATGCATGTGGAGGCTGTTAACCAATTCGCGATGAATCATAGAATCCCTACAGTGCAGGAGGAAGCCTTTGGACCATTGCGACTCCACCCACTCTCCAACAGAGAATTCTACCCAGGTCGTATCCCCGTAACCCCATTTATTTACCCCGTTGATCCCCTTAGCCTACACATCTTGGGACACTCGGGCAACGTAGCCCCTAATTCACCACATTTGCACATTTTTGGAATGTAGGAGGAAACCCACACAGGGAGAACGTGCAAACTCCACACAGTGACCCAAGGCCAGAATTGAACCCGGGACCCTGATGCTGTGAGGCAGCAATGCCAACCACTGTGCCATTCTGCCATACGCAGTATTGAAGAGCATCATTTGAGCACAGTTATAACATCCAGCATCCACCACTGAGCTCGCATTGGCATGTTGCGACTGGATTGATTTGGAGGCGCCAGCAGTGTAGCCTGGCAGGGGTTTCATGGATTGTCTTTTCATGCTGCTCAGTTTTGTCCTGCTAGTAGGTATCATGAGGGGAGGAAGGGCATCGGGGCAACAACCAATCCGAATATAGGCAGTAAGAGCCATTCAGGAAACTTTCACCCGAGAGGCCTCTTGATTCTCTCAATACGCTCCACAAGCATTCCTTCAGCTACCGAAACTTTACATCTGCCATCCAACTTGCCCTTGCTGAAATCGTAACAAGCGAATCACAATGCACTTCACATGTGAGGGAGTGTGGGCGGCACAGTGGCACTGCTGCCTCACAGCGCCAGCCCCTCGGTTTAGGTTATAGCCTTGGGTGACAGTCTGTGTGGGTTTCACCCGGGTGCTCCGGTTTCCTCCCACAGTCCAAAAATGAGCAGGTTAGATGGATAGGCCATGCTAAATTTTCCCTCAGTGTGTAGGTTCGGGGAATTGATGGTACAATACGTGGATTTATGGGGATAAGGTCGGGGTTGGGCCTGGGTACGATGCTCTGCCGGAGCGTTATTACAAATGTGATGGGCTGGATGGCCTGCTTCTGCTCAGTAGGGATTCTATGTATATCAATCCCCTATGCTACCAGCCAGGCCTTGTACATTTTGCTTGCTGTACATTCAGAGTAGTGAGGCTAAGATGGTTCACCTCCTGGCAGCAGAATCCACAAAGGGATCCACTGCTGGCCAGTTCACTCTGTAACTACATGGTCAGCCTGTGAAGCTATCACAGGAGTGCTTGGCCATGTTGGCATCATCTGTGCCCATTCCAGCCTTGCCCCAGTTACTGGGGGGTGGCACAGTGATTAGCACTGCTCCTTCACCGTGCCAGGCGATCCGGGTTTGATTCCACCTTTGGGTCATTGTCTGTGTGGAGTTTGCACATTCTCCCCATGTCTGCGTGGGTTTTCTCCGGGTGCTCTGGTTTCCTACCACCGTCCGAAAGACGTGCTGGTTAGGTAAATTGGCAATGCTAAATTCTCCCTTCGTGTACCTACTAGGGGAATTTCACAGTAACTTAATTGCAGTGTTAATGTAAGCCTACTTGTGACACTAATAAATAAAATTTGATTCAGCATGGTCAAAGAAGCAATAGCACTGATATGTTTGTTGAAACTTTCTCTCCCTCTCTCGTGGTTCTATTTATTTGATCACCAACCCTGTTGTTAATAGAGATTGTTTTCACTACCTGAGCCTCCTCTCTCTTTGTGGCCACAGGTGAGGCAGACTATAGGACCACAAGACTTCAGAGCAGAAGTAGGCCATTTGGTTCATCCAGTCTGCTCTGCCATTCAATGAGATCATGACTGATCTGATATGATCATCCTCAACTCTGCTTTCCTGCCTCTCAGCTTCTACCCTGTCAAGCCCCCTGAGAACCTAAATGGCTCAAGAAAGTCACCTCTCATTCTTCTAAACTTCAATAAGTACAGGCCCAACCTACTCAACCTCTCCTCATAAGAAAATCCCTCCCTATCCCGGATCAACTGATTGGGGCAGCATGGTGGCACAGTAGTAAGCACTGCTGTCTCACAGCGTCAGGGACCCGGGTTCAATTCTGGTCTCGGGTCATTGTCTCTGTGGAGTTTGCACGTTCTCCTCGTGTCTGCGTGGGTTTCTTCTGGATGCTCCGGTTTCCTCCCACAGTCCAAAAATGTGCAGGTTAGGTTAATTGGCCGTGCAAAATTGACTCTAGTGTCAGGGGGTTAGCAGGGTAAATATGTGGGGTTATGGGAATAGGGTCTGGGTGGGATTGTGGTCAGTGCAGACTCAATAGGCTGAATGGCCTCCTTCTGCACTGCAGGGATTCTATGTTCTGTGACCCTCCAGATCCCTCTGTGCTGCAGCTTTCTGCAGTCTTTCTCCATTTGAGTAATATTCAAGTTTATTGAATCCAAATATGAATGGGACTGTGGGCAAATAACTGGGATGTGGGCTTCAGGTTAAGCCATTTGTACAACTCCTTGAAACATTAAAAGTTGAATGAATGAATTGGTGGAGGGGCAGAAGTTGTCCAAGAATCTTCCAGCCTCGGACTTAATCAGGGTAGAAATGGGAAGGTGGAGGAGCCCTCACCCAGTATTGCCCCCCCCCCCTTCCCCACCCCCCTACCTGATTAAATGGACCTTAGCCATCAAGCCGCCTCTGGAGAGGGCATTCAATTCCGCCCAGTGAGTTACTTTTGAAAGGCAGGGTGGGATTTTCCGGCTCTGTGTGCCCCAAGAACGGAAATTCCCACCCAAGCTCAACGGATCTTTAAACGGTCCCACCAAATTTTCGCTCCCACCCATTGTGACTCCCGCAATGGTGGGGGGGGGGGGGAAGGGAATGGGAGACTTTCGGCCGTAGTCAACTGTTCTGGAAAGGAACCTGTGGTCAATTTGGGCAGAGTGAGGCCCCACAGACAGTAAATGATGGGACCAAAACAGAAAATGCTGGAAAATCTCAGCAGGTATGACAGCGTCTGCGGAGAAGAGCTGTCAGACCTGCTGAGGTTTTCCAGCCTTTTCTGTTTTTGTTTCCGGTTCCAGCATCCACAGCATTTTACTTTTATCTCCGTAAGCGACGGGGTTGGTTGAGGAAGCACTGCTGGCTGACGGCACACGGAAAGAACCGTGAATTTTTTACATCTTACCGCGCGGGCTGCCATTGGTCTTGCACTCCAGTTATTTGCCGATTTGGTTTCAACCTTCAAATCTGACCTACTGTATGGACACTGGAAACCCTGGATCATATCACAGGGTGACCTGCCGTTTGAAAATATAAATAGGGACACAATTTCCAGCCAGTTGCAGTGGAAGTATTTACCTTGCATCAAAACTGCCTGTGAGGTATCATCTGTTCTGGGGAAGATTGGCGATTGAAATGGTTTTTCAAGTCTTGGGAATTATCACCATTCATCAGGACTGAGAATCCCTCTGCTGGCTCCTGGCACTCATTACACCTTAACTCAGAAAGGAAAGAAAAAGGGGTTTATTTTGGCTAAAGTGTGAAAATAAGAGTATACTGTCTTTTTTTAAAGTCTGCATTTAGCACATTTTTGCTCCTAATTGCTGATAGCCATAATTTGATTAGATTTTATTATTGTCACATGTTACATTAGGGCAGCACAGTGGTTAGCACTGCTGCCTCACAGCACCAGGGACCCGGGTTCGATTCCCGGCTTAGGTCACTGTGTGGAGTCTGTGCGTTCTCCCCATGTCTGCGTGGGTTTCCTCCGGGGGCTCCGGTTTCCTCCCACAGTCCAAAGCTGTGCAGGTTTGGTGGAATCACTGTGCTAAATTGCCTCTTAGTGTCAGGGAGACTAGCTAGGGTTAAATTCATGGGGTTATGGGGATAGGGCGTGGGTGGGATTGTGGTCGGTGCAGGCTCGATGGGCCGAAAGGCCTCCTTCTGCCCTGTAAGGATTCTATGTATCGGTATACAGTGAAAAGCATTTGATTTTGCCTGAAGGCACTGAATCAGAAATCCATAGCTTTGGCAACGAGGCTGATTAGACGCTATTTTCATCGATCTTTGCACCCATTTCCACTGGAGGTGAGGAGTGCTCTGACTGGCATGGAGCGGCCCATTGCAGGATGGCTCAGGCATTGAAGAGAGAGGGGGCAGATCTTCTCGCTGAGTTGCAGCAGATCCCGGGGAGGAGGTGTGTCCTGTAGCTGTTGCCTTGTCTTTCTGTTCCTCCCACCTGCTGCCCTGCCTGGCCTGAATCATCTTACAGCCCTCCGCGCCCGCCATCCAGACCCTAGGGGACCCCCAGCAAGGTGCTCATGATCAAGCGATCTTTCTTCTTTTGACTCCTGGAGATTAGAGTAACACCGCTGTTACTTTTTTTTGTAAGGTGAAGTCCTCAGGAAGTTTCCAGAATAAATATCGCTCGAGTGTTGGTGAAATCTTGACTCCGAGCAGGATTTATTGTTTGGGGTCAGGAACCTGACGTCGGGATCAAAAGCAGATTACGGCTCTGTCTTCATAATGCAGATGCAGGCCATTTGGCCCATCGAGTCTGCATTGATGCTCTCCATTAGAACATCTTACCCAGACCCTATCCTATAACTCCACGTATTTACCCTGCTAATCCTTCTAACCTACACATACTGAGACATTAAGGGGCCATTTAGTATGGCCAATCCATCTAACCTGCACATCTTTGGAGTGTGGGAGGAAACCAGAGCACCTGGAGGAAACCCACGCAGACACAGGGAGAACGTGCAAACTCCACACAGACAGTCACCCGAGGCTGGAATTGAACCCGGAGCCCCTGGCACTGTGAGGCAGCAGTGCTTGCCACCGTGCTGTCCCAAAGACATTGGGAATTGTTCCCCGGAAACGATCTTTGTATGATTGATCAATTAATGGCTTGAGGCCACACTTGCTATCCAGTTAAGGATGGTGGATGGGCTGCCAAGCTACAGGGTCAATAGGAGCTCTTCTAGTGATGGCACATTGGCAGCCCCCCTATCCGTGGTACAGCACTTCTTCAAAATAGTAGTTTGGGATCTTTTACGACCACCCTTTCAATACAGCCTTGGAGAGTCAACCTGGATTTGAAGCCCAAATCATAGAATCCCTATAGTGCAGAAAGAGGCCATTTTGGCCCATCTAGGCTGCACATACTCTCCCGGAGGGAAGTCAAACACACAAGTTTTCGAGCTCCAATTTTAACCCAGGTCTCATCCAGGCTGTACAGGGCGGCTGGGAATTCCCCTGTGCATAATTCAGTCTGTGGCCTGGGCTTTCAAAGGCCTTTGGGCCTTATTTGCACGTTAACTTCCACCTGAATCATGTTTCTCCGGGTGAATGAGAGTTGAAAATCAGAGAGTGGTGGATGTGGGGAGTCGCCCACAGTTACTTTGTGGTGAGTGTCCAAGGTAGGATGGGGGATTGGTTAAGGAGCGATTGGGAGGGATGAAGCCTGTGGCAGAGTCACAGTGAGTGGGGTGTGTTAGTTGCAGTCATATCTCATGAGTGTGCTGTGCTGAGCAAGTACTGAAAAATATAACTGGTCTTGTCCTGGCTGTGACCTAAGCAAATATTCGAATGGTGAGTTCAGATCATAGAATCCCTACAGTGCAGAAGGAGGCCATTCGGCCCTTCGAGCCTGCACTGACAACAATCCCACTCAGCCCCTATCCTTGTAACCCCACGTATTTACCCTGCTAATCCCCCTAACCCCCTACACATCTGGGGAAACTAAGGGGTAATTTAGCATGGCCAATCATCCTACCCAGCACATCTTTGGACTGTGGAAGGAAACCGGAGCGCCTGGAGGAAAATGTGCAAACTCCATGACAGTCACCCAAGGCCGGAATTGAACCCGGATCCCTGGCGCTGTGAGGCAGCAGTGCTAACCACTGTACCACCCTGATCGTCTGTCATTAGAAGGCTGATGGTCGCTAGGCATCATTGTTTAGCCGTCTTGTGCATTGTCTCACTCCTCAGAAGCATTTCACCAGGTGCACCTGGAGATTAAGTCGATTATGCTCATGATCTTGTTTCCTTTCAGCCCTCCGGGAGGAGTTCAGACAACATCCGAGCAACGTGGTGGTGGCATTGGGAGAACAGGCAGAAATGGAATGCTTGCCACCTCGAGGCTATCCGGAGCCAACTGTCACATGGAAGAAGAATGGAGCTCCGCTAAATGAAAAGGACGAGCGTTACAGAGTGAGTCCACCACTTGTTTCATACCTGACCTATTCCAGCTGGCAGCAACAGTAAGGTTTCTACGGGATGTGGGTGTCGCTGGCTGGGCTCAACACTTATTGCCTGTCCCTAACTGCCCTCCATTTCGGGAGGCATTTGAGAGCCAACCACATTGCTATAGGTCTGGAGTCACATGTAGGCCAAACCAGGTAAGGAGGGCAGATTTCTTTCTCTAATAGGAAAAACCAGATGGACTTTTACAACAGTTGGTTTCATGGTCATCATTAGACTTTTAATTCCAGATTATTTTTCTTGCATTCAAATTTCACCTTCTGCCACGGTGGGATTCGAAGCCAGGTCCCCAGATCCTCTCTGGATTACCCAGTGACAATACCACTGCGCCACAGCCTTTCTGATAAGAATGATTGGTTAATTGGCCACCTGGTGTGTTTGGGAATCCACTGTGATGCTTAAGATTCTCCAGCCTGACTTACTGAGGAGGCTAATTGAGAAGAGTTTCCTCTGACTGAGATGGGGTGCAACTCTCTCCATCGAATGGCATTCTTACTTACTTACTGACAACAATCCCACTCAGCCCCTATCCTTGTAACCCCACGTATTTACCCTGCTAATCCCCCTAACCTACACGTCTTGGGAAACTAAGGGGCAAATTAGCATGGCCAATCATCCTACCCAGCACATCTTTGGACTGTGGAAGGAAACCGGAGCACCTGGAGGAAAATGTGCAAACAGACGGTCACCCAAGGCCAGAATTGAACCCGGGTCCCTGACGCTGTGAGGTAGCAGTGCTAACCACTGTGCCACTGTCTTTTGTCATTAAACCAGAGAAATTTGTAGAGCATAGACCCCAACAAACAGTCTGTGCTTGCAGGACTCAAAACAAAGGGCCCGATTTCACCATTTTCATTCTAAGTGCTGAATCTGGGTGCAATTCAGATCCGACTTGGAAACCTGCTTTCAGGCACCCGCCATTAGCACTTAGCCTGAAAACAAAAATCACGGGCCTGAATCGCGCTGTGGGCCTGAAATGATCGGAGCTCTGAACTGCGTATGCGCAGTGAGGAAAATAATTTGAAAATCGCGCTGCTGTCACATCGCCCCCGGGCCGCAAAAAGCGGATAAAGTGGCCCAGGAGCGATGCCCCCACAGACATCACCCCCACCCCTACAACATAACTTTCCCTCTTATCCACCCTCCCCCCTTCCCCCCCCCCCCCCCCCCCCCAGACCGTGATCCCAGACCGATCACGACCCTCTGCCCCCTTTCCCTCCCAGCAATCGCCCGCAGAGTGACAGCGGTGCCGCCTTGCCCCCCCCCCCCCAACCAGAGAATGATCGGGCCTCCTTCCTCCTCTTCCCCCCCCTCCCCCCCCCCCACCAGACAACAATCTGGCCTCCCTCCTCCCTCCCACCCCCCCTTGCCCCCTCCCCTGCACCAGAGATACATCTGACCCGCCTCCTCCTCCCCCCTTCCCCCACCAGAAAATGATCGGGCCTCCCTTCTCCTGCCCACCTGCCACCCCCCCCCCCTCCCCCGCCCTGCCACCAGAGAATGATCTGACCCACCTCTTCCTCCCCCCCCAGATGACAATCTGGCCTCCCTCTGCCCTCCACCCCGCAGCAGAGAGCGATCTGTCCTCCCTCTCCCCCCATCCACCAGAGTTACATCTGACCCGCCGCCTCCTCCACAACCCCCCCCCTCACCAGAGAATAATCTGACCCGCCTTTCCCCCCCCCCCCCCCCCACCCCCCCGCATCACCGATCCAAGTCAGAGAGCCATTGGAACCTCTGAACTTATCTCTTCAGAAGCTGGAGCGCCCGAAACAGACCTTTTGCCGAGCATGTCTGTTTTGCGCTGAATCTGGATGCGTGAATGTGATGGTAAAGGGGGAAGTGCTGATAAAGTTGGGCGGGCAGTTCATTAATTCAATTTAAATGCATGCAAATGCATTTAAATCGCCGTTGCGCCCGTTTCAGGCGTGAATTGGATTGCGGCCATTCCCGGGCCTCGGTAAAGTGGGCATCTGCGCGGGCACGGATCGCGTTAATGGCCTCATGCCCAACTTAATAGTAAAATCGGGCCCAAAATATCTACTGTTAGATGTGATTCCATGGGCAGCATCTGCTAAACAATCCTGACTGTGCTGATAGCTACAATGACAATAATTTTAAGGAAATCGGTTGAGTTAATTTACAGTTGCTAGAGGCAACATACTACTGTGCAAACAAAAGGAATATTTTCAAGTCTTATTTGAATTACCCAGTAGTTTGGGGGAGCCAATAGTTCCCCATGGCTATCTCCTTGGCAACATCTTGACTAATCAGAGATGATTTGCAAACCATTCACCATCCTTCTCTCCTGTTACAATTTTTGTGATCATTTGAAATTTGGCATTTTTGCATTTGTTCTGTTGAGTTCCAGATAAAAAGTTTTAGCAACATGTCTCTCTCTTCAGAAATACTCAAATTCTTTACTGCCAAATGACTGCCAGGTGGAAATATAAGCTGTGAGGCGAACACAAAGAGGCAGCAAAGAGATATAGACGGGTTAGGTGAGTGGGGAAACAACGTGGCCGATGAACCAAAACTTGGGAAGTGTGACATCAGTATAGGAAAGCAGAATATTTTTCCAAGGTGTTAAAAAGGGGGTGGCACGGTGGCACAGTGGTTAGCACTGCTGCCTCACAGCGCCAGGGATTCGGGTTCAATTTCTGGCTTGGGTGGAGTTTATACGTTCTCCCCGTGTCTGTGTGGGTTTCCTCCGGAAGCTCCGGTTTCCTCCCACAGTCCGAAAGGCGCGCTGGTTAGGTGCATTGGCCATGCTAAATTCTCCCTCGCGTACTTGCACAGGTGCTGGAGTGTGGCGACTACGGGATTTTCACTAACTTCATTGCAGTGTTAATGTAAGTCTACAAGTGACACTAATAAGTAAACCTTAAAACTTTATAATTGTGTTCAGAAGACTTGTGTATGCTCATGCAAGGAGCACACAAAGTTAGCTTTCAGCTACAGAAAGTTTTTAGGAAGGCAAATGGCAGGCTGACCTTTATTGCAAGTAGATTGAAGGACAAGGATAAAGACGTGTTGCTACAATTGTACATGATTTTGGTGTGACCACACCTAAAATAGTGTGATGCGGGAAGCATGCACTTTTATTGGAGGCAATTCCGTGAGAGTTCATTAAACTGACCCCTGGGATAAGAATGTTGTCCTATGATGAGGGAATTTTGTTTCCATTCTCTGCAGCTTAGAAGAATGAGAGGTGATTCCATTGGATCTTTCAAGATTCTGCCAGGGTAGACAATGAGAGGTTGTTTCCCCTTACTGGGGAATCTGGAACATGGGGCACAGTCTCAGGACAACGGAACAATCTTTTAGGATTGGGATGAGGAGGAACTACTTCACTCAAAAGGTTTTGAATCTTGGGAATTCTCTATTTCAGAGGGTTCTGGCTGCTCCATCATTGAACGTATTTCAGGTTGAGGTAGATAGATTTTTGGTCTCTTAGGAAATCATGGGATATGGGAGAGCACTTGGTAACTTGAAGTTAAAGCTGAAAATCAGTCGTGATTATATTAGGAATATAGGGACATAGGACTTAGGAGCAGGAGGAGGCCATTTGGCCCGTCAAACCTATTCTGCCATTCAATAAGATGATGGCTGATTTGGTTGTGTCTCAATTCCACTGCCATCTCCCCTCCCCCATAATTCCTGACTCCCTTGTCTATCAAAAATTTGTCCAACTCAACCTTGAATAAATTCAACACCCCAGCCTTCTCTGCTTTCTGGGCAAGAGAATCTACAGACTAATGAGTGTGCTAATAACTACACAGACTTATGACCCTTTGAAAGAAAAGATTTCTCCTTATCTGTCTTCAAAGGGAGACCTCATATTCTTATCCTCTGTCCCCTAGTCCGAGTCTCCCTCACAAGTGGAAACATCCTCTGGCATCCACCCTGTCAACTCACCTCAGGGTCCAGTATGTTTCAATAAGATCACCACTCATTCTTCTAAACTCCAATGGGTACAGACCCAACCTGTTCAACCTTTTCTCATTGGATTAGCACCTCAGAGAGTCATAGAGGTTTACAGCATGGAAACAGGCCCTTCAGCCCAACTTGTCCATGCCGCCCAGTTTTTGCCATTTAAGCTAGTCCCAATTCCCTGCGTTTGGCCCATATCCCTCTGTACCCATCTTATCCATGTAACTGTCTAAATGCTTTTAAAAAGACAAAATTGTACCCGCCTCTACTACTACCTCTGGCAGCTTGTTCCAGACACTCACCACCCTCTGTGTGAAAAACCTGCCCCTCTGGACCCTTATGTATCTCTCCCCCTCTCACTTAAACCTATGCCCTCTAGTTTTAGACTCCCCTACCTTTGGGAAAAGATGTTGACTATCTACCTTATCTATGCCCCTCATTATTTTATAGACCTCTATAACGTCACCCCTCAGCCTCCTTATGCTCCAGAGAACAAAGTCCCAGTCTATCCAGCCTCACCTTATAATTCAAACCATCAAATCCCGGTAGCATCATAGTAACTCGTTTCTGCACTCTTTCTAGTTTAATAATATCTTTTCATCTCAGGAATGAGACAAGTGAATCTTCCCTGAACTGCTAACACAATTGTATCCTTTCTTCAAATAAGGAGACCAAAACTGTGCACCGAATCCCAGATGTGGTCACACCAAGGCCCTGTACAGCTGCAGTAGAACTTCACTCCTTTTATATTCCATACCCGTTGAAGCAAATGGGAACATTCCATTTGCCTTCCTAGTTTCTTGCTGCATGCTGACCTTTTTGCGATTCACGTACCAGAGCACCCAAATCCTTCTGTCCTAAACCCTCTGCTGAAATAGCATACTGCTTTCCATTCTTCCTGCCAAAGTGGTCAAGTTCACAGTTTTCCATATTATACTTCATTTGCCAACTTCTTGTCCATCCTCTTGACCATTTACTTTGCAGACTCTATACCTCCCCATCAACAGCTTACTTTCCTGCTTATATTAGTATCGTTGTCAAATTTAGCTACCATAAATTCTGTCCCATCATCAAAGTGATTAATGTAGATTGTAATAGTGAGGGCGCAGCACTGACCCCTGTAGCATTCCACTAACTTCAGCTTGCCAACATGAAAAATACCATTTATCCCTTTCTGCTTCCTGTTGGCTAAATAATCAAGGAGATTAGCAGGGTAAATACATGGAGTTATGGGGATATGATCTGGGTGGGATTGTTGTTGGTGTAGCATTAGATGGGGTGAATGGCCTCCTTCTGCACTGTAGGGATTCTATGAATCATTTATCCATGCAAATATGTTACCTCATGCACCATGTAATCTTATCCTGTGAAGTAAGCTTTGATCTGGCACCTTTCTGGAATGCTTTCTGGAAATCCAAATACATCACATCTACAGGTTCCCCTTTATCTACTTGGCTTGTAACTTCCTCAAAAAAACTCTACTGAATTAGTTAGACTTATTTCCCTTTCACAGAGCCATGTTGACTCTGCCTGATTGAATCATGATTTTCTAAGTATCGTGCTATAACCTCCTGAATGATGAATTTGAGCAATGATGATTGGCAATGCAATTATTGAATGGTGAAGTAGATTCGAATGGGCTGCATGGTCTACTTCTGCTCCTCATAAGTTTACAACAACAAACATGCACTTTCCACACATTGGGTAAAATTTTGTCTCTGGACTTGTGGTTAAATACATATTGAGACAGTGGGAAAGATTTGACACAATGAACTTTATCTCTTCAAAAATACCAAGTAGACAACTACGCTTCAAATAAAGAAATAAGACCATAAGACCATAAGACATAGGAGCGGAAGTAAGGCCATTCGGCCCATCGAGTCCACTCCACCATGGTTGATTTCAACTCCATTTACCCGCTCTCTCCCCATAGCCCTTAATTCCTCGAGAAATCAAGAATTTATCAATTTTTGTCTTGAAGACGCTCAACGTCTCGGCCTCCACAGCCCTCTGTGGCAATGAATTCCACAGACCCACCACTCTCTGGCTGAAGAAATTTCTCCTCATCTCTGTTCTAAAGTGACTCCCTTTTATTCTAAGGCTGTGCCCCCGCGTCCTAGTCTCCCCTGTTAATGGAAACAACTTCCCTACGTCCATCCTATCTAAGCCGTTCATTATCTTGTAAGTTTCTATCAGATCTCCCCTCAACCTCCTAAACTCCAATGAATATAATCCCACGATCCTCAGACGTTCATCGTATGTCAGGCCTACCATTCCTGGGATCATCCGTGTGAATCTCCGCTGGATCCGCTCCAGTGCCAGTATGTCCTTCCTGAGGTGTGGGGCCCAAAATTGCTCACAGTACTCCAAATGGGGCCTAACCAGTGCTTTATAAAGCGTCAGAAGTACATCCCTGCTTTTGTATTCCAAGCCTCTTGAGATAAATGACAACATTACATTTGCTTTCTTAATTACGGACTCAACCTGCAAGTTTACCTTTAGAGAATCCTGGACTAGGACTCCCAAGTCCCTTTGCACTTTAGCATTATGAATTTTGTCACCGTTTAGAAAAT
The DNA here is from genome assembly GCF_964213995.1 of Mustelus asterias. Lineage (NCBI taxonomy): Eukaryota > Metazoa > Chordata > Chondrichthyes > Carcharhiniformes > Triakidae > Mustelus > Mustelus asterias. Next base: position 14,520,232 of record NC_135827.1, on the reverse strand, counting down.
AGTCCATGCCTCTATTCTTTTTTCCAAAGTGTACGACCTTGCACTTGCCCACGTTGAATTTCATCAGCCACTTCTTGGACCACTCTCCTAAACTGTCTAAATCTTTCTGCAGCCTCCCCACCTCCTCAATACTACCTGCCCCTCCACCTATCTTTGTATCATCGGCAAACTTGGCCAGAATGCTCCCAGTCCCGTCATCCAGATCGTCAATATATGAAGAGAACAGCTGTGGCCCCAACACTGAACCCTGCGGGACACCACTTGTCACCGGTTGCCATTCTGAGAAAGAACCTTTTATCCCAACTCTCTGCCTTCTGTCTGACAGCCAATCGTCAATCCATGTTAGTACCTTGCCTCGAATACCATGGGCCCTTATTTTACTCAGCAGTCTCCCGTGAGGCACCTTGTCAAAGGCCTTTTGGAAGTCAAGATAGATAACATCCATTGGCTCTCCTTGGTCTAACCTATTTGTTATCTCTTCAAAGAACTCTAACAGGTTTGTCAGGCACGACCTCCCCTTACTAAATCCATGCTGACTTGTCCTAAATGTGACATCCTGTATCGCGTTCTGGGAGTCCCAGCAAAAGAGAATTGGATTGCTGTTCCACTATTGTGTAAATGACTGTTCCACGATTGTGAAAGTGGTACATAGTGAAGCTCTGTCTTTATTTTAACACATCTTGGTCTGTTTAGCAAGGGAGCATAATCGACAAAGCCTTTGTCCATATGGATTTTGTTTCAGAACTGTGTCTTGTCTTTTCCTGTAGGTCACTGTTGGCAAACTCATCATTTCCCACACTCACTGGAGTGACTCGGGAGTGTACATCTGTGTGGCGGAGAATAAAGTGGGACGGCGAGAGAGCAAAGCTGCCCGTGTGTCTGTACTGGGTGAGAGAAACCTTACTATTATTCCCAGAGCACAAACCTCCCTCACTAAAGGTTGAGGACAGAATTGGAGATTACAAGAACATGTAGGGTCCATGGGTGTGGTATTGTGGCTGGTCCTGCCAGCGGGTTATTCCCCCTATGTGTGTTCCTTGTGGCAGAGGTCGCGAACAACAGGAATCCCATTAACAGCAGCCAGACCGGTAGATCCTGCCACTGGCCAAGGACGGACCACCTCCGCTGCCACAAAACACACAGTGGGGGTGGGGGGGGGGGGGGGGGGGGGGATGAAATCCCACCCTGTGTTGATCGTATATTCCATGAAACATGAGGCGGATGACTAGTTAACCTGTTTTTGGTGGCTCGATGGAATGTTGGCCAGGGAATTCCTTGCTCAACTTTCAGTAATGCGGTGGGATCCTTTGTATCTTTTCAGATGATTATTTAAAACGAAACAAGGCACAAGGTGGGGAGAAGTCAGGCGAATGGCACTGGATAAGTGGTCATTCAGAGAGCTGCTGCAGACACGATGGGCTGAATGGCCTTTTTCTGTGTTGTAACAATTCTGCGAAAATATTCTATTAAAATAACAAGGGGCATAGATCAGCTAGATAGTCAACGTCTTTTCCTAAAGGTAGGGGAGTCTAAAACTAGAGGGCATAGGTTTAAGGTGAAAGGGGAGAGATCAAAAGGGTCCAGAGGGGCAACCTTTTAACATAGAGGGTGGTGAGTGTCTGGAACGAGCTGCCAGAGGCAGCTTTTTGTTTTGTTTTTAAAAAGCACTTAGACAGTTACATGGGTACGATGGGTACAGAGGGATATGAGCCAAATGTGGGCAATTGGGACTAGCTTTGTGGTTTAAAAAAAAAGGGGGCAGCATGGACAAGTTGGGCCGAAGGGCCTGTTTCCATGCTGTAAATCTCTGACTCTATAAATATCCATTTGAGCAATGTAACACTGCCTCATTACTATCCTTTGAGTGCTGCACTGCAATCCAATTGGCCAAACCCACGTTCTGCTCTCATGAATGGAGATAAGATTTCTGTGCTGCTTCTAATTCATGGACTGTCTGGACTTGCCATTGGCACATCAGTCCTGCCATAGCTCAGCCTTCTGAAATTTGAACTACACTCCCGGTCAGCCATCTTTCATTCAGTCTGGGGTCATGAAATGGGGGAATGTCACATGGTGACACTCCCAACGTGGATACGCTTCCTTCTTCGAATACACACGGAATCCCTACAGTATAGAAGGAGGCCATTCAGCCCATTGAGTGTGAACTGGCTCTTCTGGCGATGACGTAGCTCCAGCTGCTTCTGTCTTATTCCAGAAAAGCCAACCTTTGTCCAGGGGCCGATCGATACAACGGTAACAGCCGGGGAGACGGTGAAGCTTTCCTGTGAGGTCCATGGTGATCCAATGCCACGCGTGCACTGGCGTAAGGAAAATGGAGACCTTCCCTCGGGCAGGTGAGTAAAAAGGGAACAGCTGAATAATCCATGCAATTCACCAGCTGCAACATTATCCTGGAACTAAAACATTCTCTCTGTTTCTCCAGAGGAAGTATTTTGAAAAGAAACAAGGAAGGAAGTTGCATTTATGTATCATAGAATCCTACAGTGTAGAAAGAGGCCATTCAGCCCATTGAGTCTGCACCGCCCACAATCCCACCCAGGCCCCATTCCCATAACCCCATGCATTTACCCTAGCCAGTCTCCCTGACACTAAGGGGCAATTTAGCATGGCCAATCCACCTAACCCTCACATCTTTGGACTTGGGAGGAAACGGGAGCACCCGGAGGAAACCCTCGCAGACAAGGGGAGAATGTGCAAACTCCACACAGTGACCCAAATCGGGAATCTAACCTGGGTCCCTGGCGCTGTGAGGCAGTAGTGCTAATCACTGTGCCACCCCATATCATCTTTCCCATCCTCTGGACATCCCAAAATGTTGTTTAAATTAATTTTTAAAGTTTATTTATTAGTGTCACAGGTAGGCTTAGATTAACGCTGCAGTGAAGTTACTGTGAAAATCCCCAAGTCGCCACACTCTGCTGCCTGTTCGGGTACACTGAGGGAGAATTTAGTATGGCTAATGCACCTAACCAGCACGTCTTTCGGACTTTGGGAGGAATCGGAGAACCCGGAGGAAACCCACGCAGACACGGGGAGAACGTGCAGACTCCGCACAGACAGTGACCCAAGCCGGGAATCGAACCCGGGTCCCTGGGGGTGTGAGGCAGCAGTGCTAACCAACGTGCTGCCTCAGCTGACGTACAGCTAATGAAGTATTTTTGAAGTCTGGTCACAGTTGCAATGTTGGAAACAAGGCAGACCGAATGACCAAGGGATTAATATTGTTCATGACACCAGGAAGAACTTCCCTGCTCCTTTTCCAAACCATTCATGGAATATTTTATGCTCCCTTGGGAAGGTTGATGGGACTTAATGCAGCCCTCCCTCAGTAGCTACACTGAAATAGAAACCATTACTCTTAATATCGGACTTTCAAGTATATGGATTCCTTCATTTATCTGAGAAATTCTATTTTATTTCACAAACTATGGGGAGCTGCTGGGTTACGAGGTCAGGCATGAATTATTGCTGATCAGTCAGGAGAGGATGAAAATTGAATTTGCTCTTTTTGTGCACTGACCATTGCTTCGATTCAACAGGTACGAGGTGAACTCTGATAACACGATAATGATTCACTACGCAATGCTCAGTGACGCAGGCCGCTACACCTGCCTGGCGGAGAACCTGGTGGGCTCGATCGCTGCCTCTGTCTCCCTCATTGTACGAGGTTAGTTTCGAGTTTGAAGTGTTTGGTTCAGGACAACAGGAAGGTTTGGTTAAATGGAAAAATCCAAGAGTTGGGTTACCTGAAACCACATTCAACCAGAGATAGTGATGGAAAGGTGGCATAAATCATTTATAAGTTCAAAATACTAAAAAATAATGGTCTAACTTATGAGGGTGAAAGTGGATGTTGGTGATGTTTATTAAGATAGTGGTAGAGAGAGATCTGATGCTTTGCGTTGCATTGGTGACAGTTATTTCTGGATCTTTGATCTTGATTTTTTATTTGATTTATTTTTGCCACGTGTATTAGTATACAATGAAAAGTATTGTTTCTTGCGTGTTATACAGACAAAGCATACCGTACATAGAGAAGGAAAGGAGAAGGTGCAGAATGTAGTGTTATGGTCATAGAAAAGTTTGGAACGAGAGTAAAACATAGAATTAGAGATGTATTTATACTTATATCTATGAACAGGAACTTGCTTTCTGTTACATGATACAAATGGGGTATCCTGGCCTAGAAAAATGATGATTCTCCTATCTCAGTAACGATGCACTGGAGATTATGTAGCATATCCATCACGTTCTCCTGTTTGCTTTGCAAGGTGCTAACTTAAATATACTGTCTAACCATACTATTCAAGCTTAGGGAAGGGAGTCGAGGATTATAGAGGGGCAAAGCAGGAAAGTAGAGCATATACCACAGCCAAATCAGCCATGATCTTATTGAATTCCCAGGATAGAAATGCTAATTACTTGAGGAGATAGGTTTAAGATAAAAAGAGGAAAGTTTAAAGGAGATGTGAGAGGCAGGTTTTTCACACAGGGTGGAGAGTGCCTGGAATATGCTGCCAGAAGGGAGGGAGAGAAAAAAAAGGAGAATGACAGACCAGTTTGCCTGACATAAGTGGTAGCGAAGAGTCAATTATAAAAGATGTGATAAGAGAACATTGTTAAGCATACTTACAAATGGAATTCTTTGAGGATGTAACTAGAAGACCAGATAAGGGTGAACCAATGGATGTGGCGTATTTGGACTTTCAGAATCATGTCCCACTTAAGAGTTTAGTGAGCAACATTAAAGTGCAAAGGATAGGGAATTGATCAAGAATGCGCTGCCAGAGGAGGTGGTAGAAGCAGATACAATAGCAATGTTTAAGAGGCATCTTGACAGACACATGAATAGTCAGGGGATAGAGGGATACAGACTGCGTAGAGGCAAACGGTTTAGGAAGGCACCATGTGTCAGCGTAGGGTTGGTGGGCTGAAGGATCTGTTCCTGTGCTGTACTGTTCTTTGTTCTTTGAATGGTGGAGCAGGTTTGAATGGCTGACTGACACTCCTGCTTCTATGGGCAGACATGGGGAGTGTAAAATTGCAAGGATGGGATTCCCTCCAGGATCTCAGCCGTCCCGACCCAGATGTAATTTTATAGTCGGGTGAGCAGGGCCTTGGGTGGGAAACTGCCCTTTCACCTATTTAATAGCCACTTCAGGGCCTTATCCTGCCCAGCAGGAGCGCGAGTAGGGTGGAAAACAGAGAAAAAAGCTTTTCTCCATCTCAGGCAGGAGGGAAGGGGAGGGGGTGGCACCTCAGACTGAAGACCCCTTCAGATTTGGTGTTCCCTCCCCTCTGGGACCTTGGAGCTCAGGCTCTTCCTCTCCACCATGGTCTAATATCTCCCCCACCCCACCCCCGATGCTGCAATCACCTCTCTCCCAACACCCCCCCCCACCCCCCTCCCCAGGGCATCCGCTACATTCCCACCTTGAGAATGGTTCCATGACTTAGTTCCAGGCAGAGAACTGCAGTACCTCTTCTGACCACTGCAGCAGTGTTCCTGGACAGGTTGGAGAGCTGACGACAAATTTGATTGGTTGATAGCTCTCAGGGGCAGGACCTCCTTCAAGGTTGGACAGAAGTCCCGCCCACTGCCAATCAACACTCAAGTGAGCGTTAAATGGCTTCCGAGAGCCAATGGTAGCATGTTTCTATCCTATGTTCCTATGGTCCTCAAATATAGAATTGAATTTATTGAGCCAAAACATTGCACAGAAGCAAAGCAAACAAAAAGAAACCATGGACGTTAACCAACTTCTTCAAAATAGTGTCATAGGATCTTTTATATCCACTTTAGAGAGCAGGCTGGGGCCTATTTAACATTCTGATTTGATTTATTTTTGTCACATATATATTAGTATACAGTGAAAAGTATTGTTTCTTGAGCACTATACAGACAAAGCATACCGTTCATAGAGAAGGAAACAAGAGAGTGCAGAATGTAGTTTTACAGTCATAGCTAGGGTGCAGAGAAAGATCAACTTAATGTGAGGTAAGTCCATTCAAAAGTCTGACAGCAGCAGGGAAGAAGCTGTTGTTGAGTCAGTTGGTATGTGACCTCAGACTCTTGTATCTGTTTCCTGATGAAAGAAGATGGAAGGGAGAATGTCTGGGGTGCATGGGATCCTTAATTATGCTGGCTGCTTTGCCGAGGCAGCGGCAAGTATAGACAGTCAATGGATGGGAGGAGGCTGGTTTGCGTGATGGATTGGGCTACATTCACAACCTTTTGTAGTTTTTTACAGTCTTGGGCAGAGCAGGAGCCATACCAAGCTCTGGTACAACCAGAAAGAATGCTTTTTATGGTGCATCTGTAAAAGTTGGTGAGAGTCGTAGCTGACGTGCCAAATAAAGTAGAGGCGTTGGTGGGCTTTCTTAACTATAGTGTCAGCATGGGGGGGGACCAGGACAGGTTGTTGGTGATCTGGACACCTAAAAACTTGAAGCTTTCGACCATTTCTACTTTGCTTCCTGAAGTCGATGACAATCTCCTTCATTTTGTTGACATTGTGGGAGAGATTATTGTCACCGCATCAGTTCACCAGATTCTCTGTCTCATTCCTGTATACTGTCTCATCATTGTTTGAGATCCGACCCACTACAGTGGTGTCATCAGCAAATTTGAAAATCAAGTTGGAGGGGAATTTGGCCACAGGGCCCAGTTTTACCATCAAGTTGCACCCATTTTCAGGCGTGAAAACTTGGTAAAGTTGGGCCTGAGGTGAGTAGCGCGATCTGCGACCATCTCCACACCCGTTCTCCATTTACCAAGGGCCTGAAACAGCACACCGTCAATTTAAATGCATTTGCATGCATTTGAATTGACTTAATGGGCTGGACGCCCAATCTTACCGGCATTTCCCCCTTTACCACCATGTTTGCCCATCCAGATTTTGCGCGAAACAGACATGGTCTGATTCAGGCGCTCCAGCTTCTGAGGAGTACGTTCAGAGCTTCCAACAGCTCTCTAACGCAGATCGATGGTGGTGGGGTGGGGGGGGGGGGGGGGGGATGGGTTGGGGGGGAAGGCGGTGGGTCAAATGGGTCTCTGGTGGTGGGGGAGGGAGACGGGTCAGGCGACTCTCTGGTGGGGGGGAGGGAGGCGGATCATATGGCTCTCTGGTGGGGGGGGGCAGGGGGATCAGATGGCTCTCTGGTGGGGGGGGGGGCAGGGGGATCCGCTGCCACTCTGCGTGCAATCGGAGGGGGGAAAAGGGGGGTCTGCTGTCACACTGCATGCGATCAGTGGAGCGGGGGAGGAGAAGGGGGTATGCTGCATGCAATCAGTGGGGGGGAAGGCGGGCAAGGGGCAGCGATCAGTCTGGGTAGTGGGGGGGTGGGGGGATAAGGGGATCAATAATGTTGTGAGAGTGGGGCAATGTCTATGGGGATCAGGGAGGAGGCATTATCCGGTCTGGAAGTGATGTGGCAGGGGAGCGATTTCTATTTTTTTTACTGCGCATGTGCAGTTGGAGGCTTCAATCGGAACTGCAGCATTTTGGTGATAACCCCACCCACAGGCTTCTGCAGCGCGATTCAGAATCGCTGGGGTTTTTTTCAGGCAGTATGCATATGGGGGCACCTGAGAACGGGTCTAAAAGTCGGATCTGAAACTCCCAGATTCAGCACTTAGAATCAAAATGGTAAAATGGGGCCCACAGTCATCGGTGTACAAGGAGTATAGTCGGGGGCTGAGAACACAGCCTTGTGGGGCACCGGTGTTGAGGATGATCGTGGAGGAGGTGTTGTTGCCTATCCTTACAGATTGTGGTCTGAGGGTTAGGAAGTTCAGGATCCAGTTGCAGAGAGAGGAGTTTGGAAATGAGTTTCGTAGGAATAATGGTGTTCATGGCTGAGCTATAGTCAATAAATAGAAGTCTGATACAGGTGTCTTTGTTGTCTAGGTGTTCCAGGGTTGAGTGCAGGGCCAGGGAGATGGTGTCTGCTGTGGATCTGTTGCAGCATCTCAGCAGCTTTTGGAAATCATAGAAATCATAGAAACCCTACAGTGCAGAAACAGGCCATTCGGCCCATCAAGTCTGCACCGACCACAATGCCACCCAGGCCCTACCCCCATATCCCTACACATTTACCCACTAATCCCTCTAACCTACACATCTCAGGACACTAAGGGGCAATTTTAGCATGGCCAATCAACCTAACCCGCACATCTTTGGACTGAAATCTGAAATAAAAAGAGAGAGTGCTGGAAAAACTCTATAGGTCCGGCATCATCTGCAGAGAGAGAAACAGAGTGAACATTTTAAAAATTAATTTATGGGATATGGATGCCGCTGGCCATGTCAGCATTTAATGCCCATCTATAGTTGCTGATGGTACTGTGGCATAATGAGAGAGCCTTGATGGAGCAATTAGTATTTTCCTGTCTTCCATTTTGTCTGTTTAAAATGGATGACCCCTCATTCAATGGGCAGTAAAGGAATATGAAACAGAGATAACTAAATTTGGTCTGCACTTGGTGTAACACGTGCTATAGATAGAGGGGAGCCTGTAGATGTACTGTCCTTGAATTTCCAGAAATCATTTGATAAAGTGCCATATCAAAGGTGAAATGGCTCCTCAGAGGCCGGTGCTCCTTCAACAGATTCCCTTTATTTACAAACTTATCTCCACTCCTAAGAGTGCTTCAGGTACAGTCAGAATCTGGGGTGTCAGTAAACCTGACATTCCTCATTTTATGCACAGGTGAGAATCGCTGATTAGGCAGGCAATTATTACCTCAATCAGGGAGCTAGCACTCCAAGTGGCCAACCTCATGGTCTGGTTGAGGTCATTACAAAAGGTTATTGCAAAAAATAAATGCTCTTTGTGTAGGGGTAACATATTAGCCTGGATTGAAGATTGGCTGGTTGGCAGAAAACAGAGTATGCATAAATGCGTCTTTGTCTGATTGGCAGGATGCAATGAATGGAGTCCCGCAGGGATCTGCGTGGGGAGCGAAGGCATGGCAGCTAAATTTTCACAAAGATAATTAGAAAGTATGTTGTAAAGACGACATGTGGGGTGGAATTCTCCCGTCCCGCCCATCATGGGAATCGTAGCGGGCAGGACATGGATCTGTTGACCTCGGGTGGGATTTTCTGGGCTTAGGTGATCGCGGCCGTAAAATTTCGCCCATGGAGTTTGTAGATGGATATAGATAGGTTGAGGGAGTGGGCAAAAATCTGGCAGATGGAGTATAATGTGGGAGAATGTGAAGTTGTTCGCTTTGGCAGGAAGAATAATAAAGCAGAGTATTACTGAAATGGAAATGATTGTGCAGTGCAGAGGTGTGGAGGGATTTAGGTGCTCTTGTGCATGAGTCACAATGCAGGTACAGCATGTAATCAAGAAAGCTAATGGAATGCTGTCAATTATTACAAGAGGAATTGAACATAAAAGGAAAGATATTATACTTCAGTTATACACATAGTCTTGAATACTGTGTGCAGTTTGGTCTCCTTATTTAAGGAAGGATATAAATGTTCAGGCGGTTCAGAGGAAGTTTACTAGACTGATACCTGGAATGAGCGAGTTGTCTTATAAGAATATATTTGAAAGATGGGTTGTTTCCACTGGAGTTTAGAAGAGCAAGGGGTGATTGATTGAAATATCTAAGATCAGGAATGGTTCTGGCAAGGTGAACGTGAAGAGAATGTTTCCCCTGGTGGGCGAGTCCAGAACTAGGGGGCACTGTTTTAAAATTACGGCCGCCCTTTAAGGACAGAGAGAGGAGATTTTTTTCTCTGAGAGTAAACATCCTTTCCACACCCACCTGGTCAAACTGTTCAGGATCTTATATACTTCACCCAAGTCACCCCTCACTCTTCAACATTTTTTCCCTGAGGGTTATGCGACTGAATATTTTTAAGGCATGGGTAGATAGATTCTTATTGGGCAAGGGATTCGAAGGTTATCCAGGGTAGATGGGAATGGAGAACTCAACGTAAACAGATAAGCCATGATCTTATTAAATGATGGAGCAGGTTCAAGGGGCCGAATGGCCAACTTCAGTTCCTATTTCATATGCTCATATGTTTGTATGTAAAAGACAGATGGATAATTGTGCCTGCAATGGATGCCACTGTCTTACTAGTTCACGATTTATTTTTATTATCATCAGATGCTCTTGACACTGGCCAAGGAGACAGGCAGAAGGACACTCATCAGGGACTGTTGGATGTTAGGATTTACCTCGATAACGTTACTGTCCTTCCATCATCTTCACACGTTTATCTCCACTGGAAGGTAGTTCTCTGCACTTTCTCTGTAACTTTCAAGCAATTACTGTTTTACTCTGGACATGATTGCCACTAAGCTCACCACATACTTGCTTTGTATAATGCTCTGCTGATTTCTTGAAGTGAACCCTTAATTATTTGGAAATCATTGAACGTTTTTTTCTAAATGAGAAGATTATATCTGTAGTTCATCAGCTCCCTCAAGACGTTAGATAAATGAGAATGATTCAATGACAGTGTAAGATAAACGCGGTGAGTGTTTGGGGGAATTGATAAAAGAGAGATTATTCTATTTTTAATTATAAGACAAGTCATTACGATAGCATATCATGACCTTAACCCTACATTTAGTTCATACTGTAGTTAATTTAGGAGCGCATTTAATCAAACCTGATGTTCAACATTGACAATTATATATCCAGCATGGAACCTCACATTGTGCTTGGGATTGCATAGAATGATAGAATCCCTACAGTGCAGAAGGAAGCCATTCGGCCTATTGATCCTGGACTGACAACAATCCCACCAAGGCCCTATCCCTGGAACGCCAGTGATTTACCATGCTAATCCCCCTGACACTAAGGGACACATGGTTAATCAACCTAACCTGCACATCTTTGGAGTGTGGGAGGAAACCGGAGCATCCGGAGGAAACCCACACAGACACAGGGAAAATGTGCAAACTCCACACAGACACCCGAGGCAGGAATCAAACCCAGGTCCCTGGCGCTTTGAGACAGCAGTGCTAACCACAGTGTCACCATGTTGCTGTATCTGGAGACGGGTTTACAAATTCTTGATATTCGAAGTCAATAAGCTGCCACCTGCACCAGGAGCCCATTTGTAAAAGTCAACCCACAATGCCAACAGTGAGAAGCTGATGCCCAATAACTGCAACCACTGCCCTGAGAATATGTTGCATGATCTTTTGAAAGTCCCTGTGTTCTGCCAACAGTTAGTCAGAACAGTCACATTCCTCTCAAGCAGCTTCAAAGAGGTGGGGTTTTTTTGTGGGTGGCATGGTGGCACAGCGCCAGGGACCTGGGTTCAATTTCGGCTTTGGGTCACTGTTTGTGTGGAGTTTGCACGTTCTCCCCATGTCTGCGTGGGTTTCCTCCGGGTGCTCCGGTTTCCCCCCACAGTCCAAAGATGTGCGGGTCAGGTTGATTGGCCATGCTAAATTGCCTCTTAGTGTCCCGGGATGCATAGGTTAGAGGGATAAGTGGGTTAAATATGTGGGGTTATGGGAATAGGGACTGGGTGGGATTGTGGTCAGTGCAGGCTTGATGGGCCAATTGACCTCCTCCTGCTCTGTAGGATTCTATGATTCTATAATACTGAGGCTTGAATTGAGACTTGCTTAGACTGACCACGGTGTAACATTCAATTCCATTAGACCATCTAGACTCTAACACCAGAAGATATTCACACATGAAAGGAGTGGTAGGATAAAGATCAGGACTTGGAAATTGTAGGATATTGATGGGAACTGTAGCAGGCTTTACCATGCTGCCTTTAGCAAGGTCAACTCAGTTTTGCTAATCCCAGTCGTTCTATTGAATTTTCCCATTTGAGGTAATAAGCCATTGGTCAAAGTGGAGCTCACTCATCCACACACAACTCATTCAGTTTCCTCTCCTCGGTCTCTGCAGGTTACTCCGCCGACTCCATACATTGAGGGATATCACGTTTTCTTTCGTTCCTTGCTGCCCCCGAGTGCAGCGTGGAGGGAGCAGCAGGTCACACACCCCCTCGAGCGGAACACAGTGCTGACCACGCTGCGAAGGGGCTACAAGTATGAGTTCAAAGTTCAGGCGTACAGTGGAAATTTCTACAGTCCAGACAGCAACACAAAGCATGGAAGGGTTCCCGAGGAAGGTGAGAGATGAAGACAGTAGATTGCGCCCTGCAAGGGTTTCACCTGTTGGAAAGGGAGGGATAGACTAGGCCGGGTCAGGGCCAGAACAGTGGTACTTGTGATATAGGCCCAGACTATCTTGTGTTGTCCTTTATAGATTTTGCTGCTTTCAGGTTGCTCGGTTGGTGCCAATCTTGGCTCTGAGTCAGAAGGTTATGTGTTTAAATCCCATCTCTGGATACTTTAGACTAACTCTTCAATGAGCAGTGTGGGAGTTCTGCATTGTCAGAGGTGCCTTTTTCAGATGAGAAGTTAAACTGATGCCGTGCTCCCCATCTTGGGTCGACTTCAAGAGAAAAAGGCTTGGAGTTAGAAAGCGCTTTTCACGAGCACTGGACATCTCAAAGCATTTTATGGCCCATGAAGCACTTTTTGAAGGGTAGGCTCCATTGTAATGTAATTTGCATTCAGCAAACCCCGCCATCAGCAATGTGATTGTAATGGACATTCTGTGGTGTTTTTTTTTGTGATGTGTATTAAGAGATAGATATTGACCGAGACGCTGGACGAACCCATCTGCTTTTCTCCCAAACAACACCATGGGGTCTGGTACATTCACCCAAGCTCACCACCATCTTCTTGAGGGCAAATAGGGATGAGTAGAATAAATGCTGGCCTTGCCAGCGACGCCCACATCCCGTGAAAGGATTTTTTAAAGGCGGACAGTTGGGGCCTTGGTTTAATGCCTCAGCTGAAAGACAGCACCTCCAGCAATGCAGCACTCCCTCAGCGCTGCACGAGGGTGTTTGCCTAGATTTTAAGCCTAAGATCTGGAGTGGGACTGAATCCATGGCCGGAATTTTCCAGCAGTCCACGCCCTGCTGCCACTGCAAGTGAGGACGGAGAATTTGGCACTCAGCCGAATCTCCCATCACTGCAGCGGGACCAGAAAATCCTCCTGACATAGATGACCGGAACGTTCCGGTCCATATCTTTGGGGCAACTGCGTTATCAACCTAGTCACTTACTTTGCATGCTGCAAAGGGTTCTTTTAAAAGTAAAACATAATAGTTCTCCCTCAACCGACGTCACAAGGACAGATGATCTGATCGTCATCACATCACACTTGAATTTTCTCTTTGTGAATTGCTGTAAATTCTTTCTCTCCATCTGTCTGGCTTTCCCTTCATTTTTATGGGATGTCACTAGGATTGTCATTCAGTGCCGCTCATTTTACCACACTTGCAATCTTATGAGGGAAAATGAAAGTTCTGTTCGAGACGGGTGTTGTATGAATATCTAGAGAGTAAATGAAGGGTCGGCACAGTGGTTAGCATTGCTGCCTCACAGCGCCAGGGACCTGGGTCGATTCTGGCCTCGGGTCACTGTCTGTGTGGAGTTTGCACATTCTCCTCATGTCTGCGTGGGTTTCCTCCCACAGTCTAAAGATGTGCATGTTAGGTGGATTGGCCATGCTAAATTGCCCCTTAGTGTCAGGGGGAACTAGCTAGGATAAATGCATGGGGTTAGGACCTGTAGTCAGTGCAGACTCGATGGGCCGAATGGCCTCCTTCTGCAGTGTAGGATTCAATGATGAAGGTCGAAGGTACAGGATCTATAACTTTAGTAGCTCAAGACTGGGAAATCTGCAGTGAGTAACTTACCTCCTGACTCCCCAAAGCCTGCCCACCATCCACAAGTCAGGAATGTGATAGAATACTCCCTACTTGCCTGGATAGGTGCAGCTCCAACAACGTTCGAGTAGCTCGACACTATGCAGAATAAAGCCGCTGACTGGATTGGTAACCCATCCACCACTTTCAACATTCACTTCCTCCATCACTGACGCACAGTAGCAGCATCTACAAGGTGCGTTGAAGCAACTCTGCAAGCTTCTTTTGACAGCACCTTCCAAACCTGTGATCTCTACTATCTAGAAGGACAAGGGCAGCATATTCATGGGAACACTTACCACCTCCAAGTTACCCTCCAAGTCGCACATCATCCCGACTTGAAACTAGATCGCCGTTCCTTCACTGTTGCTGGGTCAAAATCCTGGGAACTCCCTTCCAAACAGCATCAACACTGCATTGGTTCAAGAAGGGGGTCTCAACAGCACATTCTCTAGGGTAATTAGCGACGGGCAACAAATTCTGACCTTGCCTCGGAAAGAATTTTTTTAAAATCAGAAATGTCGGTCCGAGATGGTTTGTTTCCCTTTTTTATGGGCGGGTTGTTGGCATGTGCTCAGTAACTGCTATTAGGAGCTCAGCATGTGGTGAACTGTGGGCGCTGGCACCCATTCAACGTGAGGGTTCTGGAACCTTCCGAGGAGTGAGCCAGGTGCATTGCATTTTTAGAAATAATTTTCTGGTGTGGTGGGCATTTCTTGTCCATCTCTGTCCTCGAGAAGATTGTGGCATTCTTCAACATTCCAGCTTATGTTTATATGTCCGAGAAGTCCTGGACTGGAATGTCATCATCCCAAATGGACTTTCTTTCCTTAAACCTTACAAGATTTTGTGGACACGAAGGTTGCGAGAACTTAAATGCAGAATGGCTTTGATGTGAGTGCTTGGCATCTTCTCTTAATCTGCCCTCTTTTATGCCTTCTTGTTTAGTGCCGAACGCAGCCCCTCACAGTGTGATGGTTGCAAGGGGAGAAAGTAGGAATGACAGCGTTGTAGTCAGCTGGGAACCCCCTCCTCCCGAGTCCCACAATGGCATCATTAAAGGTTACAAGGTACGCCTACAATCAGATAAGAATGAAATGTATGCAGTGAATGGTCATGGAAACCTGAGAATTCAAGTCAAATGAGGTATGGTACCACAATGGCTACATAACTGGGCTAGTAACCCAAAGACCTTGAGTAATGATCTGGAGACATGACTGTGCCATCAAGGACACACATTATCAGGAGCAAGCCTGTTGCAAAATGATACATAGAGTCATATGATCATGAGAGTGGCAGACTGGCCCCTCTAACCTATCGCACGCAATGTGCATCATAAGCAAAATCCACGCCACCTCACCAGAAAGCTACGCAACTTGTGAAGTCCCTTTTTGGGAATGGTTTAAATTCACCTCTTCCATTAGCTGTAGGATGCAAATCATCTCCTGCATTCCACTTTTGCAACCCCTGCTTTATGGGTTATAAACTGAGACAGGTCTCTATCAGTTATGTCCTCAGACCCCAGATGTTTACGTTCTATTAAACACAACTTGTATGTTTCCTTTTCATAGCCAACAGTCATATAAAAAGTCACATTCTCTTCTCAACATATGTTACCCAAAGTTACGCTAAATCTAATAAAATAAAGCGTTAAGATTATTTCCTATCTTAATATCAGAGAATAAAGGATTCCTCTAGAATAGATCAATTAAAACAATGCGCGGTTTGCTTAAGCATAAGGTTCCCAAGTTCAATGTTGTTAACTATTCTTTCAAAGCAAAAACAGCCTTGAATTCAGACTTTGGGGCACCATTGGAGTTATAAATTTATCAAGTATAATTTCTCCCAAACAACTGCCTTCCTGTTCAAAAACAAAATGCTGGAATATCTCAGCAGGTCTGACAGCATCAATGGAGAGAGAATAGAGCCAACGCTTTGAGTCTGGATGACTCTTCAGCAGAGCTGCTCTGGGGCGGCACAGTGGTTAGCACTGCTGCCTCTCAACACCAGGGAAACGGGTTCGATTCCTCGCTTGGGTCACTGTCTGCGTGGAGTTTGCACATTCTCCCCGTGTCTGCGTGGGTTTCCTTCGGGTGCTCCGGATTCCTCCCACAGTCCAAAGATGTGCTGGTTAGGTGGATTGGCCATTTTAAATTGCCTCTTAGTGTTAGGGGGACTAGCTAGTCTAAATGCATGGGGTTATGAGTATAGGGCCTGGGTGGGATTGTGGTCGGTGCAGACCCGATGGGCCGAATGGCCTCCTTCTGTACTGTAGGATTCTATGAAATGTTAACTCTGTTTCTCTCTCCAAAGATGCTGCCCAGGGTTTTCTGGGTTTTTTTTTTTCAGATTCCAGCACCCACAACATTTTGATTTTATTATCAGGAGCAAGTCTGTTGCAAAATGATACATAGAGTCATATGATCATGAGAGTGGCAGACTGGCCCCTCTAACCTATCGCACGCAATGTGCATCATAAGCAAAATCCACCCCACCTCACCAGAAAGCTACGCAACTTGTGAAGTATAAGTTGTTTGTGAAAGATTCCCATATGGTCCCAAGTGCTGGAACGGCACCATCTTTGAACTTGAGCACTCCGCAATGCTGAACATTTGCCATGGAACCCTCATTTAAACCCCGTTCAGTATCTGTGGCAATGCTGCCAGAACTGTATGAACAGCATGGTCGATGTCTTGTTTCGAACCTTGTTGAATGTTGGCAGGTATCCTTGGAAGCCAACATTCCAGGAAACCAAAGTGAGAACAAAAACATAATTATGTGGGCCAATAATATAACTGAGGGCTAAGGCCTGTCTTTCGGAACCACCCTGAGATTGAAAGACAGAATGAAGAAGATGCAGTAATGTGATTAATGAGGAGTGAAATCAAGCCAGTGCAGGAAGAAAGGGAGATGTGTTAATTAATCCAACGTCCCGAGATCCTGTGAATAAATGAAGTAGAAAGAAGTTATTGCCATGAATCTTAATTTCAGCACAGTGTGGAATAGTGATTGACAGTGAACAGAACTGTCTTCCATAGCAAGTGTCTGCCAATCCCGAACTGGTTCCAGGCCAGGTGATTGTTGGTAACATGCCCTCATGCTTAATATGCAGATATTTCGATGATTGAATTTTTGATAAACCTTTCCAGAGCTCATTGGAGTTTGGGGTAGGGGAGTGAGGGAGATCGATGCAGTACATATTTCAATTAGTACAACTACTACATTGGAGGGGGGGGGGAGGGGTGCGCGATCTGACCATCGTGCCCCGCTGGCCGATTGATAGGGCTGCCAGTAAGATCCCGTGGGAGCCCAGAAATCAGGTTTGCGCCCGATTTCTCGCCTCTCGCAATCTTACCGGTACCGGATATCCGGCGAGGTCAGCCTCGCGCCCATTTCTGGTGTTATTTAAACTAAATTAACATATAATTTCAAAGTGATTAGTGAGCTTGGGATGTTATTGTCTCTCCGAGCAGAGGGACCTGCGCATGCGCGGTGGTGCCCTCTGCTGCTCTCAGCCAGCATTTGGGTGATTTAGTCCCTACCCCCTCTCCCTATAGGTGAGAAACAGTTTTTGATGTTTTTTTCATGCACTGAGTGCATAAGATCGCAGATTTTGATTCACCCAAGAATTGGATCAGAAATTCTCCCATTTTCAAGCTGGTTCTGGACTTAGCATTTTTTTATAAGATCACCCCTGAGATGTTTGTTAAGAATGTTGGGCATAACCCCTTTAAGGGGCTGGGTCATGTGACTCTGGGTATCTTTGTATCTGCTGGGGACCTCCCTGGGAGACAGTAGGAGTTGGAGAGCGGAACGAGTGAGACGTGCCTATGGAGTCAGTTCTTGGGATATACCTCAGCAGCCGAATACACAATGATGTTAAGAACTGAATATTGATATTTGAGTTAATAGAAAATACTGGAACCACAGTCTGGTTCAATCGTTAAAGTTGTTTTTAAAGTTTAAAGTTTATTTATTAGTGTCACAAGTAGGCTTACATTAACACTGCAATGAAGTTGCTGTAAAAATCCCTTAGTCGCCACACTCCGATCTGCCAAGTGTTCGGGCCAATGCACCTAACCAGCACGTCTTTCAGACTGTGGAACCGGAACACCAGGAGTAAACCCATGCAGACACTGGGAGAGTGTGCAAACTCTGCACAGACAGTGATCCGAGCCGGGAATCGAACCTGGGTCCTTGGCGCTGTGAGGCAGCACTGTGCCACCATGCCGCTTGTCAGCAGTGAAAAAGATGGGGGCCCAGCATTGGTTCGAGCATTACTGGATAGTCATCAGGAACCCTGTCTGATTTTCTAGGTGTACCAAGTCCAATTGTAGCGCCACCTTCCTACCCAGCACAGACTGGGACTTTCCGAGAGTCTGACTGTTTCCACCGCTGAATTTCTCAAGGGCAGTTAGGGATGGGCAATAAATGCTGGCCCAGCTGGTGACCCCTACTTCCCCATGAATGAATAAAAAACCTAAATCATTGGATAACCTGACTCAAAGCCACTGCAACAAGTCACAGAGAGAGAGAGAGACAGGCCAACCTCTCTAAGGTCTTCATTAAAGTCAATGATCATGGGCTTCTCTTAAAGCAGATGCCACTTTCTCCCAGATTATCTGAGCTCATAGTAGTTTGTGCTTCAATTTCAGATCCCAGCTTTTCCATTTTTAGGCAGTAATTTCACCAATATAAAGGACCTCATAGGGACAATTTCCTTTGCCGATTGCCTGTTTATGAGCACAAAGTCCCTGGACTTCTGCCCACTCATTGAATAGAGACTCACGGGCTTGGAGCTCCAATCTGTACAGTCAGCAGTTACAGCTCCATCAATAGTGAAAACCTAGAAACTTATTCCTTCATCAGTCACAATTTAAGGCCCCCAGTTTCTGAGTACTCGCCCATTAGGGCGGCACGGTAGCACAGTGGTTAGCACTGCTGCTTCACAGCTCCAGGGACCTGGGTTCAATTCCCGGCTTGGGTCACTGTCTGTGTGGAGTTTGCACATTCTCAGTGTGGGTTTCCTCCGGGTGCTCCGGTTTCCTCCCAAAAGACGTGCTGACCAGGTTGATTGGCCAGGCTAAATTGAGCCTAGTGTCAGCGGGATTAGCAGGGTAAATGCATGGGGTTCCAGGAATAGGGCCTGGGTGGGATTATTGTCAGTGTAAACTTGATGGACTGAATGGCCTCCTTCTGCACTGTAGGGATTGTATAATTCTATGTGTAAGTTCCCAAGATTCCTCCTGTAGTGATGCATTAAGAGTTAGAGCCCCAGGGCTTCAATGCTGCGTTTTTCTAAACAAATCAATGCATGAGTGAAGATTCTAAATTTAGAAGACTTTTACTGTGCGTGCTGTGACTTTGTAATTGATGCTGGGGCGAGGTTACTGATTAGTGGAACTGTGCTGTATGCAGTAGATTTGAGCTGCCCCTGGCTGAGAGAGGCAGCTCATGCCTCCCGGAATTATTTCCAGGAGGATTTCGTCCCTTTTCACCCTCTCACCCTTTACCCTCAAAATCCCAGAATTGCCCCCCTGCTCACCCCTCTGAAGTGCCTGCAGCTTTTGGTTGCTGCTAATGACCACAACAGGTTGGGCACGTCTCCAAGGCCACAAACCCAGGAGAAAAACTTAAATCGCAGCTTTTCAATACAGTTCAGTTTTTAAAGTTTATTTGTTAGTGTCACAAGGAGGCTTACATTAACACTGCAATGAAAATCCTCCATTCACACATCAAATATGAAGAAAATATGTATCAGTAACGTTGCTGATATCAGTCTATGAATATTTCACTGTTTATAAAGTAGTAATTTTTCCCCTGTCTGACATTTGTGTGCTGTAAGTATGTTCCTGTGCTGATTCCTGTATCTGTGTATGTTGCAGTGTCCTCTCCGTCACTATGACTGTGGGATACACTGGGATAAGTAATGCAATAAAGCATTACTTTACACATTCCATGCTGTAAACCTCTATGGCTCTGTGACTCTATGTGGTCTGCACGCCCAAACTGAGCCCACCTCCCCACGTGAAACCGATTTATATATTTGATGTTTTGGTGCACTGGGTGATTTATTCATGGTCTACAGACTATGCCAGTATTCAGTGGTGGCAGCCAGGGAAGGGATGCTGGCTGCTTGATCTATACTGGATAATTATCTTACATTTGGTGGTATTCCCTTGAGTAAGGGTTTACTGGGCTATGATTACCAGGTGTTTTACTGTGCACAGAAAGCTCCCATTTGAAGTTGCCTCATTTAGCGTCATTCTAATTTAACATTGCGGATATAACGGGGCCGCTATGGGCACTGAGCATCCACTTCAGTGTTGTTTCGCTGATGTAGAATGTGTGATCCGATGGGTGCCATTTTGGGAACACTCTTTCCCGCTCTCCAGCTCTCCCCCACTCGCCAACTCTCTTCCATTCCACAATCCTTCCAACCGCTGCTTGCCTCTCTGAACCTCCCAGGGTCTCTCCGGCTCACCAACCCTCCCCCGCCCCTGCCCCCCTTGTTCCTCAGCTCTCTCCTGTTTCTGGACTCACTTCCACTTCTTGACAGTCTCCTGTTTGCCAACCCTCCTCTCATCGCTTTCTAGTCTGACCCTCCCGCTTGAAGCCCCTCTTGCCCCCTCTTGCCTCCCCTCTCTCACTGCCCCTCTGGGAAGAGGGAAGCATATGGGAGAGTTAGCAAGCAGGAGGGTCAGACAACGAGAGAGACAGTGAATGGGGTGTGAGTTGAAAGAGTTAGCATTTTTTTTTTCTATTTGTTAAAGTGCTTTATTTCCTTTGTGCGTGTAGGAACTTCCAGGTATAATATTTTAATAATATTTTCTGATGAGAAAGATCCTACAGAAACCGCTTTTATATTGGTTGTAATGGGAAAATCTGATCTGCTTCATTTAGAGATGCACTTTTCAGGAATGCAGCTAGGATGTTAAGTGAGGAATTATTGATTGTCAGTAGAGGCTGCCATTACAAGCAAGCACTCATAAAATTTAAAATTAGAATCCCTACAGTGCAGAAGGTGGCCATTCGGCCCATCGAGCCTGCACCAACAACAATCCCAAACAGGTGAGGTACCTGAAAATTGGAGGGTGGCAAATGTTGTGCCTTTGTTTAAAAAGGACTGCAGGAAAAAGCCTGGGAACTGCAGGCCGGTGAGCCTCACATCTGCAGTGGATAAGTTGTTAGAAGGTATTCTGAGATCAGGATCTAGAGGCATTTAGAGATGCAAGGACTGATTAGGGACAGTCAGCATGGCTTTCTGAGTGGAAAATCATGTCCCACAAATTTGATTGAATTTTTTGAAGGAGTAATCAAGAAGGTAGATGAGGGCAGTGCAGTTGATGTTGTCTACATGGACTTTAGTAAGGCCTTTGACAAGGTACCGCATGGTAGTTTGTTGCGTAAGGTTAAATCTCATGGGATCCAGGGTGAGGTAGCCAAATGGATACAAAATTGGCTTGATGACAGAACACAGAGGGTAGTTGTAGAGGGTTGTTTTTCAGACTGGAAGCCTGTGACCAGCGGTGTGTCTCAGAGATCAGTGTTGGGTCCACTGTTATTTGTCATTTATATTAATGATTTGGATGAGAATTTAGGAGGCATGGTTAGTAAGTTTGCAGATGACACCAAGATTGGTGGCATAATGGACAGTGAAGAAGGTTATCTCGGATTGCAACGGGATCTTGATTGATTGGGCCAGTGGGCTGACAAATGGCAGATGGAGTTTAATTTAGATAAATGTGAGGTGATACATTTTGGTAGATTGAACCAGGGCAGGACTTACACAGTTAATGGTAGGGTGTTGGGGAGAGTTATAGAACAAAGAGATCTAGGGGTACATGTTCATAGCTCCTTGAAAGTGGAGTCACGGGTGGACAGGCATTCGGCATGCTTGGTTTCATTGGTCAGAACATTGAATACAGGAGTTGGGACGTCTTGTTGAAATTGTACAAGCCATTGGTAAGGCCACACTTGGAATACAGCGTGCAGTTCTGGTAATCCTATTATAGAAAGGATATTATTAAACTAGAAAGAGTGCAGAAAGATTTACTAGGATGCTACTGGGATTTGATGGTTTGAGTTATAAGGAGAGGCTGGATTCTACACGCACTTTTTTCTCTGGAACGTAGGAGGCTGAGGGGTGATCTTGTAGAAGTTTATAAAATAATGAGGGGCGCAGATCAGCTAGATAGTCGATATCTTTTCCCAAAGGTAGGGGAGTCTAAAACTGGAGGGCATAAGTTTAAGGTGAGAGGGGAGAGATACAAAAGTGTCCAGAGGGGCAATATTCTCACCGAGGGTGGTGAGTGTCTGGAACAAGCTGCCAGCTGTAGTGGTAGAGGCGGGTACAATTTTGTCTTTTAAAAAGCGTTTAGACAGTTACATGAGTAAGATGGCTATCGAGGGATACGGGCCAAATGTGGGCAATTGGGACTAGCTTGGTCATTTAAAAAAAGGGCGGCATTGACAAGTTGGGCTGAAGGGCCTGTTTCCATGCAGTAAACCTCTATGACTCTATGATCTATTCCCATAACCCCAGATATTTACCCTGCTAATCTCCATGACACTAAGGGGCAATTTATCATGGCCAATGAACCTAATGTGCACATCTTTGGAGTAGGAGGAAACCGGAGCACCCGGAGGAAGCCCACACAGATACAGGGAGAATGTGCAAACTCCACACAGACAGTGACCCAAGGCTGGAACCGAATCCGGGTTCCTGGCACTGTGAGACAATGTTGCTAATCACTGTGTTGCCCTTTAAAGACATTAGTGAACCAGATGGGTTTTTACGACAATCATTAGAGTTTTAATTCCAGGTCTTTTTTACTTAATTTTATTTTCACCATCTACCATGATGGGACTTGAACCCAGTCCCCAGATTACTCGTCCAGTGACAATACCAATATGCCACCGCGACCCCTTGGAGCAACTTATAGACTTTCTGGTCAGAGGTAATAGCAATTGAGGTTGGGGTTTACAGAGAATAAGGGGAAGCTAGTGGAGAGAATCATAAGCAACCCTTGCGCAGGTAAGATCCCTGCCTCGATCTAGTTATAGACCTCCGTACCCAACAATGCAGTTACTGTCTGTCTAGTGATGTCACATTATCGGCCCTCTGCTGGGTCACAATACACGTTTAAATGACAGAGTGTTTTGTCTCCTTTTTCAAATGACAGGTTTGGTGTTACGGAAACGAGACACATCACAGAAATTGGACAGTAGATGGGAGCACACACCAGCTGGAGATACCCGCACTGAATTCTGGCATCGAATACCGTGTGCAGATTGCCGCAATCAATGGTGCTGGCGTAGGGGTACACACCAAACCACAGTCCGTCTATCTAGGTCAGTAAGGAGACTTCAGAACCTGAGGGGAAGGGAAGACCACAGGCTGTGGGATGATTGTGGTGGAATTGTAATATCACTGAGCTAATAATCCAGAGGCCGAGGCTAAAGTTCTGGGGGCACGGGTTCAAATCTCACCTCGCCAGCTGGTGGCTTTTAATTCCCTTTTTAAAAGATATGAAATTGAAAGCTAGACCCAGCTATTGGTGACCATGCAACGATCATCGATTTTGCCATGATCCCATTGAATGGGGGAGTGGGCTCGAGTGGCCAGGCGCTGACTACTGCTCCTAATTTGCATGTTTGTACTGCACCCAGTTCTATTTCCCATTTCCCTCCAGTTCTGTGGGTTCTCAGAAGCTTCTTCAGTGTTGTGACTTGTTTAGGTCAGGCCGAGGTGTGTCAGTCAGCTTCCTTCTCTTCATGGGAGAGGTGGGGGGAGGCGGAAATGACAGACCCACAGAAAACCCACCCATACCACAAGCTGCATTTCTGCTGTTAATCCAGTTCTGGTCCCGCCCGCCGCAGGAACCGTAGCAGGCAGGGGGCGGACCGTGATCAGGACCGTTGAGCTCGGGCAGCATTTTCAGTTTTGGGGTGAGCACAGCTGTAAAATCCTGCCCTTAGTCTCAGGAAGCCCTCCCAGCCCACACCCTGAGCAGGATTTTGGGTTCGGGTCAGGACCCCCCGACATTGGGGTCAAATGAGGGTCACAACCCTGCGCCTTGTGGGGAACCATCGCCTGGCAGTGAGTTTCCTTGAATTGGCCAATGTGTGGCCAGAGGGCAGTTCGCCATCCAATTAAAGATGATGATGCGTAGGCTCCCAATGCTGAGGAGTGCTCAGAAAGGGATGAAGCCTGAAGTTCCGGTCATGCAGAGGTATGGCACCTCCATATTGAGGTCTATGGCCACAGCTGAAGAGGAAACCGGGATAGGCCTCATAGCCTGCCCAGAGCGCTGGCCTCCTGGTCTCGCACCAGGAGATGTCTTCAGTCTGCCGACCTAGTCTTCCATTGCCTCAAGGGGCCCATTGGCGAACTAGAAAATTCCATTTGGCCTTGGGATGTAGACCTTGGATAAACAATTTATCCTGCTTAGTTGACTACCAGCCACTATGTGGGCAGGTAGCTCTGCCTCGAGGAACCTGGCTCGGGGGTGGGATAGAGCTGCAAACTTGCGTACCGGCCCCTGGTGTAAACTTTCACATCTGTCCACCCCCAACGGAGGTGAAAATCCCTGCACCGTCACTGACTGTATCTCTACTGTAAACCTCTATGACTCTATAAATGCGGGAAATTGGGACTAGCTTCGGGTGTTAAAAAAAGGGTGGCATGGACAATTTGGGCCGAAGGGCCTGTTTCCATGCTGTAAACCTCTATGACTCTGTGATGTTAATCCAGTTCCCTCACACTGTAAACTCAGTAACTCCTCTCAGTCACAGCCTGTGGTTAAAAATCTACTGAGTGTCGCCTTTATTGTCGTGGCTAATGATTTTGTCTACAATTTCCTCCCCGCGCTATTTAAATGAAAGTAAACAGATTAATGACATTAAAACAGCGAACCTGGAATATATGAGTGCATAAAGTATTGCTCAGTGGAAACTCAGCCACTGCATCTCCATGAATGGTTATCTGGAGGTCTGTAACTTCTCCCAGCCAAGCCCATGGGTTATTGATGTTGAACAGTCTGTAATTGAGGTAATAAAGGCCTTTGTGACGGTTTTCAGTTCCTCTGCTTCCTGAAAGAGACCGATACTGTATAGAATCTGCTCCACACTTCACAAGGCGAGAGTAGAATAGAATCCTTTTCATAGAATCCCTATTTGCAGAAGGACGTCATTTGGCCCTTCGAGTCTGCGCTGACTCTCTGACAGAGTATTATACCCAGGCCCACCACTCCACCCTATGCCATAGCTAATCCATCTAACATACACATCTTAGGACACTAATGAGCAATTTAGCATGGCCAATTCACCTAAGCTTTGGAGGGTGGGAGGAAACCGGAGCACCCGGAGGAAACCCATGCAGACACATGGAGAACATGCAAACTCCACACAGATGGTCACCCAAGACTGGAATTGAACCTGAATGTCAATTGTCCCTGCTGTGTTTTCTCCATTAGCCAATTCTATGAAGGAGGAGGGTGATTTTAGTGAGGCAATGAGCCCTCGAGAACAAGGTGATGGTTTATCCATTGGCACGATTGTGCTGAATGTGTAAGATATTGGATCAGCTGTTAAAGCGGATCCAAAAACATTTAGAATGGATGAACAAATGTGTTTCCTTCATACCTTGTCTGGTAGAAGGGTCTCAGTTTAGCATTTCCTCTCAAAGATTCTACCTCTGACAATACAGCACTTCTTCAGTACTGCACTGCATTGGAATTGGCTTTGGTTGTGTGCTCAACTCCCTGGACCCGGGCGACGGAAATACTCAGAGGTATTGTGTACATATAACATTCCAACGTTACCAATCTTTCCAATGTTGTAAACTAACAGGGACAAAGCCCCCCATCCCCCTTGCCCTAGAACTTTTTCTGAATGATGACGTTGCCCTGGTTAGCAGAGGAGCACACTGTGGAGAATGCAGGGCAGATTTTGCTGGGTTGGCTGGTTCTGGTTGGGATCCAGTGCTAGGGAAATGAGGAGGAATGAATTAACCAGCATTCCTAAAGCTGGTTGTTATCCTGTGATCACTGCTGGGGAGTGCTTACATTGGGTAAGGACAGGATCAGGTTCAGTGGTGATAAAGAACAGAAGAACACAAGAACTGGGAGCAAGCGTAGGCCACTCGGCCCCTCAAGCCTGCTCCCCCATTTTACAATATCATGGTTCACAGAATCCCTACAGTGCAGAAGGAGGCCATTCGGCCAATCGAGTCTGCGCTGACAACAATCCCACCCAGGCCCTTTCCCCATTACCCCACACATATTCACCCCGCTAATCCTGCTAACCTACGCATCCCAGGACACTCGGGGACAATTTAGCATGGTCAATCAACCTAACCTGCATATCTTTGGACTGTGGGAGGAAACCGGAGCACCCGGAGGAAGCCCACGCAGACACGGGGAGAACATGCAAACTCCACACAGACAGAGATCCAAGGCTGGAATTGAATCCTGATCCCTGGCGCTATGACACAGCAGTGCTAATCTCTGTGCCACCGTGCTGCCCTAAGGCCCTATACAACTGTAGCAATATCTTCCCACTTTTATACTCGACTGCTTTTACGATCCTTCTGTACTTTTCCCTCCCTAATGACATTGTGGATCAACCCACAGCACGTGGACTGCAGCTTTTCAAGAAGGCAGCTCACCACCACTTTCTCAAGGGCAACTAGGAATGGGCAATAAATGCTGGTCAGCCAGCGATACCCATGTCTCAAAATGAATTACAAAAAAATGACTGCAGCTAACTGCAGTCTCCCTCCATTTAAATAACATACCGTTTTTCTATTCTTCATGCCAACTTGGACAAATCATATTTTCCCATATTGTATTCCATCTGCTAAATGTTTGCCCATGCACGTAATTTATCTAAATCCTTCTGTAGACTCTGTCCTCCTGCAACTTACTTTCCTGTAAGTAAGATATATTTGTGTCTTCAGCAAATCTGGTTACCATACATCTGGTCCCTTTATCCAAGTATCATTAATATAGATTTCAACTTGTGGAGCATTGATCCCTGTGGTATTCCACTAGTTACAGCTTGCCAACCTTCTATGGTTGAATGGCCTTGCTGTCAAAGATAAAAGGGGAAGAATGACTAAAGGAAAACTGAGGAGAGAAAAATGCCAGCACATGAACCCAATGCTCTCAGAATTGGAATACACAAAGGTAAGCTCCAGAAAGAGACCAATTGGTTAAGGTTTTATGTGGGACTTTTCATTTCCATTGGCATTCTGTCTATTCAGTTGCCTGAGTTGTCCCTGAATTGTTCCCCACTTGTCTCTGTTGGGTCCCTTCTCAGAGGTCAATCAGGGAGTTGTGAAGTAAAGCCTCAAATCAGGAGCTTGAGAACATAGTCCAGGCTAATGCTTTGACTGAATACTGAGTGAGTGCTGCATTAGCAGGGGTGCTGCTGTCTAGGTGAGGTGCTACATTATGGTCCTGCCCACCTGTTTCAGTGATCTATGTGGATGCTATAGATTCCATGGCAGTAGTGGAAGAGCTGATGTGGAGATGCCGGCGTTGGACTGGGGTAAACACAGTAAGAAGTTTAACAACACCAGGTTGGACTTTAACCTGGTGTTGTTAAACTTCTTACAGTAGTGGAAGAGCAACAGGCCATACTCTGAATGTCCGAAACAACAACCGCATCCTCCTCCCTTGGCCCATGCCCCCTCGGCCCATTCTCCCTCCTCTCTCCTGTGGCCAGTGTACCCATCTCCTTTAGCCTAGCCCCTGGGCTTGCTTAACCCCATTCAACCATAACCCCTCCTCCCTCATTCCACAATTCCGCTCTCAACCAACACTCCAGGGCGGCACGGTAGCACAGTGGTTAGCACTGCTGCTTCACAGCTCCAGGGACCTGGGTTCGATTCCCGGCCTGGGTCACTGTCTGTGTGGAGTTTGCACATTCTCCTCGTGTCTGCGTGGGTTTCCTCCGGGTGCTCCGGTTTCCTCCCACAGTCCAAAGATGTGCGGATTAGGTTGATTGGCGATGCTAAAATTGCCCCTTAGTGTCCTGAGATGTGTAGGTTAGAGGGATTAGTGGGTAAAAATATATGGGGGTAGGGCCTGGGTGGGATTTGGTCGGTGCAGACTCGATGGGCCGAATGGCCTCTTTCTGTACTGTAGGGTTTCTATGATTCTATGATTCCTTCCCTGGGCAAATAGCACAAAAACCAACGAATTGCTCACTGATGACTATATTTGGGGTCTTGTGCACTAGAACAGATGTCATCCTTGCCTACATAACAACAAAGCAATTCATTGCATGTAAAATACCTGGAGGCATTGTGAAGATATTCAGCAAGATGCTGTAGTCTTTCTTGATATCTGATCTGTTCAGCCTCTTGCCCTGGGCATTAGACACTATCTGCACAACACACTTGAAGCATCCTAAGTAAGTAATTTTGATCTCTCGTAGGATAGATTGTAGCCCTGTGCAAGTCACCCAAAGGTCATCTTGGGTGATTATGAAATACAACAATCTCATTTTTTTAATAATGAAAAATCTATTCATTTATCCATTGTAGATTCTTTCTGTGCTGGTGTTGTAATGAATTGAACAGAAAACAATCATCTATCATTCGCCCTGTGCTGCAGAATTGGGACAGAGTTATTTCACATCATGTCGGGTACTTGATTGGAAACGGGAAAACAGGAATTGCGTACATTACACGCTCAGCTCCCACATTCATCCACATCAATCACCCCGGGTCACAGGCCGCCAGACTCCAGCCCCTTTTGACAGACGCAGCCCAGTTACAAACACGCCACAGTAAAAACAAAACAACAGAAGGACAGAGTAATTTCAGAGATGGGAGATTTTTATAGAGTTGAGAGCAATAAAATCATTTTATGAAACCAGTCAGGAAAAATTATGGTACTTTAGCAGAGCGCCAAATCGCTTTTCCAGTTAAGAGAGTCTGGGCTGCTTCAAAAAAAATTGCAAGACGAAGGCACCTATCACAACCTCCAGACATCCCAAGGCAGTTTACACCCAATTAAATACTTTTGAAGTACTGTTGTAATTGTAGGAAACAAGCATCCAATTTTTGCACAGCAAACTTCCACAAACAATAATACAAACATACAAACTAGGAGCAGGAGTAAGCCTCTCAAGCCTGATTCGCTATTCTATAAGTCAGAGTCATTGAGTCATAGAAGTATACAGCACAGAACAAGACCCTTTCGCCCAACAAGTCTGCACCAGTCAAAAACAAACCACCTCACAATTCCAATGCCATTTTCCAGCACTTGACCCTTGTATGTCTTGGCATCGCAAGTGCATATATAAATACTTCTTAAATGTTATGAGGGTCTCTGCCTCCACCACCCTTTCAGACAGTGAGCTCCAGACTCCCATGACCTTTTGGGTGAAAAAGTTCTCCCTCACATCCCCTCTAATACTCCTGCCCCTTAACTTATATCAATGCCCCCTGGTTATTGACCCCTCTAACAAGGGAGAAAATTCTTCCTGTTTATCAATGCCCCCCCCCCCCACCCCCCCATAATTTTATACATCTCAATCATGTTCCCCCTCAGACTCCTCTGCTCCAAGGAAATCAACCCCAGTCTACCCAATCTCTCTTCATAACTAAAACTCTCCAGCCCAGCAACATCCTGGTAAATCTCCTCTGCACCTTTCCAATTCTGTCACATCCCTTCTGTAATGTGGATGTCAGAACTGCACACAATACTCTAGCTGTGGCCTATCCAACATTTTACACAATTCCAGCATAACCTCCCTGCTCTTAAACTCTATGCCTTGGCTATATGTATTAAGCTAATGCCTTGGCTATATGTATTAAGCTATGCCTTGGCTATATGTATTAAGCTAATGCCTTCTTAACCACTTTATCGAGGATCAGAGGGACCAGTATACGTGCACACCAATGTCTCTCTGATCCTCGATGCTTCTCAGGGCCCTGCTGTTCATTGTGTATTCCTTTGCCTTCTTTGTCCTGCCCAAGTGCATCACCTCCCACTTATCCAGATTGAATTCCATTTGCCACTGTTCAGCCCATCTGACCAGCTCATCTATGTCCTCCTGTAATCTAAGGCTATCCTCCTCATTATTTACCACCCCACTAATTTCCATGAACTTACTGATCAACCTTCCTATATTCATGTCTAAACCATCATCCTCTGCTTCCTGCCACTCTGGATCCAATTTGCCAAATTTTCTTGGATCCCATGGTCTCCTCGCTATTAGTCTCCCATGTGGGATCTTATCAAAATCCTTGCTGAAGTCCAAGACTACATCAAGTGTATTGCCCTCAACTACACGCCTGGTCACCTCTTCGAAAAATTCAATCAAGTTGGTCAGACATGACCTCCCCTTAACAAACTCACGCTGACTATTCTTGATTATTCCCTGCCTCTCCAATTCTGTTTCTCAGAATTGCTTCCAATAGTTTCCCCACCACTGAGACTGACTGGCCTGTAGATTCCGGGTCTATCCTTTCTTCCCTTCCTGAATAATGGTGCCACATTGGCTGCCCTCCAGTCCCTGACCAACTCTCCTGTGGCCAGAGAGGAATTGAAAATTTTCAGTGCCTCTGCTATTTCCTCCCTTGCTTCACTCGGCAGCCTGGGATACATTCCATCCGGCCCTGGAGATTTATCTACTTTAAAGTCTGCCAGACCACTCACAACCTCCAGTCTGTCTGTGTTTACTTCTTTAATTGTATCACAGTCCTCCCTCTATACCTACATCATCTCTCTCACTAATGAAAACCGACAAAGTATTCATTTAGAACCCTACCTACATCCTCTGGCTCCACACACACATTACCACTGGGGTTCTGAACAGACCCTACTCTTTCGCCATTTATCCTTTTACCCTTAATGTACTTGTAAGACAACTTAGGATTTTCCTTTACTGAGACTGGAAGGCTAGCCAGAAGATGAGATGCTGTTCCTCCAGTTTGCGTTGAGCTTCACTGGAACATTGCAGCAGGCCAAGGACAGATATGTGGGCATGGGAGCAGGATCGTGTGTTAAAATGGCAAGCAACCGGAAGGTCAGGGTTCTGATTGTGCACAGACCGAAGGTGCTCGGCAAAGCGATCACTCAATCTACGCTTGGTCTCTCTGATATAGAGGAGACCACATTGGGAGCAGCGAATACAATAGACCAAATTGAAAGAGTTGCAAGTGAAACACTGCTTAACCTGGAATGAGTGTTTTGGACCTTGGATGGTGAGCATCGAAGAGATAAAGGGGCAGGTGTTACACCTTCTGCGATTGCATGGGAAGGTGCCATGGGTGGTGGGAGAGGTGTTGGGTATAGTGGAGGAGTGGACTAGGTTATCCCGGAGGGAACGGTCTCTGTGGAATGCTGACAGAGGGAGTGAGGGGAAGATGTGTTTAGTGGTGGCATCATGCTGGAGTTGGCGAAAATGGCGGAGGATTATGCTTTTGCATGTGGAGGCTGGTGGGGTGAAATGCGAGAACAAGGTGGACTCTATCCTTGTTTTGGGAGGGAGGGGAGTGGGTGAGGGTCATGGCGTGGGAGATGGACTGCACGTTGTTGAGGGCCCTGTCAACAACTGTAGGTGGGAAACCACGGTTGAGGAAGAAGGAGCACATATTAAACTAGAAAGAGTGCAGAAGAGATTCACTAGGATTCTACCGGGACTTGATGGTTTGAGTTATACAGAGAGGCTTGATAAACTGGGACTTTTTTCTCTGGAGTGTAGAAGGCTGAGGGGTGATCTTATAGAGGTCTATAAGATAAGGAGGGGCATAGATCAGCTAGAAAGTCAATATCTTTTCCCAAAGGTAGGGGAGTCTAAAACTAGAGGGGAAAGGTTTAAGGTGCGAGAGGAGAGAGATAAAAGTGTCCAGACGGGCAATTTTTTCACACAGGATGGTGAGTATCTGGAACAAGCTGCCAGAGGTAGTAGTAGAGGCAGGTACAATTTTGTCTTTTAAAAAGTGTTTAGACAGTTACATGGGTAAGATGGGTATAGAGGGATATGGGCCAAATGTGGGCAATTGGGACTAGCTTAGGGGTTTAAAAAAAAAGGGTGGCATGGACAAGTTGGGCCGAAGGGCCTGTTTCCATGCTGTAAACCTCTATGATTCTATATTAGAAACACTACTTTGGAAAGTGGCATCATCGGGAACACACTCTGACATAGTCCCAGATGGCCATACACTGACTGGTGATGATTTAACCTGAGGATCACCACACCTCAGGTGAGGGGTAAGGTTGAGGAGGTAGAGCTTTCATGAATAACCTCAGCCAGTATGGGAATTGAACCTGCGCTGTTGCCGTTGTTCTGCATCATGAACCAGCTGTGCAGCCAACTGAGCTAAACTCTGATATATATATATGTACCTGTCCAGTACCAGCATAAAACTAGCCAGACAGCCTCAGGCTTAGTTACAGAATTGTACCATCTGCTTCAAGAATATCTGGAGCTAACAAAGCAGCAAAATGCTCGAACTGCTGGTAACCGTCTCCTGTGACCTCAAGTCCTCTCTCTCGCTCTCTCTCGGAATGCTGCACTGCTACCTGTTCGGGATAGTACGGACACACTTCATGTTACCTTGCTCTGAGCCATTTGCACCAAGAAACAGGAAACTAAAGTGCTGCTCTCTGCATTTATCAGAAGCACCATCGGGATCTGATGATTCTTGATACCCAGAGAAACTTTGCAGAAGTTGAAATACGTGGTGAAAATAATAGTCATTTTTTGCATTGTTATGAACATTTTAACTCCAACAGATGCAACCACTTACTCCTTTAAATGACCCTATCCTCTTCAGTTTTCCTATAACCTTTTACACATGATTTCCAACACTAGTTGCCTCCACCCTCACACACACACACACACCTCTCTCTCACTCTCCCTCACTCTCTCCCTCACTCTCCCTCCATCTCCCTCACACTCCCTCCCTCACCCTCCCTCACCCTCCCTCACTCTCTCCCCCTCACTCTCTCTCCCTCACTCTCTCTCTCCCTCACTCTCTCTCTCACTCACTCACTCGTTCTCACACGCTCGCTCGTTCTCACACGCTCGCTCGTCCGCCCGCCAAACGGGGTCAGTATATGAATGGTTGAACAGGCTCCTATTACACAGTGGCCAGTAAGTCACTTGCCCGAAAATCCCGCCATCGAGTTCAGCAACAGCTTCTGTGGATTAATTTTTAACGAAAAACCCATTTTTCACCCTCATCTGGAGAATCCATGGCTCCAGTGGGTGGGAATGATGCACAAGTGAGCTGACATGGCCTGGATGGACTCCTTCTGTGCTGTACCGACCGTAAGACTGGATGGAGCATAGACCTTTTCCGGCCCATCATTTTCATCTGTTTACATGCTGTTTCTTTAAGTGACAATCAGGGTCTCTGCTCCATATCGGGACCTGTACTTGAACTGTTTGAGGTGTTACATTTTTATTTGCTGTGAACCTTTAAATTTCAGATCCTTCAGCTCAAGAGGAGTCAACGGAATCCTCAATCCTCGGACTGGTGCTGGAGTTTGTGAGGCAGCCAATTTTCATTGCGAGTGCTGGGAGTTTGATCTGGGCCATCCTCATGGTGCTCAGTGTGTGTTTGTACTGTCGCCGTCGTACAAAGCGCTGTAATATTCAAAAGAAACACAGACTAAGCAAAGGTGAGAGAGACCTGTTGGCAAGTTATCAAAAGCACAGGGCCCTTTAAGAAAGTTGGAGACTTGCCAAAGTTGTAACAGGGAGCTGAGGGCAAGCATGTTGATACACACTCATGGGGCCACTTGTTGAAGGGGCCCCATGTTTGGCACATGCCCCATTTAAGTAGATCATAGAATCATACAGTGCAGAAGAGGCCCTTTGGCCCATTGGGTCTGCACCGACATGCAAGAAACACCTGACCTCCCACCTAATCCCATTGAGCAGCCCATAGCTTTGAATGTTATGACGTGCCGAGTGCTCATGGGGCATAAGTCTACCCACAAAGAATTCTTGGTCGAGGACATACATACAAATTATTTATGTATGTTCTTCGAGCCTGTTCCACCATTCAATGAGGTAATGGTTGATCTCATTGTAACTTCAACTCCACATTCTTGCCTATCCTTGATAACCTTTCAACTCCTTGCTAATCAAGAATTTATCTAGCTCTGCCTTAAAAATATTCAAAGATTTTGCTTCCACCACCTTTTAATGAAGTGAGCTCCAAAGACTTACAACCCTCTGAGAGAAAAAGAAATTCTCTTCATCTTCATCTTAAATGGGTGACCTCTCGTGGTCCCTCGCACTAGATTCTCCCACAGGAGGAAACAATCCCTTCCACATCCACCCTGACAAGACCCCTCAGGATCTTTTACGTTTCAGTCAAGTTGCCCCTTGTTCCTCCAAGCTCAGCAGAGACTAGCCCAACCTCTCCAACCTTTCCTCACAAGCCACCTGAATGGCTGTGAAGAAAGGCCAGTGTTGGGAATTACATAATCACTTACTCTCATTTTCCATTGGTCACACGGCAGTACTTACTGAAAAGTAGGACAGGGTACGCAATAATTTGGGGGAGAGATTAAACTGAGGGAAATGGAAGAAAAATGGAATAGCGAAGGAAGGAGATAGAGATAGTAATGGAGGTGAGGGAGCAGCAGAACAGAACAAGATAGGAATGGAAGGCAAGGGAGGGAGATAGTAATGGAAGCTTGAGAAACACACAGCACACAATGAGGCCCTTCAGCCCACCCTGTCGGTGCAGTTGAAAAGTGGCTATCCAGCTGAATCCAGCCTAGTCTAGGGTTCTTCAAGGCTAGACCATTACCCCATTCCCCCATTTAAGGGCTTCATCGTGCCACCATGAAAATGTTATCGGTGGGGGTGGAGTGGGGCTGTAAGAGTTATGCCAAATACTGAAACTGCCAGTATACTCTGGCAGCCTGCCTGTGGGCTCGGGGGAAGGGCATCCTTCCTAATTGGATATCCTGTACCCCATGGAGAACCTGCCAAGTGGCAAGAACAGCTCCTGCTTCAAGACTACCCAGGCCTCTCAAATACCCACCAACCCTACCCCCTCCCCTCAACCATTGTAATATGCCTTTCAGGGATAGCAGCATGACATCACCAGAAAGGAAGTTGTCATGTTTTGGTTTTCACCTTTGCTTTTGAGCAGAACAGAAACACACAGCTCTGCTGCTGATGTCTTCAATCTTTCTCTCCATGTATACCTGTCCTCTCGTGCCTAGTTTTAATAAAGGAGCCCGCATATGTTGAGGTTGTTTTCGTTAGCGAGAAGAAGGTTAAGAGGTGACTTAATAGAGGCATACAAGATGATCAGAGGATTAGATAGGGTGGATAGTGAGAGCCTTTTTCCTCGGATGGTGTTGGCTAGCACGAGGGGAGCTTTAAATTGAGGGGTGAGAGATATAGGACAGATGTTAGAGGTAGGTTCTTTACTCAGAGAGTAGTAAGGGCGTGGAATGCCCTGCCTGCAGCAGTGGTGGACTCATCAACGTTGAAAGCATTCAAGTGGTTATTGGATAAACATATGGATGATATTGGAATAGTGTAGGTTAGAGGGGCTTTAGATTGGTTTCACTGGTCGGCGCAACATCGAGGGCCGAAGGGCCTGTACTGAGCTGTAATGTTCTATGTTTATCTAATCCTTTAAGAGTGATTGGTGCATTTACATTATTATAAAATCACAACCCCCCCCCCCCCCCCCCCCCCCCGCCCAATCACTGGAAGTTGCCTGACTGCCCTCTCTTCCAGGCCTCCAGCGATGCTTTTGTTGCAGTCCCAGAAGTGACCACTGCTCCCAGTGGCACTGCTGGCAGCTCTTGGAAGTGGGAAATCCTACCTCAGCGAGGCGTGGGAGCAGAAACCACGACACCAGGCAACTAATTGCCTGAACCACGTAAAATAGAGTCATGGCTTCCTGGATAAGCAGATGAGGACTCGCCCCCTACTGTCTAAACAGTTTACTGCCACTCTTAAATCCATGGCCAAGTGCTTAGCCAAGTTAGTTTTACATATGATGAGACTTTCTGCCTCTACCAGGCTTAAGGCAGTGAGTTACAGATCCTCACCAAAGGTTCTCTTTAACTTCCCTCTAATCTTGGATATATGTTCTGTGCTGTAGGTTCATAAGATTCTAATTCCTTCCGCCAGTTATTTTAGATCTATGTCCTGTGTTTTTTAAAAAGTTTACTTATTTATTAGTGTCACAAGTTGGCTTACATTAACACTGCAATGAAGTGAAAATCCCCCAGTCGCCACACTCTGGTGCCCGTTCGGGTACATTGAGGGAGAATTTAGCATGGCCAACGCACCTAACCAGCACATCTTTCGGAGTGTTGGAGAAAACCGGGGCACGCGGAGAAAGCCCA
Organism: Mustelus asterias; assembly: GCF_964213995.1. Taxonomy (NCBI): domain Eukaryota; kingdom Metazoa; phylum Chordata; class Chondrichthyes; order Carcharhiniformes; family Triakidae; genus Mustelus; species Mustelus asterias. Next base: position 14,484,078 of record NC_135827.1, on the reverse strand, counting down.
CGCAAACACGGGGAGAACGTGCAAACTCCGCACAGACAGTGACCCAAGCCGGGGATTGAACCCGGGTCCTTGGCGCTGTGAGGCAGCAGCACTAACCACTGTACCACGGTGAGGACTCTGTGCTAAAGGAAATAGGTCCTACATATCTGACATAATTTTACACATTTCAATTAAATCTTCTCTCAGCCTCCTCTGTTTCAAAGAAAGCAACCCCAGCCTCTCCAATCTTTTTCCATTATTAGAATTCCCCATTCCCGGCAACATCCATGTAAATCTCACCTTGTAGCATCTCCGATGTGACTCACGTCCTTCCTGCTATGCAGGGGCCAGGGCTGTATGCAACAGTCTAGCTGTTTGTACATTCTTATTGAAGGTGAGGGAGATGGGCAGAATTGAAAGGTGGGGAAAGGGAGAGAGACAGAAGTGGAGAGAAGGAAGGAAGAGAGGTGAAGAGAATTGCATTTTCTGAACACCATAGCTAATGGAGCAGAAGAAGCTGAATGAACTTTTGAGAGATTTGACCCAAGAATCTCTGAGACCCACTGATCGCTGTTCATTTCTAGCCCTATGAGCCTCATTACTGATCCTAACCAGATAGGCATCCAACTGCTTTTAAAGGGATTAATTATCCCAGCATGAAGTGCCTTTGTTAAGAATCTGTTCTACATATTAGTTGGCCCATGGGGAGCAATATTAGCCATGTTTACATGAAATAAGAAATCAAGAATTACAGTGTTGGCTTCAGATAGGAGGACGTGGCTTTTGCTTTTCAGCCACGCACCGTGTTTCACCTGTATTTTATACATCAGAAGCAAAAGAATTGCTCTACCAAGTCAAGGTGGGGCAACAAGGTAAATTTAGGTCTTCCTGGTACGCAGCTGTGAAATGCTGGGAACCCCGATTCCCAAATCCTTTCCACGACTGGCTGATTTGTACTCACACTTGCGAGGCTTTGCATCCGGAGTGGATCGCTGTGCAATTCTTCCGACCTTTTCTTGTCACATCTACAATTCACCCTATCTTCAGCTGAAACACGTGCAAACATGACCGAGCGACTGTCTGAGACACTTCAGAGCGCTGAGGCCTCAGTTCTGTCTCATTAATTCATGTTATTTTATGCACTGCAGGCTTGTACAGACTGGCCAATGAAGACGTTATTATCAAGCACAGGTAAGCTGAGGTGCGATGGGGTGAGCGTTTGCCCTGGTTCATCACAGGACAGCAGGCCTGACGACCTTTTTTTTGTGCTCTGTTCCAGGATGAACCTGACCGATTCTCCCTGGCTGTCAAATTCCTGGAAATCCAGCAGTTGCTCCAAGAGCTTCAATCCCGGGAATGGGCAGCCCCTCTGGCTCCATGGCCAGGAGGGAATGACATACTGGAAAACAGGTGAGGTGGGAATGACGGAGTGGCACAGAGCTCATGGTTCACAACAAAGGCTGCTTTTATTATCTGGTTGACTCAAAAGAGGTGTTGGGATTGGGTCTTCTCTTGTTTTCCTTACAGAAGCGAGGGGAAAATTTGATGGATGCATCCACAATGATGAAGGGTTTTGGTAGACTGGATTAGAGAGAAAATGGACGCAATGTTTTGGCTCTTCACACTGGTGGGATCTTCTGGTCCCGCCAATGAGGCACATTGCCATGTGTTTCTTGGTGGCATGGGTGGAATCAATGGGAAATGCCTTTGACAGCAGTGGGACCAAAAGCGCCGTGGAGAGGCCAGAGAATCCCGGCAACTGTTTCCACCAGTGGGATGGTCAGTGACCGGTGCACACAGGCTTAGCTTGATTAGTAAAAGGAGCAGAGTGGTTATCTCATCGAATGGCAGAGCAGACTTGGAGCTGAATGACCTGCTTCTGCTCCTATTGTCTTATGCCATTGTGGTGATGGGATTTTTTTTGGCGTCGCAAGTTATCATGATCCAGAGACCGAAGGGCTGGTGGAAGCAGATTCGATATATGAGGAGGCTGTGGACTTAAATAAGAATACCTGGAGTGCCACAGGGAAAGAATAAGGAGGTGAGGCTGACTGGATAACTCTTTCAAAGAGACTGTACCAGTGTGATGGACTGAATGGCCTCTTCCTCTGCTGGTGATTCTATGCACCATTTGTGTCCTTGTGGTGGTGAAGTTCCCACAATGGAGTTGGTGGAATCCAGACCATATTGAAGAGTTATAGTTCATGTTTTAGATGATGGACCCGCTCATCTCCCATCTCCGAGCTTTGAATTAGTTGCAGGTTGATCTCTCAACCAAATGAAAAATCAATGGTGAACTCTATCTGGTGCCCCTGATGTCAATTGGACTTATGAAGACTATAAGATATGGGAACAGAATTAGACCATTCAGCCCATCGAGTCTGCTCTGCCATTCAATTATGGCTGATATGTTTTCAACCCTATTCTCCCGCCTTTTCCCCATAACCTTTGATCCCCTTGAACCTATCTATCTCAGTCTTAAATACACTCAATGAACTGGCCTCCACAGCCTTCTGTGGCAATGAATTCCATAGTTTCACCAACCTCTGGCTGAAGAAATTCCTCCTCATCTCGGTTCTAAAGGGTTGCCCCTTTACTCTGAGGCTGTCCCCTCAGGTCCTAGTCTCTCCTACTAATGGAAACATCTTCCCCACGTCCACTCTATCCAGGCTGTAGTCTGTAAGTTTCAATGAGATCCCCCCCTCATCCTTCTAAACTCCATCGAGTACAGACCCAGAGTCCTTGGATGCTTGGTGAAGGTGATAGTGAAGATAGATGGTTCAACCCAACGAGGTGACATCCTAACATAATGCGAGAGTTTGGCTGCTAAACATATTAGAAGTAAAAGTTCCATGGGGATCCCCTAAGGGAAAGAATACAGCATTTTTACTATACATTCCATCTCTCATATATTAGATGTGATGCTTTGTTTCTGAGCTGGATGCAAGGAGTGGGAAGAACCTCATTCTCCATCACCAGGTTAATCCCTGGGGTGCCGGGATTGTCTTTTAGGACTGAGGTGAGGAGGAACTTCTTCACCCAGAGAATGATGAATCTATGGAACTCACTACCACAGGAAGTAGTTGAGGCCAAAATGTTGAGCGATTTCAAGATGAAATTAGATATAGCTCTTGGGGCTAAAGGGATCAAGGGATATGGGGAGAAGGTGGGATCAGGATATTGAATTAGATAATCAGCCATGATCAAAATGAATGGTGGAGCAGGCTCAAAGGGCAGAATGGCCTACTCCTGCTTCTAGTTTCTATGTTTTACGAGGAGAGATTGAGGAAACTGACCCTGTATTCTCCAAAGTTTGAAACAATGAGAGATGAACTCACTTACAAAATTCCTACAGGGCCTGACAGGAGGGCTGTAGATGGGCTGCTTCCCCTGGCTGGTCAGTGAGAGAGGACATTGGGGCCGATCTTACTGTTGCGCCCTGCTGGCCGATGGGCGGGGCGAGCTGGTAAAATCACGAGAGCCGAGAAATCGGGTTCGCGCGCTATTTCTCGCCTCTCGTGATCTTACCGGCACCGGATATCCAGCAAAGTCAGCCCATTTCCGATGCAAGACTGAATCATTTATTCAAATATATTGAAGTCAGAATTTACATTGAATTAATGAGCCCGGGACCCTATCGTCAAGGGGACAAGTCGTGCAGGCCTCGCTGATAGAACCGGAGACCATTGAGGTCCCTCGGGGAGGTCAGGGGCAAGGGGAGGGTACCCCTTTTGTACTGCCAGCCTGGCACCTGGCACAGCCCACTGGGAATTGCCAAGCGGGTGGGGACAGAGGGGGCAGGGCCTACTGGGGCGGGTGGGGGGCAGACCAGGGATGGCCAGTCGACGGTGAGGGGTGGGGCTATGGGGCGCAGTGCATTCCGCGCAGAAATAATGGAAGGATGTAGGGGGGACCCTTTGCCACTCTGCACTGGGATCAGTGGGGGAGGGGGGGATGATTCGCCATGTGGAGAGAGTCGAGTCGAGCAGGCAATTGCTGGGGTGGGGGGGGTTTGGCCAGCGATTGCAGTGGGGGTGCGTTGGGCAGGTGATTGCAGGGTGGTGGGGGAGGGAAGGGGGTATCCCAGGCGGATGGGGTTGCAATAGACCGCAGGCCCCTGTAGTGGCTAGGGGGAGTTGCTGTGCTTTTCTCAGGGAGGTTGGCTGAGAGCAGCAGAGGCTGAGTGACGGGTCTCTGCTGCTAAAGACCCGTGCGGAGCTTTAATATAGTGCTGTTTTCGTATAGTGTACGTCACGTTTTGTGTCGACAAGTGTTGCAAGATTACAATGTTAAGTAAAACCTCTTTTGTACTAAGTGAAAAAAAAAGACCCGTGCATGTGCAATGGCGCCCCCTGCTGCTCTCAGGCAGCATTCAGGTGACTTCAGCCCCACCTCCCTCCCCCTACTAGCGAGAAACTGTGTCTGCTTTTTTTTTCATGCACTGAATGGATAAGATAGCCGATTTGAACTTGCCCAAAAAAATGGCTCTGAAACTTTCCTGTATTCCTGCCTGATCTGGACTCGAACTTTTTGGTAAGATTGCCCCCATTGTGTCAGAAATGGGGCAGACCATTTAAGACTGAGATTAGGAAGAATTTATTTACCGAGAGGGTGGTGAATCTTTGGAATTCTCTACTCCAGAGATCCGGGGAAGCTCAGACATTCAAGACAGAAACAATATATTTCTAGAGATGAATGACATCAAGGGATATGGAGAGAGCGTGGGAAAGTGGCATTCAGATAGATAATCAGTCATGATCTAATTGAATGGAAGAGCAGGCTCGATGGGCTGAATGGCCTACTCCTCTTCCTATCTTCCTAAGCATTCAATAAATCTCAGAATCAGATAACAAACCAACGGTAACTCACAAATGTGTAATTATTTCATTTCTTGATAGAGGCCTGAGCAGATTTATTTAAGATGTGAAATTAAGCTCTTCATGAAGGATGCTGCAATGATTCATTAGAGCTGTCTATATTTTAGCTCCAATTAGATTACTTCCTCATTGATTAGACAGTAAAGACCTTCCAGATGAAGTAATGGGTAGAGGCAGTAGCTTTTGACGTTGATTTTACTCAAGATTCAACAGCGCACTGTTAGTTTTAATCCTATCAAAAACAGTGTCACCAAGCTATCATCATCATACTGGCCTAAAATAGTTAAGTTCCACTCACTTATGCCACTTTGTTGATTTTTCTTTTGCTTTATTCATTCATGGGGCACATCAGTGGCTGGCCAACATTTATTGCCCATTCCTAGATACCCTTGAATTGAGTGTCTCACTCAGACATTTCAGAGGGCAGTTGAGAGTCAACCACATTGCTGTGACCCTGGAGTCACATGTAGGCCAGACCAGGTAAGTATGGCACATTTCCTTCCCTAAAAGACATTAGTGAACCAGATGGGTTTTTGCAACAATTGACAATGTTTTCGTTCATGTCATCAGTAGACTCTTAATTCCAGATTTTTTCTTATTGAATTCAAGTTCCCCATCTGCTATGGCGGGATTTGAACCCGAGACCCCAGAGTTTCTGGATTATTAGTCTAATGATAATACCACTAGGCCATTGCCTCCCTGAACAAGAAGTCTAGGCCCCTCATCTCTGAAGCTTCTTTTTTCCTTTGTAGGTCCATCGATTGAGAAGGCCCAGGCTTTGAAAGACCAAAACCCCTTCATAGTGCCCGATAACAGCCTGTATGGGACATTCAGCGTTGACATTAAAGGAAAAGACTTGAAGACGTTTAGTACTCCGCTCTCGCAGAGGTCTGCCATCTCCAACTACAACATTCAGCCGACTCCAGACCAAAGTCCGCTGCCACTGCTGAAAAATAACATGAATAAAAACAACGTCAACAGCCTTGGTCAGGCTGTAAAGTTACCGTGGAAACCAACACCCTACCTACAGCCAAACCCAGACTTGTGGGACAAAAACTGCAATAATGGTGAGAATTTAAATCACCCATTAGCTCTAGAAGATTCCATTTTTCAAAAAATCTCAAGAATGGTTCCTTTGTTGATAGTGTTGGCACCGTCACAGTGAAATGGTTCCATGTGTGATCATTTGTCTTCTGGCACTTTATCCAGTTCACATGTTTTGAGCCTTGCTGGCGTTTGTCAGCAGGTCATTCAACTCAGGGAGACCTCTCATTTTCCTCCAGCCTCACAGCAATCACAAAGATTAATTTACAGATGCGAAGCAGGAAATTTGACTGATTTCTGCCTTCCCCCTCTTCTCCCTCTCCCTCTTGACACCCCCTGCACCCTCCTGTGCCCCAACCCCCCGAACCCTGCTCTGCCCCAACCCCCCGCACCTTCCTGTGCCCCAACCCCCCGCGCCCTCCTCTGCCCCAACCCCCCGCGCCCTCCTCTGCCCCAACCCCCCGCGCCCTCCTGTGTCCCAACCCCCCGTGCCCTCCTGTGCCCCAACCCCCCGTGCCCTCCTGTGCCCCAACCCCCCCGCGCCCTCCTGTGCCCCAACCCCCCGCGCCCTCCTGTGCCCCAACACCCCGCGCCCTCCTGTGCCCCAACCCCCCGCGCCCTCCTGTGCCCCAACCCCCCGCGCCCTCCTGTGCCCCAACCCCCCGCGCCCTCCTGTGCCCCAACCCCCCGCGCCCTCCTGTGCCCCAACCCCCCGCGCCCTCCTGTGCCCCAACCACCTGCGCCCTCCTGTGCCCCAACCCCCGCGCCCTCCTGTGCCCCAACCCCTGCGCCCTCCTGTGTCCCAACCCCCCGTGCCCTCCTGTGCCCCAACCCCCCGCGCCCTCCTGTGCCCCAACCCCCCGCGCCCTCCTGTGCCCCAACCCCCCGCGCCCTCCTGTGCCCCAACCCCCCGCGCCCTCCTGTGCCCCAACCCCCCGCGCCCTCCTGTGCCCCAACCCCCCGCGCCCTCCTGTGCCCCAACCCCACGCACCCTCCTGTGTCCCAACCCCTCGCGCCCTCCTGTGCCCCAACCACCCGCGCCCTCCTGTGCCCCAACCCCCGCGCCCTCCTGTGCCCCAACCCCCGCGCCCTCCTGTGCCCCAACCCCCGCGCCCTCCTGTGCCCCAACCCCCGCACCCTCCTGTGCCCCAATCCCCCGCGCCCTCCTGTGCCCCAATCCCCCGCGCCCTCCTGTGCCCCAATCCCCCGCGCCCTCCTGTGCCCCAATCCCCCGCGCCCTCCTGTGCCCCAATCCCCCGCGCCCTCCTGTGCCCCAATCCCCCGCGCCCTCCTGTGCCCCAATCCCCCGCGCCCTCCTGTGCCCCAATCCCCCGCGCCCTCCTGTGCCCCAATCCCCCGCGCCCTCCTGTGCCCCAATCCCCCGCGTCCTCCTGTGCCCCAATCCCCCGCGCCCTCCTGTGCCCCAACCCCCGCGCCCTCCTGTGCCCCAACTCCCTGCACCCTCCTCTCTCCCTCCCCCTTTTCCCCCTTGCTGCCATCTTCCCTTTCCTCTGAGTAAAGAAAAGTTTATTTATTAGTCACAAGCAGGCTTACATTAACACTGCAATGAAGTTACTGTGAAAATCCCCTAGTTGCCACATTCTGATGCCTGTTGAGGTCAATGCATCTAACCTGCACGTCTTTGGGACTGTGGGAGGAAACCGAAGCACCCGGAGGAAACCCCCGCAGACACGGGGAGAATGTGCAGACCCCACACAGACAGTGACCCAAGCCGGGAATCGAACACGGGTCTCTGGCGCTGTGAAGCAGCATTGCTAACCACTGTGCCACCCTGCCACCCCCTCCTACCTCTCCTCTCCACTCCTCTCCTCCTTACCCTACTCCCTCCCCTCTCCAACCTCTCCCCCCCTCTCCCTCTCCCCCCTTGTCTCCCTCTCCCCCCCCTTGTCTCCCTCTCCCCCCCCTTGTCTCCCTCTCCCCCCCCTTGTCTCCCTCTCCCCCCCTTGCCTCCCTCTTCCCCCCTTGCCTCCCTCTTCCCCCCTTGCCTCCCTCTTCCCCCCTTGCCTCCCTCTTCCCCCCTTGCCTCCCTCTTCCCCCTTTGCCTCCCTCTTCCCCCTTTGCCTCCCTCTTCCCCCCCTTGCCTCCCTCTTCCCCCCCTTGCCTCCCTCTTCCCCCCCTTGCCTCCCTCTTCCCCCCCTTTGCCTCCCTCTTCCCCCCCTTTGCCTCCCTCTTCCCCCCCTTTGCCTCCCTCTTCCCCCCCTTGCCTCCCTCTTCCCCCCCTTGCCTCCCTCTTCCCCCCCCTTGCCTCCCTCTTGCCCCCTTGCCTCCCTCTTCCCCCCGTTGCCTCCCTCTTGCCCCCTTGCCTCCCTCTTCCCCCCTTGCCTCCCTCTTGCCCCCTTGCCTCCCTCTTGCCCCCTTGCCTACCTCTTCCCCCCTTGCCTCCCTCTTCCCCCCTTGCCTCCCTCTTCCCCCCTTGCCTCCCTCTTCCCCCCTTGCCTCCCTCTTCCCCCCTTGCCTCCCTCTTCCCCCCTTGCCTCCCTCTTCCCCCCTTGCCTCCCTCTTCCCCCCTTGCCTCCCTCTTCCCCCCTTGCCTCCCTCTTCCCCCTTGCCTCCCTCTTCCCCCCTTGCCTCCCTCTTCCCCCCTTGCCTCCCTCTTCCCCCCCTTGCCTCCCTCTTCCCCCCCTTGCCTCCCTCTTCCCCCCCTTGCCTCCCTCTTCCCCCCCTTGCCTCCCTCTTCCCCCCCTTGCCTCCCTCTTCCCCCCCTTGCCTCCCTCTTCCCCCCCTTGCCTCCCTCTTCCCCCCCTTGCCTCCCTCTTCCCCCCCTTGCCTCCCTCTTCCCCCCCTTGCCTCCCTCTTCCCCCCCTTGCCTCCCTCTTCCCCCCCTTGCCTCCCTCTTCCCCCCCTTGCCTCCCTCTTCCCCCCCTTGCCTCCCTCTTCCCCCCCTTGCCTCCCTCTTCCCCCCCTTGCCTCCCTCTTCCCCCCCTTGCCTCCCTCTTCCCCCCCTTGCCTCCCTCTTCCCCCCCTTGCCTCCCTCTTCCCCCCCTTGCCTCCCTCTTCCCCCCCTTGCCTCCCTCTTCCCCCCCTTGCCTCCCTCTTCCCCCCCTTGCCTCCCTCTTCCCCCCCTTGCCTCCCTCTTCCCCCCCTTGCCTCCCTCTTCCCCCCCTTGCCTCCCTCTTCCCCCCCTTGCCTCCCTCTTCCCCCCCTTGCCTCCCTCTTCCCCCCCTTGCCTCCCTCTTCCCCCCCTTGCCTCCCTCTTCCCCCCCTTGCCTCCCTCTTCCCCCCCTTGCCTCCCTCTTCCCCCCCTTGCCTCCCTCTTCCCCCCCTTGCCTCCCTCTTCCCCCCCCTTGCCTCCCTCTTCCCCCCCTTGCCTCCCTCTTCCCCCCCTTGCCTCCCTCTTCCCCCCCCTTGCCTCCCTCTTCCCCCCCTTGCCTCCCTCTTCCCCCCCTTGCCTCCCTCTTCCCCCCCTTGCCTCCCTCTTCCCCCCCTTGCCTCCCTCTTCCCCCCCTTGCCTCCCTCTTCCCCCCCTTGCCTCCCTCTTCCCCCCCTTGCCTCCCTCTTCCCCCCCTTGCCTCCCTCTTCCCCCCCTTGCCTCCCTCTTCCCCCCCTTGCCTCCCTCTTCCCCCCCTTGCCTCCCTCTTCCCCCCCTTGCCTCCCTCTTCCCCCCCTTGCCTCCCTCTTCCCCCCCTTGCCTCCCTCTTCCCCCCCCTTGCCTCCCTCTTCCCCCCCCCTTGCCTCCCTCTTCCCCCCCCTTGCCTCCCTCTTCCCCCCCCTTGCCTCCCTCTTCCCCCCCCTTGCCTCCCTCTTCCCCCCCCTTGCCTCCCTCTTCCCCCCCCTTGCCTCCCTCTTCCCCCCCTTGCCTCCCTCTTCCCCCCCCCTTGTCTCCCTCTTCCCCCCCCTTGTCTCCCTCTTCCCCCCCCCTTGTCTCCCTCTTCCCCCCCCCCTTGTCTCCCTCTTCCCCCCCCCCTTGTCTCCCTCTTCCCCCCCCCCTTGTCTCCCTCTCCCCTCCCCCCACCCCCACCCCCTTGTCTCCCTCTCTCTCTCACTCTTCAGAGATCTGTGTCACTATCTGAGTGCAGTCACTATAATGGACAGTTTTATGAGGTACCAGAGGTCTCTGTTAGATGGCGAGTACAATTAATTCAGGGAAGGAGGGAAAGAAAGAAAACTGGAAAATAAAAAAATAAGAAAACATAACCTTAAGAATTCAATCTGGGGAATGTCACAAATGTTGAGGAAGACAAAACACTCAAGGTAGAGGGTTACTGCACAGAACAAGAAAGGTCCCAAGTTTAATCATTGGTCTACACTGAGGTAGCTGATTGCAGCCAGTGCTTTAGCAGTAGTCTTATTTTCGGCCTCACCACTAACTGATTAAGAAAGTGAAGAATAGTTTCGGGTTCCTCATCACTGTGCAGCAATTCTTGTTGGACATATATGGGATTGGACATGAGATAAGGACAGAATAGGGGCTGTGACCACCTGTCACAGTTGCAAAGCCTCCCCACACTCGATGTCATAAATTGTCCGCCTTTCCCCTCACGTGTGTGTGTGTGTGTGTGTGTGTGTGTGCGCGGTTCAGGGGAATGGTTATATATATTCCTCTTGTTTGAGCCCACGGCAGTTTATCCAACAGGACCCTGCCTTTCCTATCCTCAGAGCTAATGGAGTCGATTGTTTTCCCGTTCTGCCTGCCACGGGAAGCAGGCGGGACAGGATCATGCAAAGGTCCGTTGACCTCGGGCGGGATTTTCCGGCCTTGGGGTGAGCGCGGCCGGAAAATCCCCATTTCAAATCCTTCTCCCTTCCAAAAAATGTTCTTGATTTGTGTTTCCGTAGTAACTATGAGTCACCTTGAACTATGATTTAGGTTATTAATGGAGCTGGTTGGAATCTTGCTTTGTGACAGAGTACCAAACTGCTACTGAGTTCGCCTACAGTTAACTAAGATATTAGTCAATAATTATCATAATCATTTTAACCAATTTATCTGTTTTAATCTTAGACTCTTAGAAACCCTACAGCACAGAAAGAGGCCAGTCGGCCCATCGTTGATCTTAACCCATTATGTTAAGCTATTTATATTGACTCATTTATTTACTCTGTTTATTTTAGCCTGTTTGACCTGTTTACTTCCCTTGTGGTATTTAATGTGTTAAAGCATCTTCTTCTTATCTGTTTATCTTCTTTTTAACTCATTTCTTTAATTCATTCTATTTTAAACTGTGCAGTTTAGTTATTCTAATCCGGTTAATTTAAAATGTTCAGTTTAACCCATTCATTTTTTAACTTTTCTATTATAACCATAAGACCATAAGAAATAGGAACAGGACAAGGCCATTCGGTCCCTCGAGGCTGCTGCCCCATTCACTAGGATCATGGCTGACCCGACATTCCTCACATCCACTTTCCTGCCCTTTCCCCGTAACCCTTGATTCCCTTCCTGATCAAAAATCTATCTGGGGGCGATCTTGAACCCACGTTTGATGTCCGTGTGAATGCTGGTGGGGGCTTACTTAAGTAGATTTTAATATAATTAACCCACCCCCCCTTGCCAAATATTGATCCACCTGGCATATATTGACGCTGCGCTGACGTGACGTCACGGCGCAGGTTACAACAGGTTCACCCAGACTTGGGTGGGAGTCTCCCTGGGGGGTGCAAAGGTATGTATTGCCCCCAGGGGTGAGGGACACGGTCGGACAGTGGCAATGCAACTTTCTGCAGTTTTTCTCCATTTAAATAATACTCTATTCTTTTGTTCTCCCTTCCAAAATGAACAACTTTAACCCATTTATTATAACCTGTTTATTTTATCGGCTCTTTTAAATGCCCTTTATTGAGACTGGGTGGAAGACTTTCGTATGAACGCATTAACTAATCCAAAAATTACAGGATTTTGACCTCTTCTCCCAGTTAGAGTGCCTTAAGCTCAGTTTCTGAGCTGGAAGTCTTTGCCTGAGCTGCAGTTTGTAGAATATTTTCATGGCAGGGTAAGTATGGAACTCCTTGCAATTCTCAGAGAAAAAGGATGAGGGTGATGCTAAAACAGCATCAGGCACCGTTCACAGGAGATTTGTGAAGTGGCCCCAATCTCCCATTTTGCTAACTCTTTGCAGAACCTAGTGTACACGATGTGAAGCCAATTACTCTGGGATTCTGTTTGATTTAAATTGCAAATGGAATGAGGAAAAGTTTTCTAGATCCGTGGGAAGGTGGGGGTTTGGACATTTTGTAGACCCTTGATCCACGAAACAAACTCTAGCAGCACGTGCTGGGGGTAAATTCTATGACTGGCTTGTGTGTGTTCTGTGGAAGCATGAACACTGATGTGCTTTTAGCACCAATATCTTTTCACGGAATTCTTTTGATTCCGTTTCTAGAAAATAATGGATCCGTCATTACTGTCAATCGGAACCTGGTCACCAGCCCTGGATCCAGCCGCAAAGGTAAAACACTGCCTCTATCATGGTGAAGTTACTTTTCATTTTGGGGATCTTGGCTGAAAGGGACTGCAATATCCCCGGGGAGGATGGAAAATTAAGGTCTTACTCTAGAAGTGGAAGGGCACATACTATATTATGGTACAATGTCTGTAGCTGCAGTTTCTCACTCTCCATTGGAGGAGTGGGATGGGGTTACTGGGGTAGACATCACCGAATGAGATGGGAGGGACAATTAGGAGGGGAGTGGCTCCAATTGCTTGGTGACTCCTTCCCCATCATTAGTTAGAATGACTCTATTAGAGATTGTACAGATTGTAGAGGTGGGGAGTGTTATTAAATATGAATGAAAAGAAACTTGGTTCCGCCAAAACTGAATAAAATGGAGAGTGCGCAACATCGTTAATTCAGTTAAAGCTCACACGGCCTATGAACAGGCTTCTCGCCTCTCTATCAACTGTGAAGCAAGAGCAATCAGTGTCCAGGTTTGAGTGAACACTGTGTAGAGAGGGATGCATTCTTCATCCGACCTCGAATATACCTGACCTGGGAGTGCTCTGAGAGAACAAAGGTACATTCACCATTTGTTGTCAACTGAAACTCTCACCTTATCCCCCCATCATGAAGGTAAAGACCTGGGAGTGAAAGTGAAATATCCATCAAGCGGTGATCACAGCTTTCTCCCAAATTCTGCTCTGAATCCTATTTGACATGGCACGGAATTTTATATTTGATATCATTTCAATGTGTTTTTACTAATCTCCTGAGGCATTGACTCATGGATGTTACCAGCCCTCAATATTACACCCAAGATTGCCACTCTTCATGGGTGATTTGCAAAGTGAATCAATTGTCTTCTTTAGCAGTTCTTACTTTCCAGAAGGGTTATAGAATCAAAGAATCCCTACAGTGCAGAGGGAGGCCATTCAGCCCATCGAGCCTGCACCAACCACAATCCCACCCAGGCTCTATCCACATAACCCCACACATGTACCCTGATAATCCCCCTGACACTAAGGGACAATTTAGCATGGCCTAAAGCCTAAACCTCAACCTAACCAGCACATCTTTAGACTGTGGGAGGAAACTGGAGCACCCGGAGGAAACACACACAGACACGGACAGAACGTGCAAACTCCACACAGACAGTGACCCAAAGCCGGAATTGAACCTGGGTCCCTGGAGGTGTGAGGCAGCAGTGCTAACCACTGTGCCACTGGGTCACTGGATATTGATTAGGAGTTGCACTGCTGGTGAGATTTTCCTTCCGTCCAACTCAAAACCTTTCTCACCCAGGCTAAAATAGCAGTTTCAAGTGTAAACATCAAGGTTAACTGGGCAACTGCGCACAAGCACACACACACACACCCTTCTCTCACAAAGCTCATCATTAACTATAGTGTTTAGTTGTTGTGTTTTTGTTTATTTGAGTCTGGTAACTGTGCTTGTTTGGTTAAGTCTCACTGTGGTCTCAAGAACACTAAGTAAAACTGTAGAAAGCAGCCTGAAGCAGGGAGCAGACAATTTAAAACACTGTGATTAAAAACCCTGCTACACACATAGAAGTCATGATGTGGAGATGCCGGCGTTGGACTGGGGTAAACACAGTAAGAAGTTTAACAACACCAGGTTAAAGTCCAACAACCTGTTGGACTTTAACCTGATGTTGTTAAACTTCTTACACACATAGAAATCAGTGTCATCTCTACATAGCTCCATGATGTAAACATGCAACACTAATAGTGACTGGCACTCAGTCCCAGTGCAAATCATCTGACCTAGACCCTGGAAGCTGATGTACCTCCACTCATCAGCCTACCAGCAGGCATGACAAAACTGGGTCCCGCAGAAGGCTTAGGTTGAGGGAGTCTCCACCCCTGGTCCTGCTCCCTGCCATCATTTGTCCTGGGAAGGATGTAAGTCATTTATATATCATTCTGCCTGAGCTCCAGCCTTGTAGGATCTGAAACCACTTGCTTTTCTTTCTAAGTCAGTTAGTTGTGTCCCTCACTTTGGGGCCAGTGCAGATGATGGCTTCAATCTCCAATTCACAATCGAAACACGCAATCCAGATCAGCGACGGGAAACCTAGGCCAGTGAGTGGGCAACATGGCTGGTCCTCCTTCACCTCAGTGGGCCACAGGGTTGAAATCGGGCTTGTTCACTAACCATGACTCCATGAATAAGATTAAATACATTTAATACGCGGCGGACATCTCATTACAAGTTATAGAAAACGCTTAATAATCATTCACATATTGATAGAACTGTCATCAAGTTCAAATGGTAAAAGCAAAAGAAATATTGACACTTTGGACACAGAGGGAACGCACGGCTCTCACAGTCAATGCTGTGAGCAATCAGCACCCACCTCTCTTCACTTACCCTTGCTTTACGTGAGGATCACTTCAGTCACACCGGTAGGAAAATAACGACTGGGATGGAAATCAGTGGAATTTGGCAACCCTGCACATGGGCAACGGTCAACAAAATATCTGATGGGGCCGCACTCAGAACCCAGATGGGCCGCATGTGGCCCCTGAGCTGCAGGCTGCCCCCCGCTGGTCGAGACTGACACTGCAGTGCAGTTCTAGGCCGCTCACTGATATTGGAGGGTGCCGTCTTTAGGAAGAATCAGGTGAGCTGTGCTTGTGTGTACTGCACGCAGGGGTTTGTCCTGAAATTAACTGCCCCAAAGATATTCAGCGCTGCTCTTTATAGGATGTTTCTGAGATGTGTGCAATCAGTCTTTCAAATGTCTTCATGTCCAGCAGTTACTGGGTTCCGCCCCTAGAGAGCAGCACCAATTCACAGTTGATCCATTCGCCTGATACTTCACGCTCCAGTCTCCAAAAGTGACTGGACTTACAGTCCCACAGGAACTACAGCTCTGCAGTCATTTGTACATCGAAACAGCGAATGTCAGCAGGATATTTGACCACAGGCTCAGCGCTGAGCCTGTGCCTAAGGGGTCAGCCCGGATCCAGTCTAAGTGAACTTTGACCTGGAGTTTGAATGATGCCCCGTCCTTCCCTCTCTTTGTTCACATGCCACCCCGTTTAAATATTTACCATTTTCAGATAGAACTCCTTCATTATTTCAGATATAACTCCTCCTTTACCTCGTTTGCTTTTGAGTTGTCATAGAGTCTTAGAGGTTTACAGCATGGAAACAGGCCCTTTGGCCCAACTTGTCCGTGCTGCCCAGTTTTTACCACATTTGGTCCATATCCCTCTATACCCATCTTACCCATGTAACTGTCTAAATACTTTTTAAAAGATAAAATTGTACCCGCCTCTGCTATTACCTCTGGCAGCTTGTTCCAGACACTCACCACCCTCTGAGTGAAAATATTGCCTCTCTGTACCCTTTTTTGTATCTCTCCCCTCACCTTAAACCTATGCCCTCTAGTTTTACACTCCCCTACCTTTGGGAAAAGATATTGACTATGTTGCTGATCTATGCCCCTCATTATTTTTGTGACCTCTGTAAGATCACCCCTCAGCCTCCTACGCTCCAGTCTATCCAGCCTCTCCTTATAACTCAAACCATTAAGCCCCAGTAGCATCCTAGTAAATCTTTTCTGCACTCTTTCTAGTTTAATAGTAGCCTTTCTATAATAGGGTGACCAGAACTGTACACAGTATTCCAAATGTGGCCTTACCAATCTCTTGTACAACTTCAACAAGATGTCCCAATTCCTGTATTCAATGTTCTGACCAATGAAACCAAGCATGCCGAATGCCTTCTTCACCTCTCTGTCAACCTGTGACTCCACTTTCAAGGAGGTTGAACCTGTAATCCTAGATCTCTTTGTTCTATAGCTCTCCCCAATGCCCTACCATGAACTGAGTAGGTCAACTCACCTGAACACAGGTTTTTGGATGCTGTCAAATGAGAGACCAAGAATGATAGAGAAGAGGAGAGAGCGAGGGCGAGGGAGAAGAGGAGAGAGCGAGGGCGAGGGAGAAGAGGAGAGAGCGAGGGCGAGGGAGAAGAGGAGAGAGCGAGGGCGAGGGAGAAGAGGAGAGAGCGAGGGCGAGGGAGAAGAGGAGAGAGCGAGGGCGAGGGAGAAGAGGAGAGAGCGAGGGCGAGGGAGAAGAGGAGAGAGCGAGGGCGAGGGAGAAGAGGAGAGAGCGAGGGCGAGGGAGAAGAGGAGAGGGCGAGGGAGAAGAGGAGAGAGCGAGGGCGAGGGAGAAGAGGAGAGAGCGAGGGCGAGGGAGAAGAGGAGAGAGCGAGGGCGAGGGAGAAGAGGAGAGAGCGAGGGCGAGGGAGAAGAGGAGAGAGCGAGGGCGAGGGAGAAGAGGAGAGAGCGAGGGCGAGGGAGAAGAGGAGAGAGCGAGGGCGAGGGAGAAGAGGAGAGAGCGAGGGCGAGGGAGAAGAGGAGAGAGCGAGGGCGAGGGAGAAGAGGAGAGGGCGAGGGAGAAGAGGAGAGAGCGAGGGCGAGGGAGAAGAGGAGAGAGCGAGGGCGAGGGAGAAGAGGAGAGAGCGAGGGCGAGGGAGAAGAGGAGAGAGCGAGGGCGAGGGAGAAGAGGAGAGAGCGAGGGCGAGGGAGAAGAGGAGAGAGCGAGGGCGAGGGAGAAGAGGAGAGAGCGAGGGCGAGGGAGAAGAGGAGAGAGCGAGGGCGAGGGAGAAGAGGAGAGAGCGAGGGCGAGGGAGAAGAGGAGAGAGCGAGGGCGAGGGAGAAGAGGAGAGGGCGAGGGCGAGGGAGAAGAGGAGAGGGCGAGAGAGAAGAGGAGAGGGCGAGAGAGAAGAGGAGAGGGCGAGAGAGAAGAGGAGAGGGCGAGAGAGAAGAGGAGAGGGCGAGGGAGAAGAGGAGAGGGCGAGGGAGAAGAGGAGAGAGCGAGGGCGAGGGAGAAGAGGAGAGAGCGAGGGCGAGGGAGGAGAGGCGAGGGCGAGGGAGAAGAGGAGAGGGCGAGGGCGAGGGAGAAGAGGAGAGGGCGAGGGAGAAGAGGAGAGGGCGAGGGAGAAGAGGAGAGGGCGAGGGAGAAGAGGGAGAAGAGGAGAGGGCGAGGGAGAAGAGGAGAGGGCGAGGGAGAAGAGGAGAGGGCGAGGGAGAAAAGGAGAGGGCGAGGGAGAAGAGGAGAGGGCGAGGGAGAAGAGGAGAGGGCGAGGGAGAGGGAGAAGAGGAGAGGGAGAGGAGAAGAGGAGAGGGCGAGGGCGAGGGAGAAGAGGAGAGAGCGAGGGCGAGGGAGAAGAGGAGAGAGCGAGGGCAAGGGAGAAGAGGAGAGGGAGAGGGCGAGGGAGAAGAGGAGAGGGAGAGGGCGAGGGAGAAGAGGAGAGGGCGAGGGAGAAGAGGAGAGGGCGAGGGAGAAGAGGAGAGGGCGAGGGAGAAGAGGAGAGGGCGAGGGAGAAGAGGAGAGGGCGAGGGAGAAGAGGAGAGGGCGAGGGAGAAGAGGAGAGGGCGAGGGAGAAGAGGAGAGGGCGAGGGAGAAGAGGAGAGGGCGAGGGAGAAGAGGAGAGGGCGAGGGAGAAGAGGAGAGGGCGAGGGAGAAGAGGAGAGGGCGAGGGAGAAGAGGAGAGGGCGAGGGAGAAGAGGAGAGGGCGAGGGAGAAGAGGAGAGGGCGAGGGAGAAGAGGGAGAAGAGGAGAGGGCGAGGGAGAAGAGGAGAGGGCGAGGGAGAAGAGGAGAGGGCGAGGGAGAAGAGGAGAGGGCGAGGGAGAAGAGGAGAGGGCGAGGGAGAAGAGGGAGAAGAGGAGAGGGCGAGGGAGAAGAGGAGAGGGCGAGGGAGAAGAGGAGAGGGCGAGGGAGAAGAGGAGAGGGCGAGGGAGAAGAGGAGAGGGCGAGGGAGAGGGAGGAGAGGGCGAGGGAGAGGGAGAAGAGGAGAGGGCGAGGGAGAGGGAGAAGAGGAGAGGGAGAGGGAGAAGAGGAGAGGGCGAGGGAGAGGGAGAAGAGGAGAGGGCGAGGGAGAAGAGGAGAGAGCGAGGGCGAGGGAGAAGAGGAGAGAGCGAGGGCGAGGGAGAAGAGGAGAGGGAGAGGGCGAGGGAGAAGAGGAGAGGGCGAGGGAGAAGAGGAGAGGGCGAGGGAGAAGAGGAGAGGGCGAGGGAGAAGAGGAGAGGGCGAGGGAGAAGAGGAGAGGGAGAGGGCGAGGGAGAAGAGGAGAGGAGAGGGAGAAGAGGAGAGGGCGAGGGAGAAGAGGAGAGAGCGAGGGCGAGGGAGAAGAGGAGAGGAGAGGGCGAGGGGGAAGAGGAGAGGAGAGGGCGAGGGAGAAGAGGAGAGGGGAGGGAGGAGAGGAGAGGGCGAGGGAGAGGGCGAGGGAGGAGAGGAGAGGGCGAGGGAGGAGAGGGCAAGGGAGAAGAGGAGAGGGCGAGGGAGAAGAGGAGAGAGCGAGGGAGAAGAGGAGAGAGCAAGGGTGTGATGAAGTGATTGAGGGTTTAAAGTGGTTAGCACACACCCAATGCTGATGCCCCATGTGTTGGTCGTGTGTGACATCCCTGTGCACTCTGACCTTCAGGCTGTCTGATGCCTGTATGAGAGTGTCAGTTCACAGTGAGTAGCTGGTGTACTTACCCTGGTGAGTAGATCATTCATCCTCTTCTGTTTTTGGGCGCTATGGGTGCTAATCCACCCCTGTAACCTGCAACGTCTCCCAGGCTGCCTGCGGCCTCCTGCTGCCATCTTGGGGAGACAGCACCTCCCACCTTTTCTGGATGGCCCATAGGAGAATCCCGGGAAGGCATCGCTGGACCGTGCGTCCGAGGGCTGCTTCCTTCTCCTCAACATTGTTGAGGATGCAGAATGCAGAGCTCCTGGCCGGCACTGAGTGAATGGTTGTCTGGGTGCCCAATAAATATGGTGCGCCATGAGATTCGCCAGGCTCTGTACTGCCCGGAGGAGAAGATGGTAAAACAGGGAAATGAGAATACTGGTCTGAATGTTTTTTCCCTTCTGGGTGATGAATAATGACTGGAATAGCGCAAGATCACATGTGTTCAGCTAACCTGCACCCCCAACCAACCACCAGTTGGACTCACTCCCACTTCTGCGCGTGCCGGCAATCTCAGGCTTCACAGGGGAAAATTCCACGCTTGGTGTGGAGAGGAATTCACAGGGAAGCCAATAGGAGGAGCTTTGCTTCCACCAGTAATGAATGGGCTCACTGCTCAGTAATACTGATAACATTCAAGTTTTCACCCCTGGCCAGCTGTAATACAATAAGCCGCTGATGTACACCGAGTAGTATTAGGTAATATTATATCAGTAGGTAGTTGTTCTACAGCCTGGTAATATTCAGTGACTGCAGCGTAACTCTCTCTGCTGTGCTATTAAAACAGACAGGTTGTGGCTGGAAATGGGCTTTCATGTTGATATATTTTGCTGCAAACAGTGGCCATTTCCCCCCCAGTTTTGACTGGTTCTGTTTCATTTGCCAACTCAGGAAATGCTGGAAAATCTCAGCATCTGTGGAGAGAGTTAACATTCTGACAAAATTCATTGATCTGAAACATGAACTCTTTGATTTGATTCATCATTGTCACTTGTATTCCGGGGAGGTAATGGCCTAGTGGTATTATCGCTGGACTATTAATCCAGAAACTCAGATAATGTTCTTGGGGACCTGGTTCAAATCCCACTACGGCAGATGGTGCAATTTGAATTCAATAAAAAATATCTGGAATGAATAGTCTACTGATGACCATGAAACCATTGTCGATTGTCGGAAAAACCATCTGGTTCACTAATGCCCTTTAGGGAAGGAAAGTTGCCGTCCTTACCTGGTCTGGCCTACACGTGACTCCAGAACCACAGCAATGTGGTTGACTCTCGGGCAACTAGGAATGGGCAATAAATGCTGGCCAGCCAGCGACGCCCATGTCCCATGAATGAATTGTGTTTGGATGCAGTGAAAAGTATTGTTTCTTGCGTGCTATACAGACAAAGCATACCGTTCATAGAGTACATAGGGGAGTGAGCATGTAGAGAAAGATCACGTAATGTCAGGTAGGAATTAAAGCATTGTTACAGAATTTAAAAGTTAGAGTTTTAAAAGCACAGAACGAAATTAAAAGATAGAATTTGAGGGAACGTTGGGCACAGTTCGCAAGAAGTTGCCTCGCTTTGGCGCCATCTTGAATTTCATTAATGTGTTTCTCTTTCTATTTCTTTCTCCACAGCTGCTGGCAGTCCTGAATACTTCCAGCATTTTCTGTTTTTATTTCTGATTTCCAGCAATATTATTTTTTGCGTTGCGAGGACAATATGCACAAAGTTAGTTATATATGAAGCCTATAGTCATATATGATACTTGGAGTATATGATTACATAGTACAATACGTCGTCGGACAGTCTGTAGAATAATGAAGTTACATAGGTTAATGTATCATTATACTATGATTGGATCAAGTCAAAAACTGTACAAAGCAAGTGATTTATTTTAATCTGCACGCAAACAGGGAATTAATCATGCCAGTCGGACAGATGGAGCTATTAGCTTTCCTTTTAAGTGCTCCTTCCCGTTGTAAAACTACCATTGGCACTGACCTCTGTTTTGCAGTTGACACTGTAAGATATGAGTTTCCCCTGCTCCCCCTGGCATTGCGGTGTGTCATGGTGAGATGTGGTCTCTACAGGTACTCAATGGCAACTAGAAACAGACCCACAGAGAGTGCAACCCGCCATCTGTTCTGGCCCACAGTTTGCATGGCATGCACTTGGCTGGATAGACCTGCTCAATCATTTGTCGGTTGCTATGGTGCTGTGGCCTGAGCCCAGAAATGTAGATGGAATGGAGTCACTGCAGTTAAAACCCTCAACATTTTCAGGAGTATAGTTGCAGCTATTGACAAGCTAAGGGTAAGATGATCATTACCTGTCGCAATATATTGACATAAAAAATGTGTTGTGTTTGTAAGACTAGGAAAAGGGATATGAATAGAAGCAACTTTTGGATAAAACTTGCCAATCACTAGTTAGCAATCAAATTTTATTGATATTCCACAATTCAAGGGGTGTGGGTGAGAGAGAAAAGAGCGGGATACTTACATTGCCACGTACTCCTTCCGTTAAAGACACGATAAGATCACTGTCAACATCTGGGGTTGGTGGGAGGTGAACTCAACTAGCTATATAAGTACTGTGGATGCAAGTCAAAGCTAGGAATCTTGTGCAGAGTAACTCACCTCCTGACTCCCTAAAGCCTGTCCACCATCTACAAGGCACAAGTTCGGAGATGGAATACTTGTCCACTTGTCTGAATGAGTGCAGCTCCAACAACACTCAAGAAGCTCAACACCATCCAAGGACAAAGCAGCCCACCTTATTGGCATCCCATCCACAAACATCCACTCTTACCACCACCGACACAGTAGCAGCAGTGTGTACTATCTACAAGATGCACTGCAGGAACTCACCAAGTTCCTTTGACAGCACCTACCAAATCCATGATTACTATCATCTAGAAGGACAAAGGGAGGAAGATGCTTGGGAACACCACCAACTGGACATTCTCCTTCAGGCCATTCACCATCCTGACTTGGAAATATATCGCCGTTCCTTCGCTGTCATTGGGTCAAAATCGTGGAACACCTTCCCTAACAGCGCTGTGGGTATACCTACACCATATGGACTGCAGCAGTTCAAGACTGTCACCATCACCTTCTCGAGGACAATTGGGGATGACCAATAAATGCTAGTCTAGCCACATCCCTATGAGTGATCAGTGGGAAGCACTCTTGCCTCTGGGTCAGAAGGTTGTGTTCTTAGTTCCCACACCAAAGACTTGGGTGGAAAAATCTAAGCTGATTTTGGTGTAAAACGGAGGTGTTGCCTTTCAGATGAAACATTAAAGCAAGTCCCCATCAGTCATTTTGTGGATGGAAAGGAATCCATTGTGCTATTTGGAAGGGGAGTTATCCCCAGGTATATCTTGGTCAATATTTATCCCTCAACCAATCCCATCAAAACAGATTACTTGGCCATTATCACATTGCTATTTTTAGGACCTTGTGCTGCCAGAATTAGTCGCTGTGTTTCCTACGTTATAGCAATGACTACACTTCAAAAGTAGTTATTGGCTATAAAGAGCTTGGGTACATCCTGAGGTTGAAATGTGATCACTATAGATAGCTAATGTCATGAGGTAATGGAATCAAAATATAACAACTTTTCTTTGTATAGCATTCTTAGTGTAATAAAATTTCCCAAGGCCATTCGAAGTTCAGGTATCCCTCGTTCAAAGCATGTTCTAATAGTTTGTTTTCACATTAATATGGTTGATAATTTAGGAATGTTCCTCACTGCCTCGCACGGTACTGGACATGTTCAGCTTTTTAAAAAAACAAACTGCCTACTTCCCTGAACGGGCCTGGTGGCCTACCCCTGCTTCTATTCGACCCGCCTGTTCGCTGCTTCCCTCCCGCCGACCCTCTCATTCACCACCTCTCCCACCCTCATGTTGGCTGCTTCCCTCCCAATTGCTAACCCTCCTGTTCGCCCCTCCCTCCTCCCGTTCACCGACTCTCCCACTCACTGCCTCCATCCCCAACACTCTCACCCAAAATTTCCCCACTCTCTGTCCCGTGCTCCCTCTCATTGTGACACGGTGGCACAGTGGTTAGCAGTGCTGCCTCACAGTGCCAGGGACCCTGGTTTGATTCCCAGCTTGGGTCACTGTTTGTGTCGAGTTTGCACATTCTCCCCGTGTCTGCATGGGTTTCCTCCAGGTGCTCCGGTTTCCTCCCACAGTCCGAAAGACGTGCTGGTTAGGTGCATTTTCCATGCTAAATTCTCCCTCAGTGTACCCGAACAGATGCCAGAGTGTGACGACTAAGGGATTTTTACAGTAACTTCATTGCAGTGTTAATGTAAGCCGAGTTGTGACAAATAAATAAAAACTTTAAAAACTCATAGCCTTTGCTCACGGCAAGGATTCAGGAGAGGATGGTGATAGCCAAAGAGCCATAAGAGTTGTACAGTGGAAATAAGGCCCTTTGGCCCATCGAGTCTGTGCTGACAATAGCTACCACTAAAGCCAGACGGAGACTGGAGGGAAGTTATAAGCTGGAAAGTGAGGGATGGAAGTGATGAGCTGCAGGGTCAAAATAGAAGCAGCGAGTTGGGAAAGGCAGTGAGTGGGCAGGTGACTGAGCCCGAGGATCAGCAAATGGGGGGAGAGGGGGATACAGGAGAGGTGGTGAGGTGGAGACTCAGAAGAGGTGGCCCAGAAGAACTGGGGAGGGAGGCGGTGTGTGGGAGAGGTGGTGAGCTGGAGATGGGGAATGGCAAAGAGGAGCTGAGTTAAAGAATTGGTTCTGTAAGTTATTAAGAGTCACTTAGGAAGAGTTGGTGAGAGGATTTTTGAGTTGATTAGGTTAAAGGTAAGCAGTCGGTTTTTCATGTGAATTTATAGGTCAGGAACCCATCATTATGACATGTTTTCTTGTGGAGAGGTGATTTTTGTTCAGCCCTCTGTCTTTTAGAAACACATTAAGGTTGCTACACAAGGGATAAACGTATTATAAAACAAAATGTGACACCGCGTCACGTAAGGAAATATTAGATCAGATCAGAAGCTTGGTCAAAGAGTTAGGTTTTCAAGGAGTGTCTTAAAGGTAGGAAAGTGAGGTAGATTTGGGGAGAAGGGTAAGGTGGGAATTTCAGATCCGAGGAAAGTCAGTGCTCTTTGTCAATCATAGAATCCCTACAGTGCAGAAGGAGGTCATTTGGCCCATCGAGTCTGCACCGACTCTCCGACAGTGCATCTTTCCCAGGCCCTATCCCCGTAATCTCATGCAGTTACCCCACTAATCCTACACATCTTGGGACAGTAAAGGGGCAATTTAGCATGGCCAATCCACTTAACCTGAACATCTTTGGAGTGTAGGAGGAAATTGGAGCACCTGGAGGAAACCCACGGGGAGAAGGTGCAAACTCCACACAGGCAGTCACCCAAAGTTGGAATTGAATCTGGGTCCCTGGCACTGAGAGGCAGCAGTGCTAACCACTGTGCCACCGTGCCGTCCAGTGGAAAAGTCAATTTCATTTTGCAATGATTAATACTTATCATCATTACTCCAGGATGTTATAGATTTTCACTCACCCTTGGGTAATTTGAAAAATGAAATTATTCTTTGATATTTAACCTGCTGTCAACAATATATTGTTGTGTTGACACCCTGCATGTCAGAGAGCAACAGTGCTGAGGAAGTGACATAATGTCGATTGGGTCTCTGCATTTTAACGGGAGGACCAAGCTGAAAAGGTAGCCTGGATTGGTAAGAAAATGCCATTGTCTACTCCTGTCCTGTGTTCCTACCTTCTCTGTCTCATTGGCAGGTGACAGCAGAAAGGTGATGAAGACTTTCTGTTCTCCAAAGATCCAGCATCACACCTTCGGGCTCAGACTAGTGGATGCTCTCCCACCTCCCCCACCTCTCCCTCTAGCGGAACGTGGACAAGTCTGGGGCACAACGGAAGGGTAAGGACTGTTCTACATTACTAAGAAAAATGGGGGAAGATATTCATCCAAGGGGTGTGTGTCCATGTCTAATTGCCCATGAACTGAGTGGCTTACTAGGCCATTTCAGAGTCAACCACATTACTGTGGATCTGGAGTCACATGTAGGCCAGACCAGATAAGAATGGCAGATTTTCCTCCATCAACAGTGGTTTCATAGTTATCATTAGATTTTTAATTCCAGCTTTTCACTGAATTCAAATTTTACCACCTGTCATGATAGGATTCGAACCCAGGTCCCAGAGCATTACCCTATGCCGACTAGTCTAGTGACAATACCACTATGGCACTGCTTCCTCTAATTGTTCAACACCATTTATTCACATGCTAACCAAGTCACTCATGATTAAAGCTTATTTATTGGTCACAAGTAGGCTTACATTACCACTGCAATGAGGTCACTGTGAAAATCCCCTAATCGCCACACTCTGGTGCCTGTTTGGGTACACTGAGGAAGAATTTAGCATGGCCAATGCACCTAACCAGCACTTTTTTGGACTGTGGGAGGAAACTGGAGCGCCCGGAGGAAACCCACACAGACACGGGGAGAATGAGCAGACTCCTCTCAGATGGTGACCTAAGCTAGGAATCGAACCCAGGTTCCTGGTGCTGTGAGGCAGCAGTGCTAACCACTTTGCCACCCATAAAGCAAGGTTCCACCAAGATATTGTCGTGCCTTTATCACAAGCAGCTGATATTTCTTCTTGTACACTTTCTCCTACATTGTACTTACTGTTCGGGGCCTGTAGAGCACCCCCACTAGTGATAAAAGCAAATTACTGCGGATGCTGGAATCTGAAACCCCCACTAGTCACTTCTTTCCCCTTCTCTTCCTCATCTCCACTCAAATCAATTCGACATCTTGATCTCCTGAACCATTAACTATTGCTAAATGTCAGCCTTGATTAACAGTGCTACCCCTCCACCTTTACCAAGCTTCATAATCTTCTTGAATGTCAGATACCCCTCAATATTCAGGACCCAAACTTTGTCATGCTGCAGCCATGTCTCTGTAATGACTATCAGATCATATTTCGTTACTTCAATGTGTGCTATCAATTGGTTTACTTTATAATGAATGCTACCTGCATTCCGATACAGAACCTTTAGTTTTGTCATTTTGTTATCTTTGTAACATTTAGTCTTGATTCTTTGTGTATTCTTAGTTTTTTTTCTCTCTGTCCTTTCCTGCTATTTTCTGATCCACAGTTCCCATAACACTATTTTACTCTCTAACCTTGTCTCTCTTGGATATACCATACCTTTCCACATTTGATCCCTTATCCCCACTAGTTTAAAACCCTCTCTACTTCCCTTGTTATGTGGTTCAGGAAAACACTGTTCCCAGCACGGTTCAGGTGTAGACCCTCTCAGCGGTACAGCCCTCACTTTCCCCAGTACTGGTGCAGTTCCCCACAAGCCAGAACCCACTTCTCCCATGCCAGTCTTTGAGCTATGTATTCGTCTCTCTAATTTTATGTACCCTATGCCAATTTGCGCACGGCTCGGTTAATAATCCATGGATTAGAACCTTTGTGGTTCTGCTTTTCAATTTAGTGCTTAACTCCTCAGGTTCTCTACGCAGGACCTCTTTGCTAGTTCTGCCTGTGTCTTTGGTACCTGCACGAACCACCACAACTGGATTCCCCTCCTGGCAGGCAGCTCAGCTGTCTGGACTCTTGCTCTTTACTGCAGAGAACAGTATCGATCCTTATCACTATACCCGCCCCTACTACCACTATGTTCCTTTTTGCTCCGCCTACTTGAATGGCTTCCTCTACCAAGGTGCCAATGTCAGTTTGCTCATCCACCCTGCAGCCTCTGCTTTCACCCAAACAAGCTGTGAAAACTTCAAACCTATTGGACAATTGCCGAGGCTCATCCTTCTGCATTCCCGTCCTCTGGCTCCCCTTACCTGCCTCACTCGCAGTCACACTCTCCTATTCTTTTTTTAAAAGTTCATTCATGGAACATGGGCATAACTGGCTGGGCCAGAATTCATTGCCCATCCCTGGTCACCCTTGAACTGAGTGGCTTGCTAGGCCATTTCAAAGGGGAGTTAAGAGTCAACCACATAGCTGTGGCTCTGGAGTCACATGTCAGCCACACCAGGTAAGGACGGCAGATTTCCTTCCTTAAAGGACAGTAGTGGACCAGATGGGTTTTTCCGACAATTGACAATGGTTTCATGGTCGTCAGTAGATTGTTAATTCCAGGTTTTTTTTATTGAATTCAAATTGCACCATCTGCCGTGGTGGGATTTGAACCTGGATCCCTGCAACATTAGCTAAGGTTCTGGATTAATAGTCTAGCGATGATACCACTAGGCCATTGCCTCCCCTTGAACACTGACAAAATCAGAAGACCCTATCCTAAGTGGTGTGACTGCCTCCTGGTACAAAAGACCAAAGTAACTTTACCCCTCCCTGATTCAGTGTCTGCAGCTCAGCCTCCAGCTCAGTGAGTCTGAACTGAACATCCTGAAACCACAGACATTTACTGCAGACGTGTTTGCCTTGGATCACACTGTCATTCAGAAGTTCCCACATACAGCAGCATTGGCACATCACCTGTACCGCCATCCTTAG
This sequence comes from Mustelus asterias, assembly GCF_964213995.1. Taxonomy (NCBI): domain Eukaryota; kingdom Metazoa; phylum Chordata; class Chondrichthyes; order Carcharhiniformes; family Triakidae; genus Mustelus; species Mustelus asterias. Next base: position 14,456,735 of record NC_135827.1, on the reverse strand, counting down.
TATGTTTTAAGCTATTTACTTAAATTATTCACTTATTTATGTTGCTTTTTTAAATAAGTTTTATTAATTTTGCCACCAATTTGTGTACTCTTTATAATCTTAATGATAGAATAGAACTTACCCACTTACCAGATATTCACCAGTGAGCCCCCTTCCCTGTCGTAGAGAACCAATTCCTACAAGGTGCGAAAGATAGAAAAAGGAAACATATACCTCCTTCCCCCTTCACCAAACTCCCCCACTCACCAAACTCCCCCCTTCACCGAACTCCCCCACTCACCAAACTCCCCCACTCACCGAACTCCCCCACTCACCGAACTCCCCCCTTCACCGAACTCCCCCCTTCACCGAACTCCCCCCTTCACCGAACTCCCCCCTTCACCGAACTCCCCCCTTCACCGAACTCCCCCCTTCACCGAACTCCCCCCTTCACCGAACTCCCCCCTTCACCGAACTCCCCCCTTCACCGAACTCCCCCCTTCACCGAACTCCCCCCTTCACCGAACTCCCCCCTTCACCGAACTCCCCCCTTCACCGAACTCCCCCCTTCACCGAACTCCCCCCTTCACCGAACTCCCCCCTTCACCGAACTCCCCCCTTCACCGAACTCCCCCACTCACCGAACTCCCCCACTCACCGAACTCCCCCACTCACCGAACTCCCCCACTCACCGAACTCCCCCACTCACCGAACTCCCCCACTCACCGAACTCCCCCACTCACCGAACTCCCCCACTCACCGAACTCCCCCACTCACCGAACTCCCCCACTCACCGAACTCCCCCACTCACCGAACTCCCCCACTCACCGAACTCCCCCACTCACCGAACTCCCCCACTCACCGAACTCCCCCACTCACCGAACTCCCCCACTCACCGAACTCCCCCACTCACCGAACTCCCCCACTCACCGAACTCCCCCACTCACCGAACTCCCCCACTCACCGAACTCCCCCACTCACCGAACTCCCCCACTCACCGAACTCCCCCACTCACCGAACTCCCCCACTCACCGAACTCCCCCACTCACCGAACTCCCCCACTCACCGAACTCCCCCACTCACCGAACTCCCCCACTCACCGAACTCCCCCACTCACCGAACTCCCCCACTCACCGAACTCCCCCACTCACCGAACTCCCCCACTCACCGAACTCCCCCACTCACCGAACTCCCCCACTCACCGAACTCCCCCACTCACCGAACTCCCCCACTCACCGAACTCCCCCACTCACCGAACTCCCCCACTCACCGAACTCCCCCACTCACCGAACTCCCCCACTCACCGAACTCCCCCACTCACCGAACTCCCCCACTCACCGAACTCCCCCACTCACCGAACTCCCCCACTCACCGAACTCCCCCACTCACCGAACTCCCCCACTCACCGAACTCCCCCACTCACCGAACTCCCCCACTCACCGAACTCCCCCACTCACCGAACTCCCCCACTCACCGAACTCCCCCACTCACCGAACTCCCCCACTCACCGAACTCCCCCACTCACCGAACTCCCCCACTCACCGAACTCCCCCACTCACCGAACTCCCCCACTCACCGAACTCCCCCCTTCACCGAACTCCAAGTCTGCACAGTGGTCAGCACTGCTGCCTCAGTGCCAGGGTTTGATTCCCAGCTTGGGTCACTGTCTGTGCCGAGTTTGCACATTCTCCCGGTGTCTGTGTGGGTTTCCTCCGGGTGCTCCGGTTTCCTCCCACATTCTGAAAGACGTGCTGGTTAGGTGCATTGACCGGAACAGGCGCCGGAGTGTGGCGACGAGGGGAATTTCACAGTAACTTCATTGCAGTGTTAATGTAAGCCTCATTTGTGACTAATAAATAAATAAATTTTAACTAGTATCGGGGATTAACAGGGTAAATATGTGGGGTTATGGGAATCGGGTCTGGGTGGGATTGTGCTGAGTGCAGACTCAATGGGCCAAATGACCTCTTTCTGCACTGTAGGGATTCTATGAAGATGCTTAAAGGAAGAGAGAAAGAGATTCAGCGAGGTTTAGGGAGCCCTAATGCTGTTCCTGAGGATTATAGGCAAACATTTTCTTCAGGAAGTTATGGGAAGCAAAAGGCTCACTTGTGTTTGTGTTTTCTTGCAGGCCAAGCAAATCTAATAAGCTTTCTGACTCGAGCACCATCACACCAGGAACAACAAGGATGGAAAGCTGCTCTCCTCTGGAAGATGACGAGATGTCCTATCAGACCACATGCTACAGCCGCCTGTCCACTGCCACCCTCTCACTGTCAGCAAATGATGACCCTGAAAATGGCTGCCAACCACAGCAAGTGGCTCAGTACCTGGAGCTGACAGACGAGGGTAACATAAGGTTTGAGGAGGATCTTCCTAAAGTTCTCTGTTCCTTTCCATCAGTGCATCTCTGTCAAAGAGATGTCTTGGTGGTGGAGAGTGGGGTGAGGTGGGCATGGGGACGGGTTTGAGGGGGTTTGGTGGTGGCTGTGGGGAGAGTGACCTAACTGAGGTCTTGAAAATGATAAGGTGGATGTAGAGAAAATAGGGCTCCTATAGGGCGGCACAGTGGTTAGCACTGCTGCCTCACAGCACCAGGCACCCGGGTTCAATTCCGACTTCGGGTCACTGTCAGTGTGGAGTTTGCACATTCTCCCTGTGTCTGCGTGGGTTTCCTCCGGGTGCTCTGGTTTCCTCCCACAGTCCAAAGATGTGCGGATTAGGTTGATTGGTCATGCTAAATTGACCCTAGTATCAGGGAGATTAGCAAGATAAATATGTAGGATTACGGGAGTAGTGCCTGGGTGAGATTGTGGTCGGTGCAGACTTGATGGGCCGAATGGCCGCCTTTTACACTGCAGGGATTCTATAAAAAAATATATAAATATTGGGTTAAGTCAAAAACTCAGGTTCATGAATATAAGACAGATCTGAATAAATGCTGCAGAGAACTCAGGAGAAACCTAAGGAGTGTTCAGAATGTGGGATAATTGAGGTGAATAACATTGCTGCATTTATGGAGGAGTTACATTAACACATGGGGAAGAATAAGCTAAATTAGGGCCTCGAGGAGGCTCAATGAACCAGAAACACTAACACCAACCAATTGGACCAAGTGACTCATTTCAATGCTATGCGGGAACGTAAGAAACAGGAGCAATAGTGAATCATGTGATCACTTGAGTCTGCTCTGCCTTTCAGTTTTATCCTGACTAATCTTTGTGTCAACTCCACTTTGTGATATATCCCATATAATGTCAGCAACAACATGATGATTACCGCTCCTTCTCTTGGGTTACTGAACTTAGCTGGCTACCTTTGTATTTACACTAAAATCAAAGAATTCAAATTTCTTTCCTGCAACACAAAATATCGAGTTACCACCTTTCATAATCTCAATCAAGTCATCCCGAAGCAATTTACAGGCCATATGTACTTTCTCTCGTCTCTTCACTGTGGTAATGAAGGGAAATGCACAGAAACCTCCCCCGAACAGCAATGTTTGTCACTGGCAAAAAAAAAAGATACTTTCTTCCCAAACCGTTGAACAATGCCAGTATCGATTTCAGCGCCAATACAAAGCCAGGCACATAGGCCGTACATCCCAATGATTGGCTGATTGAATCAAATGGCAGATTCCTTCGGCTGCCTTTAATAGGCTGAGTACAGATCGTACTCAATCAACTGAAATGTATAAGCCCAAAATAAAAAGTCTACTGTTAGATGTTATTCTGTGATTGGGCAGTACTTGATGGGCAATCCTGAGTGCGCTAATAGCTACACTAACAACCAATTTAAGACAAGTGGCGTTCATATCATGGCTCATTTACACTCGCTAGAAGTGACATACATTTGTACACAGGGACCCATCAAAAGAAAAGCAAACAAAAGAAATATGTTCAAGCTTTTCACCTTTTTTTTGTGAATTACCCAAGATTAAAATTGTAACAAATTTTGGTAATGTTGGTATTCTGCATCGTGCCTGAATTATTTGATACGGAAAGGGAATTTGTAAATTTTTAGTGAATTGCTTTTTAGAAAAAATTAGCATCGACTAAATTACATATTTAGCAACAAAGAACTTTTTGCACAAATAGAATAAATCAAAAGCTGGGGCAGGCAGTGTCATGATATTAGAAAGATTGTGGTATTGGACTCTAATAATAGAGATAATACGGTGCACTCTTGTACTTTATTGGGTTACCCACCCCAGTTTGATGACATGATCTAATTGCACAGAAGAACAAACTCGAGGGGCTGAATGGCCTACTTCTGTTCTTGTGTTACAGTCGGGTCTAGGGAAGGGCAAAGCCAGCTAGTTCTTTGTTCTGTTCAGCTCGCTAGGTCCGAAGATCCAGAATTCCCTCCCTAAACCTCTCCACCTCTCTCTCCCTTCAAGATATTTGTTAAAAACTACCTCTTGGGCCAAGTCTTTGGTCATCTGTCCTTGTGTGGTTCGCTGTCAAATCCCACCCGAGGTCAACAGACCTTTCTATGGTCCACCCCTTGCCCACTCCGATTCCTGTGATGGGCGGGATGGTAAAATTTGCCCCTTAGAGTTGGGTACACTCTCAATCACAGAGATTGATGGGCAATTGCTGAAGGATAGAACTGGAGCTAATCTTCACATGTTTTTATATTTATTTACAGGGTTGCACATTGCAAGTAAATACTTCCTAACCCAAACATCTGAGTTTTAATCTATGTCAATTTATAGGGACACAAGTGTGACTCTACATACAACCAGACAGATTTAACACACGCAACTCTCAACAAGCCAAGTACAATTGCTTCTGGTGAAGGAATAAATTATTTTCTTCAGCTGTCCTTTCCTCAGGGAACCATTTTTGAATTAGTCCTTCCAACAAACTGACTATCCCAGCATGCCTTTGGTATGTCTCTGTAGAGATCTGTTTAATATTTAATAATCAATTGATATTATTTTTCCACATTACAACAGGACTACACTCCGAAAAGTACTAAAACACTTCGAAACATCTGATGGCCACTGTAGGATCCATTCATTCCTTCAGAATAGACGTAGGCACAGCTGTTCTGAAGTGAAACTTCTTTATTAAGCATCATTTAAAAGCATTTACAGAAAGCGAAGTAAGAATTACTTAGAGAGAGAGAAAAACAGAGAAAACAGCAAAAGCCAACCAGTATTGTGCTGGTCAAAAAACTCAAAACATAGGGTCCAATTTTACCATTGCGTTGAGCCCGTTTTCGGGTGTGAAAACTTGGTAAAGTCGGGTGTGAAGCGAATAGTGCGATCCGCACCCACGTCCACACACATTCCCACTTTACCAAGGCCCGAAAATGGGTGCGACGTCTTTTAAATGCATTTAAATTGACTTAACGAGATGGATGCCCAATCTTACCTGCATTTCCCACTTTACCATCGCATTCGCCTATCCAGATTCGGCGCGAAACAGACTTGCTCGGCAAAGGTCTGTTTCGGGCGCTCCAGCTTCTGAAGAGGTAAGTTTAGAACTTCCAGCGGCTCCTTGACTCAGATCAGTGGTGGGAGGAGGAGGGAGGCAGGTCAGATCATTCTCTGGTGGGGCGGAGGGAGGGGTGGGGGGAGAGGAAAGGGAGGAGGGAGGCCAGATCATTCTCTGGTGGGGGGGGGGGGGGAGGCGGGTGGGGGGAGGAGGAGGGTCAGATGTATATCTGGCGGGGGTGGGGGGAGAGGAGGGAAGAGAGAGGCCAGATCATTCTCTGGTGGGGGGAGGAGGGAGGCCAGATCATTCTCTGGTGGGGGGCTGGGGGTAGGAGGAGGGAGGCCAGATTGTTCTCTGGTGGGCGGGTGGGGGGGGAGGAGGAGGGCCAGATGTATCTCTGGTGGCAGGGGGTGGTGAGGGGAGGAGGGAGGCCAGATCATTCTCTGGTGGGGGTGGGGGTGGGGGGGCAGGGGGAGGGGAGTCAGCTGCCATTCTGCGGGCGATCGGTGGGGGGGTGTAAGGGGGGGCAGGGGGTCACAATTGGTCTGGGTAGTGGGGCGGTGGATAAGAGGGACAATTATGTTGTGGGGTGGGGCGATGTCTGTGGGGGCCATCGCTCCCACTTTTCACTCCTGGGCTGCTTTTTGAGGTCTGGGAGCAATGTGACAGGGAGCGTTTTTCAATTTTTTTTTACTGCGCATGCGCAGTTGAAGGTTCCAACTGGAGCAGCAGCATTTCTGACGTGATAAGCCCCACCCACAGCACGATTCAGAGTCGCGATTTTTTTTTCAGTCTAAATGTGTGAGAACAGGTTTCCAAGTCGGATCTGAATTCCGCTCAGATTCAGCACTTAGAATCAAAATGGTAAAATCGCGCCCATAATCTGGGTTGACCTGACTAAACATCGATCTTTGTCTACAATATAACTGAATCCTTATCTGTGTTGTTAAAGAGCTGGATACAAGCAGTCTTCAACTACACATAAACAGTTGGCAGCTGTGACCATAAAACACTATTGTTGACCTTAAGAGAAAGCCTGTTTACCTTGCATTGTACTTTCAAAGAATATGATCAATTTCTAAGCTAAACCCAGAATTCCAAGCTGAGTTTTAAAATGTGGCCAAATTAGTTTAAGTTAGCTTTAAAGCGTAACACAATTAGTCACATAGGCAGAAATACCATAAAATGAAGCCTTTTAACTGGGGCAATCCAGTCTGGGATCCCACAGTCACACACAACAAGTTTCTCTTTTGACAGCATCAAAACTATAAGTTAATACATTAATAAATTAAATTTCAAAACCTCAGGGAAGGCAGCAGCCAATGTCTGTGCAGCAGATTCCCACAAACAGCAAAGTGAGAATAACCAGATAATCTGTCTGTGATGTTGATTGTGGGATAAATATCAATCAGGACACTGGGGAGAACCTACCTGCTTGTCTTCAAAAGATCCCATTGCCATGGGATCTTTTTCCATCAACTCAGACATCCCATCTGAAAGACGGCACCTCTGACAGTGCAGCACTCCCTCCCTCCCCAGGAATGAAGATCAGTTTCTCCGGGTCCGGTTTTCAATGGAAATTGGAATTGGTCATTTGGCAGATCAAATACAATTGGTTAGTTTGAACTGGACTGCAATGGCATAGGAATTCAACTTGGAGACTCAGAAGCTAAAGTGCTGAGTCTCAACTGCCGCTATACTTAAAAAAGGCAGTTGGTAAATGCATTGTCCAGTGTCACTTTGCAACATTCAGACCAGGAAGGTGGCAGGTTTGATCCTTGGATGGTTGAGTGCACTTATTGCGGAGGTGCTGCACTGCCAGAAGTGCCTTCTTTCGAATGATATGTTAAACTGATGCCGTATGCACTCTCAGTTATGGTAAGGTTATATAAGGCATTGGTAAGGCCGAATTTGGAGTATTGTGTACAGTTTTGGTCACCTAGTTACAGGAAGGATGTAAATAAGGTTGAAAGAGTGCAGAGAAGGTTCACAAGGATGTTGCCGGGACTTGAGAAGCTGAGTTACAGAGAGAGATTGAATAGGTTGGGACTTTATTCCCTGGAGCGTAGAAGATTAAGGGGAGATTTGATAGAGGTGTATAAGATTTTGATGGGTATAGATAGAGTGAATGCAAGCAGGCTTTTTCCGCTGAGGCTAGGGGAGAAAAAAACCAGAGGGCATGGGTTAAGGGTGAAAGGAGAAAAGTTTAAAGGGAATATTAGGGGGGGCTTCTTCACGCAGAGAGTGGTGGGAGTGTGGAATGAGCTGCCGGATAAAGTGGTAAATGCGGGGTCACTTTTAACATTTAAGAAAACCTTGGACGGGTTCATGGATGAGAGGGGTGTGGAGGGATATGGTCCAAGTGCAGGTCAGTGGGACTAGGCAAAAAAATGGTTCGGCACAGACAAGAAGGGCCAAAAGGCCTGTTTCTGAGCTGTAATTTTCTATGGTTCAGGCATATGCAAAGAATCTCAGGGCACTATCTTGAACAAAGGCATGGGGGTTCATTGAACATCATAGATCATAGAATCCCCACAGTGCAGAAGGAGGCTATTCGGCCTATCGAGTCTGCACCGACCATCCAACAGAGCATCCCACCCAGACCTTATCCCCATAGCCCCACATATTTACCCCACTAATCACCCAACCTATACACCCTGGGTCACTAAGGAGCAATTTAGCATGGCAATTTCCCTAACCTGCACATCTTTGGAATGTGGGAGGAAACCGGAGCACCCAGAGGAAACCCATGCAGACACGGGGAGAATGTGCAGATTCCGCACAGTCATCCAAGCTGGGAATTGAACCTCCCTGATGTCCTGGTTAATAGTTATCCCTCCACCGATATCACTAAAAACATTGTCTGTTCATCAGCTCGCCACTATTTATGGGATCTTGCTGTGTGCAAATTGACGGCTGTGTTTCTTAGAGTGCACTTGTGTTGATACTTCAAGAGTACTTTGTTGGTTTGAAAGCACTTTGGGACTTCCTGAAGTTGTGAAAAGTGCTTTTTAAATGCATTTCTTTTTTCAGATTGGATTGTGTTGATGACATGATCTAATTGAACAGAGGAACAGGCTCGGGGGGGAGTTGAATGGCCTACTTCTGTTCCTATGTTACAGTCGGATCTAGGGAGGGGAAAAGCCAATTAGTTCTTTGTTCTGTTCAGCAGGCTAGGTCCTGAGATCCAGAATTCCCTCCCTAAACCTCTCCACCTCTTTCTCTCTTCCTTCAAGATATTTGTTAAAAACCACCACTTGGGCCAGGCCTTTGGTCATCTCTCCTTGTGTGGTTTGGTGTAAATTCTGATCGCTATCTTTGCTTGGAGTATTTTAGAGTGTTAGAGTCACTATATTGTTGCAAGTTGATATTTGTATTTGAAGCTCATTCTGATGAAAATGAACTATTTTTCTTTACAGGCACTTCACAGACATCTTGCCCTCGTTTCAAAGGCCTTTCTCGCCGCCCCACACGTATGGGTACATCTGCGGGCCTTCTGACTTGGAAACGGACACTGCGGACTATGATGATGAGGACGACGACTTAGACGTGGAGGTGGCCCGTATGAACTCTCACAGGTTCTTCCACAGACTCTGCCACACTCCAACTTCCAGCCTCAGCGAGTGCGAGAGCTCCCTCGCCGGGTCGTTGGCCAACGGCTGGGGCTCGGTCTCCGAGGACAATTTCACTAGTGCCCGCTGCAGCATGGTCAGCTCCTCGGACGGCTCCTTCCTCATGGATGCCAACTTTGCCCAGGCCCTTGCTGTGGCAGTTGACAGTTTCTGTTTCAGTCTGAAACACACAGAGACGGAGACTCCTTACACAGGTAAACCTCGGCAAGACGGGGCATTTCTTTTTATGAGGACAGAACGGGGCAATGGAATAAGAATTCCGGTCTCACCTTAGACTCATGGCACAGCCAGCAGTGGGGGCAAATGGACTAGGCACAGGCCAATGGGTGTCAGCCATGGTGCTGAGTGTTGCTGCTTTACCTCGCACCCAGAAGGTTGTGGATTCATGTCTCATTCCAGAGTTTAGGATCATATAATGCAGAAGAGGGAATTCAGCCCCTCTGTATCTGTGCTGGCCCTTTGAAAGAACTGATAATTAGTCCCAATCCCTGCTCTTTCCCCCAACCCCTGTAAATCAGTCTGTTTTGACCATCTAATCTAATTCACTTCTCGGAAGTTACTATTGAGTCGGCCTTCACTGTTCTTGGAGTGAGTGAGCCCCCGATGAAAACAATTCCTGTTTACAGAAAAATAATTCTCATCTCCCCACCAGTTCTTTTGTCAAGTATCTTAACTCTGTGTCCTCAGGTTGATGACCTTCCTGCCAGTAGAATCAGTGGTGACCATAGAATTATTACAGTGCAGAAGGAGGCCATTCGGCCCATTGAGTCTGCACTGACTCTCCGAAAGAGCAACTTACCCAGGTTCAGAGAAATTGGTCAGTTTTCTCCCCAGATTTTACCACGTTCTGCCAAAAGAATTCAAGAGGGCGTGTTTAATTCAGGGTGGCGGAGCCTCAACACCAGCAAAAACCGGCTGCAGTGAGACCAGGGCACCATCTTTAAAGAATACCCTGATCAGAACAGCAATAAACCTTCCCCCTGCACCCCCCCCCCCTCCCCACAACGCAACCCACCACGGAGGTCTCAGGAGCTCCCCCGCCACCCACCCCTCCCTCCATCGGACCCGGCTTCATCTCAGTCCACCCCCCGCCCCCCCTCCACAGTCATTGGCCCCTCGCCCCACCGATCATTAATTCCTTCTCTTCTTCCCCCCTCCCTCCCTTGCACAGTTGGAACCAGCACCCACCTCCCCCTCCCCCAACCCCAAACAGCCATCAGCAGTATCCCCAGCTCCCCCGACCGCTCCGGCCATCACCAAATATAAATGAATCCACACCCCCACCCCCTTGAGACTTCCATTGGAGGCAGCCCATTTCCATTGGTTGGCATTACCAGAATGGCATGGACATAGTGCCAATCTGTGCCAAGGAGCAACCTGGCAGTGGCAATCTGTGCCACGGGGCAGTGCCAGAATGGCCACTGCCTGGCCATGTCACTCGCTCCTGTGGACTATGCTCACCTTCATGTACTCGGGTGGGATCCCCACGCCACGTTTACTTCTGGGTCAACCTATCATAAATTGTGCCAATACGACGTCACCTTGGCGCAGTTTGAAAATGCAGGCTAGTTGTCCACATCTGGTGAGTGGGCGTGTCAATAATATTAAAATTTATTGAAATGCATGGGTGCGAATCTGATGATGTCACCGGTCAGGGGCGGGGAAGATATGAAATGGCGATCTTGCCGGTGAGATCTGCAACCCACAGATCTTGAGCCCCCACCGGCATTCCCGTAGATGGCGGGAGTGGGTTCCGGCATTCCCGTGGGCGGAGGGAGTGGGCTCTGGCATTCCCGTGGACAGGGGAGTGGGCTCCGGCATTCCCGTGGGTAGGGGAGTGGGCTCCGGGCATTCCTGTGGGCAGGAGAGTGGGCTCCGGCATTCCCGTGGGCGGAGGGAGTGGGCTCCGGCATTCCCGTGGACAGGGGAGTGGGCTCCGGCATTCCCGTGGGCGGAGGGAGTGAGCTCCGGCATTCCCATGGACAGGGGAGTGGGCTCTGGCATTCCCATGGGCGGAGGGAATGGGCTTCGGCATTCCCGTGGGCAGAGGGCGTGGGCTCCGGCATTCCCGTGGACAAGGGAGTGGGCTCCGGCATTCCTGTGGACAGGGGAGTGGGCTCCGGGCATTCCCATGGAAAGGGGAGTGGGCTCCGGGCATTCCCGTGGGCGGAGGGAGTGGGCTCCGGCATTCCCATGGACGTGGGTATGGGCTCCGGCATTCCCGTGGACAGGGGAGTGGGCTCCGGGCATTCCCATGGGCGGAGGGAGTGGGCTCTGGCATTCCCATGAGTGGGCTAAAAACCGCCCCCAAATTTGCTTCTTTTGCAAATCATTTTGAATCCGAGCCCTCTCGGTCTTGGTCACTTTATGAGCAGGAACAGTTTCTCCCTGCCTACTCTGTCCAGCCCCCTCATGATTTTGAACATCTCTATCAAATCTCCTCTTAATCTTCTCCTCTCCAAGGAGAACAATCCCAACCTCCCCAGTCTATCCTCGTCGCTGAAGTTTCTCATCTCTGGAATCGTTCTTGTAAATCAATCCCCATGTTTTGCCATGAGCTCCACAGCTTTGAGTTTCCTTGACAGCCTTTCCTGTGGAACTTTGCGGCAAGCCTTTTGGAAATTGAGGGGGAGTTAACCACTGTCCAATTGGGTCGTCACTTCCCCAGAGAGGTTTGGTTGCTGTGCAACATCATTGTGTAAATTCCTGATGCAGATTCGTACAGGAAGAGCCATTCACTCGTGTGTGTGTGTGTGTGTGTGTGCGCGCGTCCGTCCGTCCGTCCGTCCGTCCCTCCCTCCCTCCCTCCCTCCCTCCCTCCCTCCCTCCCCGCAACCCCACATTGTACCCTCCTAATCCCCCTGACATTAGGGGGCAATTTATCATGGCCAATCAACCTAACCCGCTCATCTAAGAGTTGTAGCCCAATACTGACCCCTGGGTGACAACTTTCTTCTGGTTTGATCCTTGGTTTGCTGCTCTGCCCCAAGCTTTCTGGCTCTCCTTTGCGATTAGGAGTCTGCAACTCTTGATTTAGCTAAAGTTTGCAAAGCAACCTCCAGGAAACAAGCGGCCATCTCAGCTGTAGGGGCTGGCATTGCAGGATTTCCCTTAACAAGAGCCCTTTCTAAGAGGCCTTTAGTGATTTTGTTTCCCTTTATTGTTTCCTGGGATGTGGGCATCACTGCCAAAGCCAGCATTTGTTGCATGTTTCGAATTGGCTTGAAACTGAACATTTCAGAACATTGCAGTGGGTCTGGCGTCACGTGTAGGCCGGACTGGATAAGGACGACCAATTTCCTTCTCTTAAAGGACATTAATGAACCAATTGGGTCTTTCCGACAATCGACGACAGTTACCATCAATGACACCAGCTTTATATTCCAGATTTTATTAATTGAATTCAAATTGCACCAGCCTCTGGATTGCGAATCCAGCGATGTTACTATTGAACCACTGTTTCCCCTAATTGATTGTTCCAGGTAGCACCCACCACAGTGACTGGCTCATTGCACCACCTTGGCCAACTGGCCTGTTGCCTGGCAACCTGTCATAACCAGGAACCACCTCCCACCTGCCCTCAGTGCTGAGAGGGCAGAATTGTCCATCTGCACAGCACTGATGTGGAGATGCTGGCATTGGACTGGGATGGGGTGGGGAGAGCTCCACTCGCCTTCCAAATAAACCTGTTAGACTTTAACCTGATGTTGGGAGACTTCTTACTGTGCACAACATTGGTTAGATACAGAGGAAAGGCTGCTCTACAGTGACCCTCTCACCACCCAGGGCATGTGCAGAAAGAGCGGGTCATGTCCTGAATAAAACTCCCTCTACACTGTACCTAGCAAACACACCCAGAACAGGATGGGTGTTGCTTTGATAAGGAATAAAGCTGCTTTGCACTGTCCCATCTGGCAGCTCAGGTATAGCACAGAGGCTAGCAGTGTATGCTTTTTGTCCAGTGCGATTTATACTGACACTATAATAAACAGGGTAGACAGGGGCCGCTGCACCAGTCCACTGCAGGAGGTTACTCCTGGATGATAAAACAGGTGGAAAAAAACATTTTAAATCTTGTGCAATCAGCACTATATTTGGTGGGAAGTTTATTTTGCATTAACCACATGGCCTGATTAAAACGCCTATTTCCAATCGAGCTGGAATACGATGTGATGCTCTGCCAATGCTGCTATTCTTACTTCCCTATCTCTGCTGACAATTGTTCTGAATAATCCAAGCGTTTAGATGTTGCTATAAATAGCCCTACGATGATTTGAAGCGGTTTTAATACCTTACGTCGAGGCAATTTAATAAACCAGTGTCGTACTCGGCATTGAACATCAAATCCTCGTAAATGAATTGGTGTCTGGGAAGGGAGACTGTGTCTGGATGGAATGCTTCCATCGTAAATCCCTATCTCTGGCACAGAATCTCTTTGCTTTTACGGACTGTGCTGAAAATTTTCTTTCTGAGCAGGAAAGAGGGAAAAACTTGCATTTATATAACGCCAGTCACCACATCCACAACGCTGCAAAGTGTTCTGCAGCCAGTGAAATTCCTTTGTAGTGTAGGCGTTGTAGGAACAGTGGCAGTATATTTCACACGGCAAACTCCCACAAACAACAACCAGTAAGTGACCAGATCATCAGTTTTAACAATGTTGGCTGAAGGGTAAATATTGACCAGCTAGTTGGAAAATTCCCCTGCACTTTGCTGAATAAAATGATGGAGTTTTTTTAAACCTCTTCATTTGAGGAGCTGACTTCAGTGTCCCACCAGCACTCCCTGCACTCGAGTATTAGCCTAGACGATGGGCGGGATTTTCCAACCGCCCTCGCCCCAAAACCGAAAAATCTCGCCCAATGTCAACAGATCGTTACATTATCTGGCCCCACCCGCTACAATTCCAATGGCGGGCAGGATGGGAAAGCTCCCCTGGATGTGTTCAAATCTCGTGGCGGGGGGAGGAGCGGGGGGTGATGGAAGTGTCATCCCATTGAGCCAATGTAAACCTGTCATCCCGGCAATTTTATTTGCAGAGGTTTCTAGAGCTGTACAGTGTGGGGAAGTGGCTGGAGTGTCGTCTGTGCTTCTCAGTTCCATCTAGCACAGATAATCGGGACAAAGGTCTTTCTAATGAAAAACGGGCTCAGTTGCTAGCGCACCCGCCTCTGGATTAGACAATTATTTCTTCAATACGCTACCAGGAGTTTGAGTTCATTAAACCATGATGACACTCCAGTGCAACACAATTGGTGGGTGGGAAATGAAATGGCCCTTCTTCAGGTGAGAAACCTGGTCCACCTATTCAGCTGGATGTTCTGGAAGAATTGAACACCGTGGAAGCTGAGGTCATCTAAATGCCTGCCAATAATGCTACACCTCGCTCCCAACTATTCTGCGCTCAAGCTGCTTGCTTGGAACTCTCATTTTGTAGTCCTCTCACCTCCGAGTTAGAGGGCCATGGGTTTGAGTCTCACTCCAGAGTTTGAGCACAACAATCTAAGCTAACACTTCAGTGCAATGCTGGGGGAGTGCTGCATTGTCAGAGGTGTTGACTATCGGATGAGGCCTCAAACCAAGGCCCTGTCTTCTCTCTCAGGTGGATGGGAAAGATCCCATGTCATTATTTCAAGAAAGAGCCGGTGAGTTATCCCAGTGCCCTGGCCAACATTTATTCCTCAATCAACATCACAAAGAACAAATCATATCTGGTGATGATCATATTGCTGTTTGTGGGAGCTTGCTGTGTGTAAATTGGCTGCCATGTTTCCTATGTTACAAGAGTGACTATACTTCAAAAGTATTTCATTGACTGTAAAGCACTTTGTGATGCCTGATTGTTGTGAAAGGCCATCGATGCCCACATTCCATGAATGAATAAAAAACGTATGAACCAGACCTTTTGCAACCCAAGTGTCCTCCTCAACCTGCTGCTAAGTTTCTAACTCCATAGTCTTGAGATCACATCCTTCTACATTCACATCATCACCAATTTCACGAAAGCAAAATATTACAGATGCTGGAAATCAGAAATAAAAAGAGAAAATAATGGACATACCCTGCCGGTTTGCAGTATCTGTGGTGAGAAATAAAGTTAACACTTCAGGTTGATGTTGATTCTATATCAGAACATTTTCTGTTTTTATTGCCCACGAAGTCACTGGTGATTAAAACATCCAAAGTAGGAACAGAAGTCGGCTATGCGGTCCCTTGATCCTGCTCTGGAGTTCAATAAGATCATGTCTGATCTGTTTACGTTCAGTTCTCGATTCCCATCTACCCCCGCTAACCTTTGACTCCTTTGTCTAACAAGAAGCTATCTACCTCCATCTTCAAAGTATTCTGAGGCAGTGAGTTCCAAAATTTCACAACTCTCTGAAAGAAAAAACAATCTCCTCATCTCTGTCCTTTAAGGGTGACCTTTAATTTTAAAACAGTGTCCCGAAGTTCTGGACTCACCCACAAGAGAGAGCATCTTTTCCACATCTACTTTGTCAATACGGTTAGGGGAATAGGGCCTGGGTGGGATGTGGTCGGTACAGACTCGATGGGCCCAATGGCCACCTCCTGTGCTGTAGGGATTCTATGAATACCACTCAGGATCTTATTTACTTCGATCAAGTCGTCCCTCACTCTTCTAAACCCCAGTGGAAACAAGCCCAGCTTTTCCAACCTTTCCTCATTGGACAATCTGCTCAGTTCAGATCTCAATCTCGTAAACCTCCACTGAACCATCTCCAATGCGTTTACATCCTTCCTTAAATAAGGAGACCAAAACTGCATACACTATTCAAGATGCAGTCTCACCAAAGCCCTATATAACTGAAGTGTAGCATCCTTACTTCTATGTTCAATTCCTCTCATAATAAAGGATAACATTCCATTAGCCCTCTTGATTACATACTGCACCTGCATACTAGCTTTTTGTGACTCATGTACGAGAGCATCTAGATCCCTCCCCACCTGCAGTTCTCCATTTAAGTAATACTCTGCTTTCTGTAGATAGATTCTTGGGTCACTGTCTGCGTTGAGTTTGTACATTCTCCCCATGTCTGTGTGGGTTTCCTCCAGGTGCTCCGGTTTCCTCCCACAGTCCAAAGATGTGCGGGTAAGGTGGATTGGCCATGCTAAATTGCCCCTTAGTGTCAGGGGGACTAGCTAGGGTAAATGCATGGGGTTATGGGATTAAGGCATGGTGGGATTGTGGTTGGTGCAGATTTGATGGGCCAAATGGCCTCCTTCTGCACTGTAGGATTCTATGATTCTGCCAAAGTGAACAACTTCACACTTTCCCACATTATACTCCATCTGGATTTTTGTCCACTCATTCAATCTATCTGTATCCATCTGCACATTCAGTATGTCTTCTTCACAGCATACCTGTTGACCAATCTTTGTGTTATCTACATATTTAGCTGCCACGCCTTCACTCCCCTCATCTAAGTCACTGATATAAATTGTAAAAGGTTGAAACCCCAGCACAGACCCCTGTGGGACTCCACTTGACACACCCTGCCAATCAGATCCATTTATGCATACTCTGTTTTCTGCCAACCATCACTCTTCTATCCATGCCAACAGGTTACCCCATACCCCAACTCACTGCCACTTCTCTTCCAGGAATGCCCACCCTGAAGAAGTACTGCTCTTCTCGCCAACAGAATCTTCAGATGATTTGCTCTACCCCACCTTGACCCCTTTGTTTTCATTCTATTTTATTTACTTTTTTACTGCCCTCTACCTTTTATTTCTTCGTCTTTCTTCATTTTTCTTTCCCCCTACTTTATCCCCTTTCCCTTACCTTTTTCCCCCTTTGCTTCCGCTTTTCTAAATTTTACCTCTCTCCCATCCATTCCCCCCTCCCCTCGCCACCAAACATCTTCATCTGTCACAGCTTACCCTCTCATTTTAGTTTCTTGGCCGTTTGGCCATTCACACCCTTTATTCTCTCTATGGGCTGCCATTAGCAGTCTTTTCCCCTGGTTTCTGTGGCTATGACTCATCTTTAATTCCCCCTCCCTGCAGTATAAATATCTCCCTCTTTCTATGCCTTTTAGCTTTGACAAAGGGTCATCTGGACTCGAAACGTCAGCTCTTTTCTCTCCTTAAAGATGCTGCCAGACCGGCTGAGATTTTCCAGCATTTTCTCTTTGGTTACTTACCCCATGCACCATGACCTTTTATTTTCTGCAATAACCTTTGATGTGACACCTTATCAAATGCCTTCTGGAAATCCAGGTACAGCACATCCACAGGCTCTCCACTATTCACAGCACTTGTTACACCTTCAAAGAACTCTGGTAAACTTATTAAATGTGATTTCCCTTTCGTAAACCATGCTGACTTTTCCCAATTACCTCGTGCTTGTCTAAATGCTCAGCTATAGCCTCTTTAATGACCGATTCTAACACCTTCCCATGGACTTTCTTGTGCCTGAGGTGAGAGTATCTACTTGAGAGCCCTGGTGAGGCAGAACGTGCTCTGTATGTTCAACCTGAGGCCTGACGAGAAAAAGATCTAGACCCAGGATTGGTTTTGATATGTGTTTAACACACTTCAGTCAGGGCACAGTCTTGTATATGACTGTCAAAATGTGAGAGGTGTTTGAGGTGAACTTTATGATCAATAAGTGTGACAGACTGTTAGCTATTCTGCAATATGTGGCGACCCAGTGTCAGGCAGCAAAATAGATGTTATTTTTAAACTATTTTGCCAATATAAGTGATTGGCTCTCCCACTGAATAATATTTAGTCTGTCTCTCCAATCTCCCGCGATCTTTATCCTTAATATCACACAGTCCAACTTGCGTGTTCTGCTTGTGATGTTCCCCATCCTGCGTGTTCTGTGTGTGATGCTTCCTATCCCGTGTATTCTGTCTGACGCTTCCCATCCCACATGTCCTGCATGTGACACTCCCCAACTCATGTGTCCTACATGTGACCCTCCCCCTCCACGTGTTCTGAGTGTGATGCTTCCTATTCTGTGTGTTCTGTCAGACGCTCCCCGTCCCACATGTCCTGCATGTGACACTCCCCAACTCATGTGTCCTACATGTGACACTCCCCATCCCACATGTTCTGCATGCGGTGCTCCCCATCCCATGTGCTCGCTTGGGTGACGCTTCCCATCCCATGTCATCTGTGTGTCTTGTATGTTCAGGGTCTGATGCTTCCTATCTCATGCGTCCTCCGTGTGTCATTTCTCCATCCCGCGTGTTCAGTATTGGTCATTCCCCATCTTGGATTGGGCTGGCCTCTGGCTGAACCAGACACCGGATGAACCTCGGTGGAATTCCAGGCCTTGCTCGGGAAGAGTGTTAGCTTTGTACAAGTGATTATAGATCAGCACGGTCTTTGGTCTCTCCAAATGCTCCTAGCTTTCCCTCTAGTGCCTGGATGTATACACTACGTTGTTGATGGGGAACCATTCGATTGCAGTTGCCTGTACATGGACTGCATGGGACACATGTCACAATGATAAACACCTATTCTCCTGACCTTTGTGGCGGGCCTGTTTTCTGAGTGCTGCACTACATGGATTAAATGAAACGTAAAGTCCTGTTTTATTGGATTGCTTGTCTGTTCATTTACTGGGTAATTGTAAAATGCATTTAAATTGGGGTCAGTTTTTATTGGGTTTTTTCTGTCTCTGAGGCTGTGATATTTATGGCTTGGTCCAGAATCCCGAGCTGTAGGAATGCTGATTGGGCAGAAGACACCACTTCAATTAATTAATCTGCCTCTGTATCCTAAATCTGTAAGAAGTTTAACAACACCAGGTTAAAGTCCAACAGGTTTATTTGGTAGCAAAAGCCACACAAGCTTTCGAGGCTCTGAGCCCCTTCTTCAGGAAGGGGCTCAGAGCCTCGAAAGCTTGTGTGGCTTTTGCTACCAAATAAACCTGTTGGACTTTAACCTGGTGTTGTTAAACTTCTTACTGTGTTTACCCCAGTCCAACGCCGGCATCTCCACATCATGACCTAAATCTGTCCCATCTTATTCAACTTTATCGTTGAAGAAAGTGATGATACAATTCTCACAGGAGTCGTGCCTGCTTCAAGCCACTCTGTCTGGTTTGCAGGAATAGTTTTACAATTAAAACGCCATTGAGTGGAGGGAGGACTCCTTAGCTTCCCCGAGGCCTCCCTGTGCCCTTCCTCAAGCAGCCCAGTGCTGGATCAGATAGAGAAGAGATTCCTCACTTCTACTGTTCTCTAATCTGAGCCCAGGGAGCATTTCAGATGCTGAGATTGGCTTTTAGAGCAGCTGAATAAAGGCAGTCGTAGCGTGGGTCTCCCACCCCGGCTAAACATCTAAGAGATCGTGCTGTCCGTGTCGGATGAGAATAGGCTTGTGCTTTAGCTGTGATGCCCTTCACAGGACATTCATCAGCTGAAGCTACCCGGGCTCGTACTTGGTGAATAGCCGCTTTCTGCATAGATACAAGAGGACGAGGCTGGTAAAGGAGGGGGATAATTGGGAGAAATCAGTGTTGTGACACACAATGAGGTTGGTGCATTAGTGTAACTGTCCCACGAGCCACAGGTAATCTGGCAAACTATGAAAAACCATAAGCCACAAATGTTTACAAATTTGTTTACTGTTACTTTCTCGATCTCTTTTTCTCCCTCCCATCTCCTCTCTCTCTATCTCTCTGTCTTTTTATCTCTCTCCCTGTCTCTCTATTTCTCTGTCTCCTCTGTGTGTCTCTCTCTCTTTTTGTCTCTCTCTCTATCTCTGTCTCTTTGACTCTCTGCTTCTCTCCTTTTGTGTCTCTGACTCTTTTTTTCTCTATTTCTCTGTCTCCTCTGTCTTTGTGCCTCTTTCTCCTTTTATGTCTTCAGTCTCTCTCTATTTCTCATCTCTCCGTCTGTCTCCTCTGCCTCTCTTTCTCATTTTGTGTCTTTGACTCTTTCTCTCTGTCTCCTCTGTCTCTGCCTTTTTCTCCCTTTATGTCTTTAGTCTCTCTCTCTATTTCTCATATCTCCCTCTGTCTCGCTGCCTCTCTCATTTTGTGTCTTTGACTCTCTGTCTGTCTCTATTTCTTTGCCTCTTTCTCCTTTTGTGTATTGGTCTTTCTCTCTCTGTGTTTCTCTCTATTTCTCTGTCTCTGTATATTTGCCTGTTTCTCTCTTTGGCTCTCTCTTCGGTTCTCTCTTCCTGTCGTCAGTGTACCTCACGCACACGCACACAATATATTAACAATGCAAGTATTTTTAGCAACAGGAAGTGGCCAGAAGGCACAGGCAACCTCTTGATGATAGATCTAACCATTCCTGTCTTCAGAAATACTTCTGACTGTCTCTTGTACCATTTGTACTGTGCACCATTAGCCTTCTGGGGTTCCAATTCAGCTAACCTCTGGATATTTAGCATGATACTAGAATTTAAATCTTTTGCTGTACCTTTTGGCTTTCTCTTAATTTATTGCATCTTTGTTTTATTGCTTTAGTTTTCGATACATGTTGAGTTCTATGATTTAAATGAGATTGATTTGCAGGATTATGACTCATTTATTTCTCTAATTCCAGCTCTGTCTACGACTTCCTCTCTGTCCACTGCCTTCCCTGATGCCGTTGGTTCCCACAATCCCTCAGAAGGGTCAGAGGTCATGAGTGGCTGTCCGGAATCTGAACCAGGTCGGATCTGGGATTGGAACATGTCCTGGGCTGATGAGATAGAAGACAAAATCACACGGAAAATGGGAATTGCAGCTAAGAACCTGACAATTACTGGAAAGGACTCCAACGGACCCTTCAACGAGCTCTCAGAGCAACAGCCCCAGGCCAAGTACAACACCGGTACAATCAATTCACTAACAAAACCTAATTCACTTAGTTTAGGTTGGGTGTGCTCAGAAAACACAGAGGGCACCATCTAGGGAAGGGTAACAAGGGTTCAAATGGAGTTAAACACTAAGATAATGGCAAAGTAAGGGGTGGCACAGAGGTTAGCACTGCTGCCTCATAGCGCCAGGGACCCGGGTTCAATTCCCGACTTGGGTCACTGTCTGTGCAGAGTCTGCACATTCACCCCGTGTCTGCGTGGCTTTCCTCCAGGTGCTCCAGTTTCCTCCCACAGTCTGAAAGACGTGCTGGTTAGATGCATTGGTCATGCTAAATTTTTCCTCCGTGTACCCAAACAGGCGCCAGAGAGTGACAACTAAGGGATTTTCACAGTAACTTCATTGCAGTGTTAATGTAAGCCTACGAGTGACACATAAATAAAATACTGCGGATGCTGGAATCTGAAACAAAAACAGAAAATGCTGGAAATACTTAGCAGGTATTCTGTCCACAACTTTCGCTGCCTCGGCAAAGCAGCCAGCATAATTAAGGACCCCATGCACCCCGGACATTCTCTTTTCTGCCTTCTTCCTTCGGGGAAAAAGATACAGAAGTCTGAGGTCACGTACCAACCGACTCAAGAACAGCTTCTTCCTTGCTGCTGTCAGACTTTTGAATGGACTTACCTGCATTAAGTTAACCTTTCTCTACACCCTAGCTATGACTGTAACACTACATTCTGCACTCTCTCCTTTCCTTCTCTATGAACGGTATGCTTTGTCTGTATAGCGCGCAAGAAACAATACTTTTCACTGTATGTTAATACATGTGACAATAATAAATCAAATCAAATCAAAATTAAGCCTGATAGCACCTGTGGAGAGAGAATAGAGCCAACATTCTGAGTCTGGATGACCCAGCTCTGACGAAGGATGACACAGCGTTTAAATAAAATTAAATCCAGCATTTTCTGTTTTTGTTTAAATTGAGTTTGATCTTACTGAATCTCACTAGTGCGTTTGACCAATGGCACAAATCAGACAGCCTCGTGCCAGCAGGCTGCTCCATCTTAGCATTGAGGATGAGGGCCCTACCATAGCTAAAGCAGAAGGTGGCGACCCTATCTGCCACCCAGCACCCAGTTTGTAAATACATTCATGTAAAAAATAAGCAGGACAAGGAAGGTTGAGATCTTTGTCAGGCCTTGGAGCAGCACTGTCTTGGCATTCATACTCATGGCTGACTGATAGCTAGGAGCAGACATTAACCCGGATTACCGATTCAATATCGTGCACCATTATATACAAAGATGGAATGACCCCTCTTTCATTGAAAAGTGGCAAAGTGTTGGGCATCACCAAGATTGAAAAGTGGAGCATTGGGTCCATTCAGTCCTTTGAACAGACGAGGGGCAGCACTGGTATGGGGTTTTAAAATTAATTTCTTTCATTGAACAGGACTTAAGAAAATTAACATGATAGAAGTGGAAAGAAAAAGCAAACTGGGACACTGGCTGCCAAGCCAGTCCCTGAACTGAGCTTGAACAGGATCTTGAAACTGAACTGAAAACACACACTAAAATCCAATATATCTCAACTCTTGTCTCGTTATTGTAAGTGTCCTTTGCTGGCTGTCTCTGTTTAGGAAAACAATCCTTGCAGCTGCAGTTATAAAAGGCTTGTTTTGCCTACATTGTGTATTCTTCAGGAATGCAGTCAATTTTTAACTAACCCAGCATGCCTTCTGAGTTTTAAAATGCAGTCAAGTTAGCAGCGTTAGTTAACCCCTACAGTCTAGCATTGAAATGTAATTGCATGGGCAGAAATGTCCTAAAATGAAGTATTTGCAAAGATGAAGGCTTTGCATAGACTGAAGCAAACAGGGCTAAGCGTATATAGAACAGTACAGCACAGAACAGGCCCTTCGGCCCACAATGTTGTGCCGAGCTTTATCTGAAACCAAGATCAAGCTATCCCACTCCCTATCATCCTGGTGTGCTCCATGTGCCTATCCAATAACCGCTTAAATGTTCCTAAAGTGTCTGACTCCACTATCACTGCAGGCAGTCCATTCCACATCCCAACCACTCTCTGCGTAAAGAACCTACCTCTGATATCCTTCCTGTATCTCCCACCATGAACCCTATAGTTATGCCCCCTTGTAATAGCTCCATCCACCCGAGGAAATAGTCTTTGAACGTTCACTCTATCTATCCCCTTCATCATTTTATAAACCTCTATTAAGTCTCCCCTCAGCCTCCTTCGCTCCAGAGAGAACAGCCCTAGCTCCCTCAACCTTTCCTCATAAGACCAACCCTCCAAACCAGGCAGCATCCTGGTAAATCTCCTCTGCCCTCTTACCAGCGCTTCCACATCCTTCTTATAGTGAGGTGACCAGAACTGCACACAATATTCCAAATGTGGTCTCACCATACATAGGATCTCTCAAGGAGGATAGAAACTCCGGTAAATGAATAACTAGATGGAGGCAACAATTGAGATTATATTTGCTTTTTTTTAAGTGCATTTTTAGGAAGTCACATTCACAATTTTCTCAACTGCTTTTGGAAAGATTAAACAAATCCAGTGCAATAAAAAAAATCATTGGTTGATTGGCATCCAATATCATGAAGAACCTGACCAACTGGTAGTGATGTGGGCATTTATTGCCCATCCTTTATTGCCTTCTTGAAACACTGTAGTCCCTGGGGCGTAGGTACATCCACAGTGCTGTTAGGGAGGAAGTTTCAGGATTCTGACCCAGTGACAGTGAAGGAACAGCGAAATATTTCCAAGTCAGGATAGGGAGTGGCTTGGAGAGGATCTTTCAGGTGGTGGTGTTCCCATGTGTCTGCTGCCCTTGACCTTCTAGATGGTAGTGGCTGTGGGTTTGGAAGGAGCCTCGGTGAATTCTATCTGACAGAAAAGCTCAACAAAAGCACCTCGTTGACTCTGAAATGTTACACCTTCTTCACTGCCAAAACTATCAGCTGGGAGGAGAGTACTTTAGGTTAAAGGCCCTTAAACCTATAATTCTCTTAACACCAAGTATTACAAGATATGAGTTAGGTTGAGTTTATGAATAATATTGTAATGCAATGCAACTTGATTTGATTTATTATTGTCGCATGTATTAGTATAGAGTGAAAAGTATTATTTCTTGCTATACAGACAAAGCATACCATTCATAGAGAAGGAAAGGAGAGAGTGCAGAGTGTAGTGTTACAGTCATAGCCAGGATGAAGAGACCAACACTTTTCTTCTACCTTTCGCTCTTTGCCCTACCAGTTTAGTATTCAATTTTTATAAGTTTGACACCTCTCCGAAATGCTCAGATCGGAATTCGACAAGGCAAATTGGTACACTTAAGTTAGCTCAGCTGGATGTCAATGCAGTTAACTCTGTCTTTCAGAAATTCTTCACTATGAAATATTGCAGCACACTGGCGCAGTTGTTAGCACTGCTGCCTCTCAGCGTCAGGGACCCGGGTTCAATTCCCGCCTCAGGTGACTGTGTTGAGTCTGCACGTTCTCCCTGTGTCTGTGTGGGTTTCCTCCAGGTGCTCCGGTTTCCTCCTAGATATGCGGGTTAGGTGGATTGACCTTTCTAAATTGCCTCTTCGTGCCCAAAGATGTGTAGGTTAGGCGGATTAGCGGGGTAAAGGAGTGAGGTTACAGAGATAGGGCGGAGGGTGGGCCTGGATAAGATGTTCTGTCAGAGAGTTGGCGCGGACACAATGGGCTGAATGGCCTACTTCTGCACTGTCGGGATTCTATGATTCTATTCAGTTCTATGCATACATTTCTTTTCTGTGGAAGACTGAATGACAAGTGTGATTTGAAGTGGCCATAATACAATGTAGATTGGAGCTGATTTTAGCTGAGTTTCATTGGCTGAATTACCCAGTGCCAGTTCACAATGGAAACTTTGGTTCAGATAATTCAGCTGAAATAATCTTTATTGATTTCTGCTGCACTTGGAGAACGCACTTCCCTTGCATTAATAAATGGGTTCTGAGAATGGGAAAAGATGATGACAAGTATGATATTGATTTTTCTCAGAACTACTAATGGATACAGCCACAGTGAGTTATGTAGACCCTTGTCAGGAATGCATTAATGAGAAGGCAAGAAAGAAGCTGCATTTGTATAGCACCTTTCAGGACCTAGAAACCCTACAGTGCAGGAAGAGGCCATTCGGCCCATCGAGTCTGCATCGACCACAATCCCACCCAGGTCCTACCCCCATATCCCTACATATTTTACCCGCTAATCCCTCAAACCTAGACATCTCAGGACACTAAGGGGCAATTTTAGCATGGTCAATCAACCTAACCTGCACACCTTTGGACTGTGGGAGGAAACCGCAGCACCCGGAGGAAACCCACACAGACACGAGGAGAATGTGCAAACTCCACACAGACAGTGACCCGAGCCGGGAATCGAACCCAGGTCCCTGGAGCTGTGAAGCAGCAGTGCTAACCACTGTGCTACCGTGCTGACCTTGGGATGTCCTAAATGCATCACTTTAAGACTTGGGTCACTGGGTCATCTAATTTGCAGAGTTGTGGCTGTGATTTAAACTTTACCCAAATACCAGTACCGCAGTCCCTCAGAATGCATAAAACCTCCTTGCAGTTCCTATCGAAGGTTACAGAGGAACAAGGTAGCTGGATACTGCGGCTACTAATGGGACCATGATCCAACTGAAACTGGGGGAAGAGGGGAGAAAATTGAGGCCAAAGAACATACCACACGCATTGCAACTTTCTGTCGGAGGATGCATTTTAATTGGGATTGGAGGAACTTTAAGCTACCGGAGTTAAATCCAATTTTGACTTCTGTTTTCCAGACGCACACAACTCCAAATCGGAAATCCCGGTGAACCCTGCCCTCAGTGCAGTGCATGTATCTTTCGCAACAGTCGGAGCCCCGGTGCACAAGAGTTTTGCGGTTAGGAGGAAGGTGGAGAAAGTTGGATTGATGAACTTCCCAGCGGATGCCAACGGCCTCACTATGGTTAAGGTCTAAGGATATGAGCGGATTGGAACACCCGACCCATCCCTGTGTGCACAGAAATCGATGGATACCAAGGATCCAGATCCATGAGGAAAGGAGAGGAGGATGTTTATTGGGTGCAGACGTTCCGGCAGTCATTAATGGGCTGCATGGGCACTTCATCATCTTCAGTTCCACTTGGGACAGGGCTGCACTTGGCAAAATGGAGGATGGTTCTGTGTGTAGTCTGTGTAGTTTTTATAGGAAACTCGGTAGTTTTGAACCCCAAAGGGGTCGGAAAGCTATTTCTAAACTTGCAATCTATTCAAGATCCAGGGCTGCGTACAAAACGGGCAACTTGTGTACAGCCAGATATTAGAAACCAGTAACAGCCGGTTGGATTACTGACTGAATATAGACATTGGCTTGTAGATTGAGTAGATGAGCACCTGAGCTCTGAATGCGGGGAGGTGGGATTAAACTCAAAAGCAAGGCTATTGTTCTCAGAGTTTCTGAGTACGTGTACACAGACACCCTTGTATCAGCTTTTAACTTATCTCATTACTAATTAGTCTAACAGATGCATGTAAATAAAACTGACCTTGAAAACCAGTCTGGAGCGACAATAAAAACTCAACAAAAACATCAAGGAAGCCCAAAATGTCACTGAGATAAGATCATTGGAAACAATGGCCGTTGGAGAACAGCACACCAATATCCATTGCCTAGTACTGGTCGAGCAAGGAGAGAGATCAAAGCACATAAACAGCCTTGGTTGAAAAGAATCATCACTTAATATACTTAAGAGGCCCCTCTCCCTGAAGACCTAGTATAGGCAATACGTTACTTCATTCCCTGAGTCTAACTGTACTTATTATGTTCACGATAAACAAATGACATTTTAAAAAAAAGATGTGTGTCCATCATTGTGTGGCGACAAGAAGTATCTACTGAGAGTTGCGGAATGTATAAAAGGTTAACTCTATGTTTGAATCGCAGGGCTGCAAGTAAATCAGGCAACATCTGTACAAGTCAAGGATAGAGCTCAGTGAAGAATAACTGAACACAAGCATTATAATGTTCACTTTTCTTAATGATTGTTCTGAGTTTCTTGCCACCGTATTGCGTGTGTATATGTTCAGGATATCTTTGGTTTCCATGCCATTATTGTACTGTTAGGATGGGGTGTGATGTGAGAGTCTGCTGCCCTTTATATTATAGAATCCCTACCACGCAAATGAGGCCATTCAGCCCATCGAGTCTGCACCGACTCTCTGGCAGAATATCTTACCCAAGGCCTCTCTCCTGCCCTATTCCCATAACCCCACAACTTTCCCATGGCTAATCCATCTAACCTGAGGGGCAATTTAGCATGGCCAATCCACCTAAACTGCGCATTTTTGTACTGTGAGAGGAAACCGGAGCACCTGGAGGAAACCCACGCAGACACGGGGAGAATGTGCAAACTCCACACAGACAGTTGCCCAAGGCTGGAATTGAACCTGGATCCCTGGCACTGTGAAGCAGCAGTGCTAATCACTGTGCCACTGTGCTGCTCCATGCCCTTATATCAAGGACATTTAATACTTACCGATTTGCCTATACTACCTGGCGGATGAAGCAAGTGTCAAAGCGTCAAATGAAAACATTAGCCTACATATTTAGGGCGAGGTGGTGATGGTAGGGAATACAGTTACAGGAAGTAGGGGGCGGGGAAGGGAAATCCCAGGAATGTTGATGTCCAGTCAAATTTATCGGCAGAATCCAATTATCATTTCCTATCTTCCGTTTCCCTCCCAGTCGCTGGTTGGACTGATGGGCTGCCGGGTGGGAAAACTAACGGCAACTTGGTCATTGAATCCTAGAACCTCTACAGTGCAGAAGGAGGCCATTCGGCCCATCGAGTTTGCACTGATTCTCTGACAAGCATCTTATCCAGATCCTCTTCCCCCATCCTATCCCCGTAATCCTACACATTTACCATAGCTAATCAATCTAACCTACACAACTTGGGACACTAAGTGGTAATTTACCTTGGCCAATCCACCTGACCTGCACATCTTTGGAGTGTGGGAGGAAACCGGAGCACCCAGCGGAAACCCACGCAGACACAGGGAGAACGTGCAGACTCCACACAGAGAGTCACCCAAGCCAGGAATCGAACCTGGTTCCCTGGTGCTGTGAGGCAGCAGTGCTAACCACTGTGCCACCAATTGGTCATTGCGTTGTGGGAATGAAAGCCCACTAATCAGGAGGGAGGCCATTGTTGGGCTCTTGCTCCACCAGCTTTGCTCTCAAAACATATTTACCTTGTGGATTCCTGCCTCCCTTTTACCGCCAGGTGCCCAAGGAATACCTAATACCGCTTTGAATTGTCTCAATTAGCTGGCACCCTTAATGTGTTCTAATTAAGCAGCAACTTTGGCATTGACTTCAGTAGGAATGGCAAGTGGTTCACCCCATTTGCCCCATGTAAATGTTTGCCCATTGATAGGCTTTCATGATTCAAAACAACCTCTAAGCAAAATACTGCGGATGTTGGAAATCTGAAATAAAAACCAAAGATATTGGATAAACTCAGCAGGTCGGCAGCAACCGTGGCGAGAGAAACAGAGTTAACGTTTTGAGTCCATGTGACCTCTCCAGAACTGAAGAAGAGTCCGATTGGACTCAAAACAAGAACCGTTACATGTAACATACATTCCAAAGTGACATCATCATCAACATAGGATGTGAATTTTCCATCCTGCTACGCTGATCAAGTAGCATAGCGGGGAGTGAGATTTCTTGTCTCTTCCACTATTGCCGACTTGTTCTGCCAGCAAAATCAGCCTCGCACCGGGGAAGACCGTGAGGCTGATTTAAATATGTATCTACTGATTTTAATGTTGTTCGTGAGCCCAGGACATACTGGTCCAGGTTCACTTAGCTTCCCAACCTTGCCCATGGATATCCTCACCGGCGAGGGTCACCAATGGTCCCCACCAACGGGGACCAGATGTGATGGCCTCACTGGAGGGACCGGAGGCCATTGAATCCCCTGTGTGGTTGGGGGCACCGCGGGGCCCGAGGGGGTGGGGCCTTGGAAAGGGCGGGGCCTGAGGGGGTGGGATCTGACAAAGTGGAGCCAGATGCTGGGGCACGGGGGAGGTCGGTAGGAGGGGTGGGAAAGGGGGAATCTCTGCTTCGGGGGGTAGGGGCCGGTCAGTGGGACTGCCAATCGGGAGTTGAGGCTGGCGATCGGGGGTCGGGGCCGGCGATCGGGGAGGGCTGGTGAGTTGGGGGTTGGAGGAGGTGACCGAGGAGTGGCTGGCGATCCGGGGGGGATGGTGGCCGGCAATTGGGCGTTGGGGCCAGCGATTAGGGGTGTCTGTGTAGGGGTGGTGAGCAATGTTCGTGGGGGGGGAGGGGGGCTGCTGTTTGGCAGTAGTGTCAGACCTCCTAGTATACTTTGTGTATTTGTGCACAGTGTGCTGGAGATCAGGGCGCATGTGCACTAACTCCTGACCTCAGTTCTAAAAGGCTTAGTTTATCCTCAAACTATGACCCCTAGTTCTGGACTCCCCCACCAGTGGGAACATTCTTTCTGAATCTACTTTGTCTAACGCTGTTAGAATTTTATAAGTTTCTATGAGATCGCCTCTCACTCTTCTAAACTCTAGTGAATATAATCCTAACTGACTTAGTCTCTCCTCATATGACAGACCTGCCATCCCAGGAATCAGCCTGGCTAACCTTCCCTGCACTTCCACTGTAGCAAGGACATCCTTCTTCAGATAAGCACACCAAAACCTCACACAATACTCCAGGTGTGGCCTCACCAACGCCCTACGCAATTGCAGCAAAACATCCCTATTCCTATACTCGAAACCTCTCGCTATGAAGGCCAACATGCCATTTACCTTCTTTGCTGCCTGCTGTACCTGCAGGCAGTACATGGCGAAGAAGCTGGACCCCACTCACCTGAAGAAGGGGCTCAGAGCCTCGAAAGCTTGTGTGGCTTTTGCTACCAAATAAACCTGTTGGACTTTAACCTGGTGTTGTTAAACTTCTTACTGTGTTTACCCCAGTCCAACGCCGGCATCTCCACATCATGAAGAAGCTGGAACCAGAGGTTCAAACCTACTCCAGGAATTTGAACACACAATCTAAGCTGACACTCCAGTGCTGTACGGTGGGAATGCTGCACTGTCAGAGGTTCCGTCTTTCAGATGCAAGGTCAAACCAAAGCCCCATCTTCCCTCTGAGGTGGATGGATGAGATCCTGTGGCATTATTTGAAGAAGGAATATCTCTTGATTGGCCAGGCCAATATTTATCCCTCAAACAACATCACCAACAAAGAAAATCCAAGATTATCTGCGCATATTCTTTGCTCTTGGCCATGTGCAGGTTAGCTGCTGTGTTTCCTACAACTCCATCTGACGAAGGAGCAGCGCTCCGAAAGCTAATGGTGTTTGCTACCAAATAAACCTGTTGGACTTTAACCTGGTGTTGTTAAAACTCTTACTGTGTTTTCCTACATTACAGCAGTGATTACACTTCAAAAAATACTTCACTGGCTTTGGGGTCTCCTGTGGTTTTGAGGGATATCATTCTGTATCTTCTAATCGACCCCTCTAGTATTTCTACAACACATCCATCCTCCTAAACCTGTTTGACATGCAATATACAGTGCCACAACAGATCCAATAACCTAATAACGGGCGGCACGGTAGCACAGTGGTTAGCACTGCTGCTTCACAGCTCCAGGGACCTGGGTTCGATTCCCGGCTTGGGTCACTGTCTGTGTGGAGTTTGCACATTCTCCTCGTGTCTGCGTGCGTTTCCTCCGGGTGCTCCGGTTTCCTCCCACAGTCCAAAGATGTGCGGGTTAGGTTGATTGGCCATGCCAAAAAAAAATTGCCCCTTAGTGTCCTGGGATGCGTAGATTAGCAGGTAAAATATGTAGGGATATGGGGGTAGGGCCTGGGTGGGATTGTGGTTGGTGCAGACCCAATGGGCTGAATGGCCTCTTTCTGTACTGTAGGGTTTCTATGATTTCTATGAACAGAATCTTGCATGTAGTGCATGTTACTCTCACATCGATGCAAGTGCAAAACAGTCATTAGAAAGTAGAATCAGCTAACCGTTTCGAGCTCTGTAGTTTCCATCCAGTAACTGAAGGGATCCTCGGGCGGAATCTTACCAAGAAATAGCAAAGTGTCAGGACTGAAAATGGACGTGTTTCTCTCCGGAGAAACAGACAGGGATTTTCTCTCACGATTTTATGGCACATGGTGGAACAAATAGCAGAGGGGCATGTTTCACAGCATCATATTGATGTCTGGGGTCTAAACACACTGGCAAAGCCCAGCTGCACTAAGAGATTACCTCCCTCGCACCCCACCACAGAGGTCTCAAGGGTTTCCCCCCACCCCCCTCCCCGCAATGAACACTCTTACTGCCACCACCAGCCCCCCCCATAATCAACGCTGGCGTCACCACCCCACCCCCCATCAAGTCATCGCTGGCATCTCTTCTCCTTCTGCATCCCTCCACCTTCTGCATCAACTCTTCTCTCTCTCTCCCCCCCCACCCCCACTCTCCAATAGTCATCACCAACATCACTCCTTCTCTTCCCCCACTACATACACATGCCCCCCCCCCTCCCCCGCACCCGCATGAGTCTCTCACTTGGATCTACTTTGGCACTGTCCCCTGGCGCAGGTTGGCACTCGCATGTTGGCACTGTTAGGTTGGCACTGCTGCATTGGCATGGTGCCAACCTGTGTCAAGGGGCAGTGCCAGGGCACTGCCTAGCCCATGTTCCTTCCCTTGGGGCTACACTCACTTTATGCCCCCGGGTAGGATTCCCACGACTGTCCACTTGGCGAGGTTTGAAAATACTGTTGGGGGGGGAATATATTGCTGGGGGCGTATAGTGGGGGGTGGTTAATGATATTGAAATATATTAAAATACATTTAAATTAGATTCTCTCAATAGGGGAATTGCAGAACGCGATCTTTCCGGAGAGAATCACGATTTCCAATTCTCTCTGGGTTTTCAGCCCATGTCGCTGTTCTTTCTGATGGTGAACACGGGTGAAAATCATCCCCTTTGAGTTCAAATCAGACATTTACAACCAAGCATGTTGAATAGAC
The DNA here is from genome assembly GCF_964213995.1 of Mustelus asterias. Taxonomy (NCBI): domain Eukaryota; kingdom Metazoa; phylum Chordata; class Chondrichthyes; order Carcharhiniformes; family Triakidae; genus Mustelus; species Mustelus asterias. The sequence continues at coordinate 14,424,752 of NC_135827.1, read as the reverse complement.
AATCCGATTAACTACATTACACGATTAAATTCTTAATAAACGCCTGACACGAGAATTTACTTTGATGACCTTTCACCTCGAGGCCCAAAATGAGAGGAAGTGACAAATTACAAAGAATGAATTGTTTGTGTAATTGTGTGTCAAAATAGGAATGTGCTTGGTGGTTCCACAGACACAATGGAATTGGGAAATGGAGCCCGTCCTGACTGGAAGCACTAATTAGTTCATGACGTTCAATCGTTTTCAGTTGGACAATGATTGGGCTGTGGTACAACAAGTTTTTCATCATTTTGCACCATCTGATTTTAGCTTGCGTTGTTTGTCACAAATTCACCCAGCCGGAGTAAAAGAAACACAAAAAGGCTTCCTGTTCTAATCAGAAAGAGGGAAAAGATAATAGTGTTGACACAAGATGGCCTCAGACTGCCCTCCTTTCCTTGGCTGAACCTGCCATTACCTTTCAGAACCACACACTATCTCTAAGTGCAGGTGTCACTAAGAGAACATGTATGGCTCCCAGACATACCAATCTTTTGTGTGCTATGTGAGCCACTGCTTGTTGAAGTCCCACCCACATCTCGCCACATTGATGCTTTGACATTGCTTCCTGCTCCTGCTCCAATCGTAAGAAGTCTCACAACACCAGGTTAAAGTCCAACAGGTTTATTTGGTAGCATGGAGCTTTCGGAGTGTCGCTCATTCATCAGGTTCATCACACACCTAATGAAGGGGCAGTGCTCCGAAAGCTCGTGCTACCAAATAAACCTGTTGGACTTTAACCTGGTGTTGTGAGACTTCTTACTGTGCCTATCCCAATCCAATGCTGGCATTTCCACATCATTGCTCCAATCGGGAGGACTTCCTAGAATCATAGGATCCCTGCAGTGCAGAAGGAGGCCGTTTGGCCCATGGAGACAACAATCTCGTCCAGACCCGTCCCCGTAATCCATATATTTACCTCACAAATCCCTCTGACAATAAGGGTCAATTTAGCATGTCCAATCAACCTAACCTGCACATCTTTGGACTGTGGGCGGAAACTGGAGCACCCAGAGGAAACCCACGCAGACACGGGGAGAACATGCAGAGTCCACACAGACAGTGACCCAAGGCCAGAATTGAACCCGGGTCCCTGGCACCGTGAGGCAGAACGCTAACCACTGTGCCACCCTGCATTGACTTCACTGGTTATGTTTTACTTTTCATTGGTCCATCATATTTACATGGTCCATGTCTGTGTTTGGTGATTCCCTTCCTTTCATCTCTGAATATAACAACTTGTTACAAATCTGTAGACTCCCACACTCATTGCATAATGCTTTTCCCCCCACATCGCATTCCTAAAAAAAACTATTCCCTGAACCCAGTTTTGTTTTTATCTCCAGTTTATCTACCCTGATCCAGAAACAGGGAAAGGCGAAAGCAAAACGTTCCAGATGCAGGAAATCTGAAAGATCCAGCCATTTAATTCATACCCTCCCTCATCTTACAACAAGGTGGGTTTAGATCGGGTGACCATGTGGGCACGGGTTCAACAGGAGTCAAGCGGCTAGAGTGTGGGAGTCCTCCCTGGGGGCGTGAACAGACATACAGCATGTAAGATCTGTTCAGTGTGACCAATAAATCTTTAGTGTTGTCAGCCCCTCGTTGCCAGTTATTGCAACCCAGTATTTGTCCAGTCTGAATCCTTAACACCCTCGCCTTTCATTCTACTACTCTGTATCTGAGAAGTTACGTTCCATTATTTTTACCACCTGTCGAATGATCTCACTACCAATTATTCATTATAACCCATTACTCCTTCCGCTCTCTTTCTCTTCACTCTCCCTTTTGATTGACAACTGCCTTTTACCATACCTTTGACTGCACTTCACTGCTCCTTGCAATAGACAGCAATTTAAATGTACCCCTTCCAATCTAAGGGCTGCACGGTAGCACACTGCTGCCTCACAGCGCCAAGGACCCGTGTTCAATTCTGGTCTCGGGACACTGGGTGGAGTTTGCACGTTCTCCCCGTGGGTTTCCTCCAGGTGCTCCAGTTTTCTTCCACAGCCCAAAGATGTGTGGGTTAATTTGATTGGTCATGCTCAATTGACCTTAGTGTCAGGGGATTAACAGGGTAAATATGTGGGATTATGGGAATAGGGCCTGGGTGGGATTATGGTCGATGCAGGCTTGATGGACCGAATGGCCTCCTTTTGCACTGTAGGGATTCTATGATTCTAATACATTGTGCTTCTCTACAATGGGAAAGGCCAAACATAGAAAAGGAACTGCCTTACTAAACATTTCCATTCCGTCCCCGTATAATCCTGACAGAATCATTTCAACCTAGCTCCTATTCAAACCTGATTTGGAGCTTTCTGTCTTTGGACATTGATTTTCTAATGAAGCTGATCACAAAGGTTGGAGTGTCTAATTCCCCATGATTCGGCCATCAAATTTACCAACTAAGGTGGCACGATAGCACAATGGTTAGCACTGCTGCCTCACAGCGCCAGGGACCCGGGTTCAATTCTAGCCTCGGGTCACCATCTGTGTGGAGTTTGCACGTTCTCCCCGTGTCTGTGTGCGTTTCCTCCGGGTGCTCTGGTTTCCTCTCCAAAGATGTGTGGGTTAGTTTGATTGGCCATGCTAAATTGCCCTTTAGTGTCAGGGGGACTAGCAGGGGAAGTATGTGGGGTTATGGGGATAGGGCCTGGGTGGGATCGTGGTCGGTGCAGACTTGATGGGCCAAACGGCTTCCTCCTGCACTGTAGGGATTCTATGATTCTATTCTAACTACAGTCCACAGTATTTTGGCTATACTTAGCATCCATGTTTTACTTTGTTCCCTTCCATTTAGAGTTGTTTTGCTTCAAATTATTGTTCTAATGTCATTTTGCTCTCTGCTTGAAATGATAAAGAAGGTTATATGGCCTATCTTACCGTAGAAAGACCTGATGGTCTATTTCTCCAATGGCATTCGGGTTTTTTCCGCCATTACTGCACCAACAGCCAAAAAAGCCCGTGCTGCTTTTCCTCTATCATTTATCATTTTATGTAAGACCATGCCTGGAGTTCTCCGGCCGTTCATGCTCTGTTGCTGCTGCCAGCGGGAATGGAATATTTGGGGCTCAGCCAATTCTCCGTTCACTGCTGCGGGACTGGAGAATCCCAGCCACGGGGGAGGTTGGAGATTCCGGCCCTTCGTCTCCATTTCCGCTTTTCAGTGTGATGCGCTACCAATAAGGCGAAAGACTACCGATATGCCAATATAAGTGTAGGCTTTTATTCACAACAGAATCAGGAGCAGATCCTAACATATAACCAACCTGGACTGAACAAGGGGGAGGAGACAGCCACCTTTATACTAGGTGCCGAGGGGAGGAACCAAACTGGAAGGGGATGTGTCCAGGTATGACAAGCACACACAACGGTGGTCCATATAGGACAAAGGCACAACTGAGGTCCACCACACAGTGCCACAAAGGTTCACATTTCTCCAGTCTTTGCTCAATCCAATGGATCGAGTCTCATTGATGGATCAGCCTCCAGACCTCAGAATCATTCTTATATCTCAGTGACCACAACAAGGCATGTGGCCTGACTGGAACAGTGGAGAGTTCATGAAGAATTCGCTCTGATTTCAACTCCATTCTTTGTTTAAATGCCTCAGCATTCTGTTTGAAATGTTGACTACTGCTCTTCAAGGATTGGCTGTGCAAGCTTTAAGTCAACTTAAAGCAGTGAGATCTTTCTCAGCTTTGACCTTGGCTAATACGGCATCACTGAAGTCCAACCTGTTTTACAAAGGAACATATGAAAATGTCAGACAGGAACAGGGGAGTTTTCCTGTCCCGTCTGCGATGGGAATCATGGGGGCGGGGGGGGGGGGGGGGAGGGGGGAGGGTGGCGGGGGGGGGGGGGGGGGGGGGGGGAGTGCGGGGGCAGACCATGCAAATATCCATTGACCTCGGGCAGGATTTTCCGGTTTTGGGGCGAGCGCTGACGGAAAATCCCACCGGAATAGTCCATTTAGCCAATCCTATGCAGCAGTGATGCCTCGTGCACCATGATACAGGTCCTCTTTCTCAAAGTTCCCTCTAAATCACACCGATGCATTTTGACACAACAAATGGGAATGTGGCAGATAGTGAACAAACATGATATAAGGTTACCTTTGAGATGCGTGTTGCATCACTGCATGTCCCAAGTCCAAAGTTGTGCAGGTTAGGTGGATTGACCATGGTCAATAAGAGGGGTTACGGGATTAGGGCGGGGAATTGAGCCTCGGTAGGGTGTTCTTTCGGCATGTCGGTGTAGATTCGATGGGCCAAATAGCCTCATCTGCACTGTAGGCATTCTATGATTCTATGGTGTCAATCTTAAGGTGACTGCACAACAGATCATTCGCACAATGCAATCGGGGGCTAGAAGGATTGGTGCTCTCTGCCCATCCAGAGTCTTGTGATCTCTTAGAAGAGGCAAAATACCAGAGGAAAGCCCAGGATAATTAGAAAATAAATAGATGAAAATTTTCTTGCCTACCTTTGTAGATTAGGAAAATAGTGAAGGAGACAACATTTTAAAAATTAATTTGTGGGGCATGGGCGTCGCTGGTGGGCCAGCATTTATCCCCATCCCTAGTTGCCCTTGAGAAGGTGGTGGTGAGCAGCCTTCTTGAATTGCTGCAGTCCACGTTAACCTTGACTTGTATTACAGGGAATCTGCAGCTTGTGCAACACCAGGAAGAGGTCTAACCTACTCTGCAATGCTGCAGTACTCCATGTGGGCACTACTTGCTGGGAAGAACCACAAGCATCCATGACTTGTAGTCATTATCCCCGATCCTCCATAACCCGTCCAGTTGATTACAGCATTGTATTCTGTATTTATTCCTTTCTACACTCATCCCGTACACATGGAGTGGATAAAGAATTCTTTTGAATTGACTATTAATAAGAGTATTAATAAGATGAAAGCTGTTCCTTCTCTCAGGCATATGAGTTGAGAATTGGATCAAAGTGCTGGATTTTATGGCTGCAAATTGGGTGGGCTGCCTCCCCCCGCCCCCAACCCCTCCGCCCCTCCCTCCCCCCCAACCCCACCCCACTTCACCCTGGATACAAGCAGAAAATACAGTGTCATAATGCCAGTCTCCGAAACTATGGATGGCGAACGGGTGGCCACTATTTTGAAATTACAAGTTGACAAGATATTGAGCTTGTTAAAGAGCCACTTACGCCGCAATTTTCATTGTCCACTTCATTTTTGGTGTTAGATGAGAAAATGTTTGGATGTGCCCTACAGCAGGAATGTCGAAGTGAACAAAGGTGGAAGCAAAGGCCTGTCTCTGAGACCACAGCTGAATATCGCAGCAGATTCTGCTTGGGAAGGTGGCAGTGTCTGTATGATTTCTGAATTCATTTATTCATTGAGGCTTCCATAGGAAAAGGTTTAGAGTCTTTGAATCTGTAGCTGTGGCCGACTTTCGGTTCACATTGTTACGCCTCTGCTGCATGATATCCCGACTCCCTACTGATGCGCGTTATCATACACGAGGCTTGATGCTCAGGAAATAAAGGCTTTTATTTGCTGTAACAAGGCAGCTGCCAATTATATACACGATCCCAGACTGAGGGGTCCCAGCCAGAGCAGGGACCTTTATACCTCTCCCAGGAGGCGGAGCCCGACTGGGATGTACCACAATACTACAATACAAAGGTGTAACAACCCCACCCTAACCCCAACAGCAACAAGTAGAACAACCCATCCCTAACCCAAGAGCAACATATATACATACTTGTAGTACTGGCCAGACACTGGCTCAGTACTATCTAGTGGGAACCAACGATGGTTCACCACATTCACCCCTCCTTTGAAAACAAAGGCTGGCGGGGTACAAAAACAGAATAATTTGTCATCAGTCTATAAGTTCAGACGGTCAGGGGGACCGCACCTTCGTTGTGACCTCCTCAATACCGGCGATGACGCCGGAGTAGGCACTTGCGGTGGCGTTCTCCCCAAGGCGATGTCCAGCTGTTCCTCCACAGACTCACGGGCCGGTTGACCCTGAGGTGACGGTAATCCATGGAGTTCCGACACGCCCTGAAGTGGCGACCATCCTCTGGACTCAGGCAAGCTGTACACGGGAGTAAAAGGGTTAAGTAATGGTCCCGATGCTGCCCGCGCTGTGTCCGGGGGGAAAACAAGAGTTATGGGGTTTGTAACAGGGGGTATGGGAGCGACAGGGGTTGCTACGTCCCCTGCTGGCGCCAGGTCTCGGATCGAGACCGTGTCCTCTCGCCCGTCAGGGTATGCCACATAGGCATTCTGAGGGTTGGCGTCGAGGAGATGGACCTGTTCGACCAACGGGTCGAACTTGCGGGCCCTTACATGTCGCCGCAGGAGGACACGTCCTGAGTACGTCAACCAAGACTGTAATGAGGTCCCCGAGGAAGATTTCCGAGGGAATGAAAACATCCTCTCATGGGGAGTAGCGTTGGTTGCCGTACACAGGAGCGAGCGAATAGAATGGAGCGCATCAGGGAGCACCTCTTGCCAACGGGAGACAGGAAGGCTTTTTGACTTCAACGCCAGTAAGACAGCCTTCCAGACTGTAGCATTCTCACGTTCCACCTGTCCGTTACCCCTAGGGTTGTAGCTCGTGGTTCTACTAGAGGCAATCCCGTATGAGAGCAGGTTTGCCTCAAGTCATCGCTCATGAACGACGAGCCCCTGTCGCTGTGAATGTAGCTGGGGTACCCGAACAGGGTAAAAAGATCATGGAATGCCTTGATAACCGTGGCAGCGGATGTATCAGAGCAGGGAACAACAAAAGGGAATCGAGAGTACTCGTCAATGATGTTGAGGAAGTACACATTCCGATCTGTTGAGGGAAGGGGGCCCTTAAAATCGACACTCAGTCTCTCGAAGGGACGAGTGGCCTTGACTAAATGTGCCCGGTCAGGTCGGTAAAAGTGCGGTTTGCATTCCACGTATACCGGACAGCTTCTTGTTATGGACCTGACGTCCTCCACCGAGTAGAGCAGATTGCGGGCTTTTATAAAGTGGTAGAGCCGAGTGACCCCAGGATGGCATAGGTCATTATGGAGAGCCTGCAAACGGTCCTCCTGTATACTGGCGCATGTTCCACGTGAGAGGGCATCCGAAGGCTCATTGAGTTTCCCTGGATGGTACATGATGTCGTAGTTATAGGTGGAGAGTTCAATTCTCCACCGCAAGATCTTGTCATTCTTGATCTTGCCCCTCTGCGTGTTATTAAACATGAACGCCACGGACCGCTGGTCCGTGATCAGGGTGAACCGTTTTCCCGCCAAGTAATGGCGCCAGTGCCTGACGGCCTCCACAATGGCCTGGGCCTCCTTTTCCACCGCTGAATGCCGAATTTCGGGGCTTTGGAGGGTGTGGGAAAAAAAGGCGACGGGCCTGCCCGCCTGGTTAAGTGTGGCGGCCAGGGCGAAATCAGATGCATCGCTCTCCACCTGAAAGGGGATGGACTCATCAACAGCGAGCATCGTAGCTTTCGCGATGTCGGCTTTTAATTTATCAAAGGCCAATCGGGCCTCTGGCGTTAGGGGAAAAGTAGTGGACTTAATGAGCGGACGGGCTTTGTCCACGTAATTGGGAACCCACTGCGCATAATAAGAGAAGAAGCCTAAGCATCTTCTCAGTGCTTTTGCACTAGTGGGCAAGGGAAGTTCAGAAAGGGGGCGCATACGGTCTGGATCAGGGCCAATGACCCCGTTTTCCACCACGTATCCTAGGATGGCTAAACGGCGCGTACGAAACACACACTTCTCCCTGTTGTAGGTCAGGTTCAGGCGAGATGCAGTGCGTAGGAAATTCAGGAGATTTGTGTCGTGGTCCTGCTGGTCATGGCCGCAGACGGTGACATTATCCAGGTACGGGAAGGTAGCCCGCAGTCCGTTCTGGTCCACCATTCGGTCCATAGCACGCTGGAAGACCGAGACCCCATTGGTGACACCAAAGGGAACCCTGAGAAAGTGATACAAGCGACCATCCGCCTCAAAAGCCATGTATTGTGGTCCTCTGGGTGAATGGGGAGTTGGTGGTAGGCAGACTTGAGGTCTATGGTGGAGAACACCCGGTACTGCGCAATCTGATTGACCATGTCAGATATGCGCGGGAGGGGATACGCATCCAGCTGCGTGTATCGATTAATGGTCTGACTATAGTCAATGACCATCCGGGGTTTGTTCCCGCTCTTGACCACCACGACCTGCGCTCTCCACGGACTAGCGCTGGGTTGTATGATCCTTTCTTTGAGGAGCCGCTGAACTTCAGATCGAATGAAGATCCGATCCTCAGCGTTGTAACGCCTACTCTTAGTCGCAATGGGCTTGCAGCCTGGCACAAGATTCTGGAACAGGGAGGGTGTGGTGATCTTCAGCGTTGAGAGGCTACAGGCGGGGCGCATTGGGCAATTTGGAGGCTGCTGTTCTCCCACTGAAAGCGAAGGGAGTGGCCCACCATACTGTAGGGTTACACTCCTCAAGTGGACCATGAAGTTTAGTTCGAGAAGTATTGGCGCGCAAGGGTGCGGCAACACCAGGAGCTTGAAACGCTCGTAAACTGTGCCTTGCACCGTTAAAGTTACCACGCAACTCCCTAGCACGGTGACAGACCGGGACCTTGATGCCATAGAAATTGTCTGTTTGACAGGTTGAATCCGGAGTCCACACCGCTTCACAGCGTCTGGGTGGATAAAGCTCTCGGTGCTCCCGCTGTCAAACAGACAATAAATCAAGTGGTCATTTACCTGAATATCCATCATAGATTTGTCAAGTCTATGAGGCTTGGCCTGGTCCAGAATGATCGACGCCACCGTTGGTTCATGAGCGTCACTGCAGGCAGCTGAAATTGACGAGGATGGCCCCTGCTGGTCGTTCGCGGTCGGTGCCGACCAACATGGCCACTCCCATAGGTCGCACGTGGGTGATGGCGCCAAACTCAGCGACCCCTGGTGGTCACACATCTCCGACTCCGTCGACCATAATGGCGTCGTCCTGGCCTCGCACGTGGACGAAACCCTCGACGATTTCGACGACGAAGAACCGGGCTCTGAGGAATCGCAGGCCGCACTGCTGTTCCTAGATTTAGATCGGCACACTTTCGAATAGTGCCCCTTCTTACCGCAGGTGGAGCACAACACAGCTTTAGCGGGACACAGTTGCCGAGTATGCTTCGCTCCCCCACAGAAGTAACACCGCGGGCCGCCCGGAGCTGCTGCCGTCGTCTGGCCCGAGTGTGAGCACGCCATTACGCAGCATTTCAAACCCGAGGGACGAGGAGGGATTGGCGACTGCTCCTGCCACGTTGTCTCCACGTGGTCTTCAGGATACAATACTAGGCTTTTGGAGGCCGTCTCCAGCATCTCCGCTAGTTCTATTGCCTGGGTAAGGTCAAGGTTACCTTTCTCCAGTAGTTTGAGTCGAATGTACGACGATCCGACTCCCACCACAAACGCATCTCGGGCGAGGTCGTTCATACTCTGCTCAGCCGACACAGCTTTGCAGTTACAGCCCCTGGCTAGCTGTAGGAGCTCGTTCGCGTATTCCTCCATCGTTTCGCCAGACTGCCGTCGTCGAGTGGCTAAGAGGTAACGAGCGTGTATTTCGTTGGGTGGTTTAATATAACGCTTCTTCAGAAGCTCGAGGGCCTTTGTGTAATCGGTGGCCGCACGGATCGCGAGGTAGACAGTTTCGCTTACCCTCGCATGGAGGACCCGGAGTCTGTCATCATCTGTGGTGACCGCTGCGGAGGCTGCCAGGTAGTCTTCGAAACACTTCAGCCAGTGGTTGAAGGTGTTAGAGGCGCCCACCGCACGTGGATCTAGTGTAAGGCGTTCAGGCTTCAGTATCTGCTCCATACTCTTTTTTTTTCTTCTTCGACGAGAGTTTATTTACAGCAAATAAAATTGATGCGCGTTATCATACACGAGGCTTGATGCTCAGGAAATAAAGGCTTTTATTTGCTGTAACAAGGCAGCTGCCAATTATATACACGATCCCAGACTGAGGGGTCCCAGCCAGAGCAGGGACCTTTATACCTCTCCCAGGAGGTGGAGCCCGACTGGGATGTACCACAATACTACAATACAAAGGTGTAACAACCCCACCCTAACCCCAACAGCAACAAGTAGAACAACCCATCCCTAACCCAAGAGCAACATATATACATACTTGTAGTACTGGCCAGACCCTGGCTCAGTACTATCTAGTGGGAACCAACGATGGTTCACCACACCTACCAACACTGTTTCCAGACAGGTACATCTGTAACAGGGTGATTAGTGGTCACAGTCCAAAAGATGTGCGGGTTAGGTGGATTGGCCATGCTAAATTGCCCCTTAGTGTCAGGGGATTAGCAGGATAAAGATGTGGGGTTACGGGGATAGGGTCTAGGTGGGATTTTGGTCAGTGCAGACTTGAGCCAAATGGCCTCCTTCTGCACTGTAGGGATTCTATGATTCTATGAACTCTTACTGCTATATTTTAAAAATATGTGATCAAACACTTCAGATTCCCCGGTCTCACAACAGGGACTCAGACAGACAGTATGACTGAACGAACAGCACAAGCTGCTCTAAGGAACTAGTCAAATCTTGTCATATTTATTCCCAAGCTCATGCAGAACTGTCAATCAAAAGCAGAACGTAAGACACAATGGTAACAAACCATGTAAATACACTCAACGTTTGTGATTCCCAGTTATATATAAAGTTCTGGCAAAGCCCAGCTGGAGTACTGTGTTCTGTTCTGTACACTATATCTCAGGAAAGATAACTTGACCTTGGAGGATACGCGGTAGAGATGATAGCGAGATGAACATGACACAGGTTGCACAAACCATTATGTCAAGTACAGAAAACTAATGGGTGATTGAAGTGAGGTGTTTTAGATGATCAAAGTAGTTAGTCAGTGGAGAGAAACTATTTCATTGATGGGTCAGTCTAGAACAAAGGGAATCAAACTTCAAAATGCAAGCTAGGCCATTCAGAGATTATATAATATCAGCATGGACGCGTCCACATTAGTGATAGCAGAATTTTGGAGCTCTCTCTGAAAAGCTCTTGAGGCTGGAGTTCCACTGAAACTTTTAAAGCTAATAGATTTTTGACAGGTCAATCTACAGAGACAAACTGAGTCAGAAGGTTCAGCACTGAAATTCCTCCCCACCCAAGGCCCCCCTGAGCCAGGGACAGACACTAGCTACCTCATCAGTGGGATGATGTTCTGCTCATCCCTCTCATTGCTGGCTCATAGAATTATACAATCCTATTGTGCAGAAAGAAGTCATGCAACCCATCGAGCCTGCACTGACCACACTGTGCCACTGTGCCGACCACATTCTGACAAAGGACTGAAGGGGGACTTTAGCGTTGCCCAGAGGAATGTATTGACCAACTGCCCAAAACTTCTGGTGGTGGATGAGTGAGAGGTCAGTCCTGTTTGAGAACTGACCTTTTTAAAATATATCCTGCCCAAATGGGCATTCCATGCCATCTCCAGATCATGGACAATATTGGACAGCCTGACGGAAAGGTGGATTCAGGGAGTGGTTTGATTGTCCAAGGGGATAGAGTGGAAGGTAGCTTTGGTGAGTGATGCTTGTGGAGAGTTCTCCTCCTCCAGCCTTCAAAGATAATTTTAACCCTTACCTTTTACCTCTGCTTCTCGGCTTCCAACTTAAACCGAGCAGGGTGTCCGTTCAGCTATGTCTTAAAATCTTACGAGAGTACATCCTGATACCTGAATTTACATGGATTCATGCTATCCCTGCCTGATTCAGCAGACTCCTGGGCTGACCAGGGATAACCTGAGTTCAAATGGTTTCCAAATGGGTCGGGACATTGGCCACATTGGGTGGCACGGTGGCACGGTGGTTAGCACTGCTGTCTCACAGCACCAGGGACCCAGGTTCAATTCCGGCCTTGGCTCACTGTCTGTTTGGAGTTTGCACATTCTCTCCGTGCCTGCGTGGATTTCCTCTGGATACTCCGGTTTCCTCCCACAGTCCAAAGATGTGTGGACCATGCTAAATTGACCTTAGTGCCAGGGGTTTAGCAAGGTAAATATGTGGGGTTATGGGAATAGGGCCTGGGTGGGATTGTGGTCGATGCAGACTCAATGGGCCAAATGGCCTCCTTCTGCACTGTAGGGATTCTATGATTCTATGATTACCCTCTCTTCATACCATTTATTTTGCTCTTGGAAAAACTTGTGAATGCACAATGAAAATTCAACGATATAATATTGTCTAAATTCATGATTTATAGTTGACTTAGAAAAATGTTTGAATTAGTAGTTTATGTTGAACAATAAATGTTTGTGGTCTCCAATTGTTTGAGACCTAAGGGTTGGTGCATAGTTGGCATACTAACTCATGTATTGAACATATAGTCAAATAGTAGTCCAGAGTGAGTAGACTTGTTGACTTTTGGATTATGAGTAAAATATTTTGGTAGAGGCCTAAGTTATACCACTTTTGCCATGCATTACTTTCTCCTTATTGTCAGTCATGATGTTAGCATTCTCACATCTAAGTCAGAAGGTTCCAAGTTCAAGTCCCGCTCCTGAAACATCTGAAAAAATCCAGGATGACACTCCTGTAAAAAGCTCCTGCACTGTTGGAGATGCCATTTTTCAGGTGAGACGTTAGCCCTTCACCCTCTCTGCACTCATGTGTAAAAAAATACATTGAAGAAGAGCTGATTTCCTGGCCAACATTTAGCCCTCTACGTTACTAAAGCAGATCATCAGGTCATGATCACGTTATGATTTGTGGAACCTTGCTATGTGCAAACTGACGCAACAATGCTAAAATAAAAGCAAAATATTAGCAAATTAGCATAGTGCACGACTTGGAGGGGACATTGGAGGTGGTGGTGTGCCGATTGTCCTGCTGCTCTTCATCATCTAGGTGGTGACGGTTGATGGTTTAAAAGGAGACAAAGCCATTACAAATTGCAATTATACAGCTTGTAGATAGTCGAAGCTACAGACTTTTTTTTAGTAATTCGTGGGACATGGGCATCGCTGGCTGGCCAGCATTTATTGCCCATCCCCAGTTGCCTGAGGGCAGTTGCACGTCAACCACATTGCTGTGGCTCTGAAGTCACATGTAGGCCAGATCAGATAAGGACAGGACAGCCGATAAGGATAAGGACAGCCGATTCCCTTCCCTAAAGGACATTAATGAACCAGGTGGGTTTTTCCAACAATCGACAATGGTTTTATGGTCATCAGTAGATTCTTAATTCCGGATACTTTTCCTTATTGAATTGAAATACCATCTGCCGCGGTGGAATTTGAACCCAGGTCCCCAGAACATTAGCTGAAATTCTGGATGAATAGTCTAGCGATAATACCACTAGGCCATCGCCTCCCTGCTGAAAGGAGGAAGTCCATATTTAAAGTGATGGATGGGTTGCCAGCAAAATCTTTGTCAAATGTTTGGTGGAAGTTGCTGAAAGCACTCTGCAACAAGGAGTTGGTCAAACGGGATCATCATCTGAATCTATGTTAGTCAGGCTGTATCATACAGATCACCTTTGAGGTTAAATATTTGATGTAGAGCACATTGGACTGCAGATGTTTGAGTTTGTTTTGACACCTTTTTTGACAATGGCCGCTATGTATACCCGATTCTGAGGATTCCCCCAGTGTTCATGGCTTCTCCATAATCACTGCCAATACTTTGCAAACCGCATCCCCTTGTCTCTGTTAGTACTCGAGGATAAATATCATCCATCCCTGGAGATTTATTTGTTTTCAGGTTTTTTAATCTATACGACTTCCATCATTGATGTAGAAGCTATTAATTTTACTGGGATTATCATGATTTATAGAGAGCATATCATTCCCACACCCCCCGTGGATAGATGGAGGAAGTATTAGCAGTTTACGGTCATATTTTGTGACCTCTGTTAGGGTTTTTCTTTTATCTGATGACCTTCTTTAATCTTGTTACATTTTATATCTGAGGCCTTGATATTTCCACAACTCTTTGCCTGTTTGAATTACTTCTTAATATCTTTCTGCATGTTCTTTCATATATTAATTTTGGTGAAGCTCTTTATCTTTCTCAGATTTATTTTCCCTCTTTATCTCCCTTCTAATTAATTTATTAATCCATATAGGCTTCTTCTTAAGTTTCTTAATCTCGGGGATGTACTTAGCTGCACCCTCAGCATTCTGCCTTTAAAGATTTCACCTGTGCTTGATTGAAGTGTTGCACAACAAGTACCTTCAGTTTTCATAGAATTATTGAATTCCTGCAGTGCAGAAGAGGCCATTCAGCCCATCAAGCCTGTACCTACTCTTTGACAGAGTATTGTACACAGATCCTAACTCCATAACCTCATATGTTTCCCAAGGCTAATCCATCTAACTTACACATCTAAGGGGTAATTTAGCATGGCCTATCCCCTAACCTGAACACCTTTGGAGTGTGGGGGGAAACAGGAGCACCCGGAGGAAACCCACGCAGACATGTGGAGAATGTGCAGACTCCACGCAGTCAGCCGAGGCTGGAATCGAACCCGGGTCCCTGGCGTTGTGAGGCAGCAGTGCTAACCACTGTGCCAACGTGCGGCCCAATTTTCCTAAAACTCCTCTCACATTTCCTTCAAAATAGCCTTTGCATTAAGTGTCCATTGGGGAGGTAGAAGTCTGCCATCCTTGCCAGGTCTGGCCTACGTGTGACTCTAGAGCCACAGCAATGTGGTTGACTCTTAGCTGCCCTCTGAAATGGCCAAGCCAAGGGCAACTAGGGATGGGCAACAAATGCTGGCCAGCCAGCAACGCCCATGTCCCACCAATGAATTTTTAAAAATATGGAGCTGATTTCTAAATCAAAACTTGATCATTGTGCTTTTGCTGCCACCTTATCACCCTGGTGGCACTACCTCTATTTCTTCAATATTTCACCAACATCAAATGACCTAATCTTGTCGTTATACATCAATCAACACTTTGTTACCTCTTAACTGTTTCTGAAAAATGTCAATTCTCAGGTTTTAAACTCTCAATCCATGAACTGTAATAGCAGCTCCCATTCTGAACTCATAACCTTTATCTGCTGTACTCCTCTCTCCTCATTGTTTCGTTCAATAATATTAAGGAGCTCCTTCGTCTTCTACCGCCCAGTCCTGATGAAATATTGGCCCTTTCTGTTTTCAGGTTCCGCACGCTGTCAACAGCTTTTATTTCCGCTTCAAACTTCCGACGTTGGCCACTTTTCTTTTCCTTTGTATCAGGAGAAAAACAATGCCGGATGTCTCGAAGGATTAAAAAAACACGTCTCCTGTCGTTTGTTTTGCCTCTGAAATCCTCCCCTGACCTGGATATTCTCGCTGTAGTCGAATCCAGATTAACGCAGAGCTGCTTTTTTCAGTGGATGTTGTGAATGCACATGGATCTCTGCAGACCCAAAGAAAACCAAACATCCCACAAATCAAGCACAAAACTCACGGTTAACATTAAAACTCAGCTGTGGGCAGCTGTTATCATCCATTTTCATTAAAGTAGCCTGGTTCCTGCATTGTCTTTCTGGGCTGACCTACATTTGAGGCTTATCTTGAAACTGATGTAAAATATAAGAAAGAATGACCCATTTGAAATGCTTCAGCTGTAGACCTTCCAACCTGCCCTCCTGCAACTGGGTCCACAGTGAAGCAAAATTAACTTGTCGTCCTCTTATAAAAGACGATCGATACCATCTTTCAGTGCCTCACCAACGACATATAAGCTTCCAAAAGATAAAATGCTGGAAAATCTCAGCAGGTCTGGCAGCATCTGTAAGGAGAGAAAAGAGCTGACTTTTCGAGTCCAGATGACCCTTTGTCAACCCATTGTATCAATTTCCCGAACTACAGAGGGTGAGATTTGGTTCCTTCGCCAGAATTCTATTGCCCAGTCCACCACAGAATTGGACCGGTCGAGGGGGGGACAGTGGAAATGTCCGTTGACCTCGGGTGGGATTTTCCGGTCTTGGGTCGAGCGGGGCCATAAAATCCCGCCCCTTATCTCCGATGACACTCAACTGTGGTTGGACTGCATTATTCACCAATAGGAAGGACCAATCTCATCCCACCTAATGCTACCTCCATCGTTCAACAAGTGGAACTTTGGGAAATCCCAGGCTCAGAGTAATAGAAATCCGGAATTCTCTCCACCAAAAGGTTTTAGACACTGGGGACCGACTGATTTCAAGGCCCCAGTCTCTATTTTCTTTTTGTTGGGTAATGGTATCTGGAATGCAGGTGTTTATGTTTATTTATTAGTGTCACAAGTAGGCTTACATTAACACCGCAATGAAGTTACTGTGAAAATTCCCTAGTCACCACACTCTGGCGCCTGTTCGGGTACACTGAGGGAGAATTTAGCATGGCCAATGCACCTAACCAGCACGTCTTTCGGACTGTGGGAGGAAACTGGAACCCCCGGAGGAGACCCACGGGAACCCAGGGAGAACATGCAGACTCCGCGCAGAGAGTGATCCAAGCTGGGAGTAGAACCTAGGTCCCTGGCGCTGTGAGGCAGCAGTGCTCACCACTGTGCCATCGTGCCAGTCCAATCTGTGATGAACTAATTGAATTAATACAATGGGTTCGTGGGTCTAAATGGTCTCCTGCTGTTCCTTTGTTTTTTAGGTCAAAATATTCTTATTGACTGATGGCGGAGGGGTACAGAAGAGTTGGAAACTTGAACAAAGAGCAGAGGAAAACTTCACTTGCTTATTTTCAGTGATTTATTGCACTTATGAGTCACTCGTGGTCAGATATTGATGAAAAGTGTTCCATGTACTGAGTCCTTCATGCAGTATGATGATACAGTGGATGTCTTCAGCCGTGAGCACTGCAGTTTGTGAATAGTGAGCTACTAATCTCACTGTGGTAGTCAGGCTAAGTATAAAATCTGAGGTGATGAACTCTCTGGCAAACAACTCAACAATAACTTTGACAGAGTGTGTCACATCATGCAGATGAATCCTCTGGCCCGTAGCTTGTGATGTCTTTTAGCAACTCTGAATGTCACTCTTACTTCAGAAATTATTCTCCCCACCATTTTTAAATTTTGTTTTCCCTTTTGTGTTGTGGAATTTTGCACCATTCTCAATAAATCATACTCATTCTCATTAAATTATATATTAACAAAGGTTTGTCTTCCAATTTGTGATTTTATTTTGAGGTGAAACAAGCCAAATATTGAGTTTCACTGTCTGCAATTAAGACATAAATTAATTTAAATTAAGTAATTTAATTAGCTACATCAGGCCCTGGGGACAAATCCCCAGGGCCTGATGGAATCTATCCAAGGCTGCTCAGGGAGACGAGAGATGAAATCGCTGGGCCTCTGACGCAAATCTTTGTCTCGTCACTGGACACAGGTGAGGTCCCAGAGGATTGGAGGATAGCTAATGTGGTCCCGTTGTTTAAGAAGGGTAGGAAGGATAACCCGGGTAATTATAGGCCGGTGAGCTTGACGTCCGTGGTGGGGAAGTTGTTGGAGAAGATTCTTAGAGATAGGATGTATGCGCATTTAGAAAGGAATAAACTCATTAACGATAGTCAGCATGGTTTTGTGAGAGGGAGGTCATGCCTCACTAACCTGGTGGAGTTTTTTGAAGAAGTGACTAGAATGGTTGACGAGGGAAGGGTCGTGGGTATCGTCTATATGGACTTTAGTAAAGCGTTTGACAAAGTCCCTCATGGTAGGCTGGTGCAAAAGGTTGGATCTCATGGGATAAAGGGGGAGATGGCTAGATGGGTGGAGAACTGGCTTGGTCACAGAAGACAGAGGGTGGTAGTGGAAGGGTCTTTTTCCGGCTGGAGGCCTGTGACTAGTGGTGTTCTGCAGGACTCTGTATTGGGACCTCTGCTGTTTGTGATTTATATAAACGATCTAGAAGAAAGTGTAACTGGGGTGATCAGTAAGTTTGCGGACGACACAAAATTGGCAGGACTTGCAGATAGTGAGGAGCATTGTCAGAAGCTACAGAAGGATATAGATAGGCTGGAAATTTGGGCAAAGAAATGGCAGATGGAGTTCAATCCTGATAAATGCGAAGTGATGCATTTTGGTAGAACTAATGTAGGGAGGAGCTATACGATAAATGGCAGAACCATAAAGGGTGTAGATACGCAGAGGGACCTGGGTGTGCAAGTCCACAGATCCTTGAAGGTGACGTCACAGGTGGAGAAGGTGGTGAAGAAGGCATATGGCATGTTTGCCTTTATAGGACGGGGCATAGAGTATAAAAGTTGGGGTCTGATGTTGCAGATGTATAGAACGTTGGTTCGGCCGCATTTGGAATACTGCATCCAGTTCTGGTCGCCACACTACCAGAAGGACGTGGAGGCTTTGGAGAGAGTACAGAGGAGGTTTACCAGGATGTTGCCTGGTATGGAGGGGCTTAGTTATGAGGAGAGATTGGGTAAACTGGGGTTGTTCTCTCTGGAAAGACGGAGGATGAGGGGAGACTTAATAGAGGACTATAAAATTATGAAAGGCATAGATAGGGTGAACGGTGGGAAGCTTTTTCCCAGGTCGGTGGTGACGTTCACGAGGGGTCATAGGTTCAAGGTGAAGGGGGGGAGGTTTAACACAGATATCAGAAGGACATATTTTACACAGAGGGTGGTGGGGGCCTGGAATGCGCTGTCGGGCCAGGTGGTGGAGGCGGACACACTGGGAACGTTTAAGACTTATCTAGATAGCCACATGAACGGAGTGGGAATGGAGGGATACAAAAAAAGGTCTAGTTTGGACCAGGGAGCGGCACGGGCTTGGAGGGCCGAAGGGCCTGTTCCTGTGCTGTATTGTTCTTTGTTCTTTGTTCTTTGTACATACAGACATGAAATTCAAATTGGAATGCTTCAGAAGTAATCTACTGATTGTCACAATCATTGAGATATCCTGAATTTTGAAAAGCACAAAATAATGTCATGTGCTTCCCCTACTTTCTTTTTAACAGTGTGTAGGATTTGTTTCAAGTTTATTTCTTAGTGTCACAAGTAGGCTTACATTAACATTGCAATGAAGTTACTGTGAAAATCCCTTAGTTACCTGTTTGGGTACACCGAGGGAGAATATAGCATGGCTAATGAACCTAACCAGCATGACTTTCGGACTGTTTCCTCCCACAGTCCAAAAGATGTGCTGGTTAGGTACATTGGCCGTGCTAAATTCTCCCTCAGTGTACCCGAACAGGTGCTGGAGTGTGGCAACTAGGTGATTTTTACAGTAACTTCATTGCAGTGTTAATGTAAGCCTACTTGTGACACTAATACTTAAACTTAATCATTAAAGGTAATCCAAGAGACTGTTGTATTCATTGTCTAATGTCAGACTGAGAGAGATCAGGAGAAGGTGGGGGGAGCGATTCTCCCATCCCACTGCACTGCTTTTGTAGTAAGAAGTTTAACAACACCAGGTTAAAGTCCAACAGGTTTATTTGGTAGCAAAAGCCACACAAGCTTTCGGAGCTCCAAGCCCCTTCTTCGAACAGGTTGTTGGACTTTAACCTGGTGTTGTTAAACTTCTTACTGTGTTTACCCCAGTCCAACGCCGGCATCTCCACATCATGACTGCTTTTGTAGTGCAGCGGACTGGGAGACTCGAGCAGAGGCTGTTTTGCGGGCTCCTCTCTGCGCGCCATGGCCTCCGCGTGTCTCCGGCAGCCAGATTTCCGGTGCCATGAGCTCTGTGCCAGAAATTGGTGTGGAGCTGATTAATTCATGTAAATTTGAATTTGCATGTATTTTAATTCCTATCAGCAGGTACAGGACTGATATGTCCGGGCCCACTAGTGTGTGCCCCCCCCCCCTCCCCAGAACAGGAGTGGTTCACTCCAGTGGGGTTTAATACAGCACCGCACTCGTGGGGAGCTAGCAGCCTGACCCTGGTGGAGTGAAGTGGGGCCATCGATGCCCCCCAGAGGGTCGGATGCCAGGGAGGGGGAGGGGGCTGGGTGTCCCCTGGGCATTGCCACCTTGGGAATGCCAGCCTAGGCCTCCAGGCACTGCCCAAGAAGCAAAGTGCCAATGCACGGGGGACTCTTTGGCACTGTCCACCGAGCATAGGGCAGTGGCAAGGGGTCGGGGCCTAATGCGGGCAGGGCCTCATGGAGGCGTGGCCTAATGGGGGTAATAGGTGGGAGTGGGGGGGGTCCCTCTGCCACTCTGAATTTTAGTTGAGTGCCAGCGGGAGGGAGGCCGGTGATTGGAGCTGACCATCGGGTGGGAGGAGGCGTGATCAGGGCTGTGGGGTGGGAGGGGGCGTGGCCAGGCTTCCAGTGGGAGGAGGGGAGGTATCGTTGGGGGGGGGGCTAGGTTCAGGAGATCGGGGCTGCAGGGGGGATCATTGAGGCAGGCTGGGGGTGGGGGGGGGTTTCGAGGGCCCAGGCATATTTGGGGGGCCAGCGATCGGGCCGCGGCGGGTTCACAGAGCCAGCGATGCGGGAGTTGTGGGGCTGGCCAGTGATCAGGAGGCTGGCAGTGCGGGACAACTGCGCGTGTGTTGATCTCGGTGCTAACAGATCGGCGCATGCGCAGTGGCCCACTCAGCGCTATGCTGCCGGCCTCTCCCGTGGGAATAGGCCTTGCCCACTGATTTTCAGTGTGATTCACGCTGAGGAGCCGTGCAGTGCACAGAGTGTGGGAGATTCATTTTGAAATGTCTGCTAAAAAAACCCAGCGTGATTTACTCCAGTTTTTACACAAATTTGACCCTTAGAATTTTTTTGGGAGAATCGCCCCCCCCCCCATGTTGTTTACAGTGATTGAGGTGAAGAATGTTTTTAGATTAAGCACTTGTTGTAAATGACTGGAATGCTGCGTTAACCCATTAATAATTACCCTAAAATTACCCTCTCAGGGAGGAAGTGGTATAGTGTTGTTGTCACAGGAGTTGTAACCCAAAGACCCAGGGTAATGCTCTGGGACCTGGGTTCGAATCCCACCATGGCAGATGGTGGAATGTAAATACAGTTAAAAGTCTGCAATTAAGAATCTACTGATGACCATGAAACCATTGTCGATTGTTGGAAAAACCCATCTGGTTCACTGATCTCCTTTAGGGGAGGAAATCTGCCATTCTTACCTGGTCTGGCCTACATGTGACTCCAGAGCACAGCAATGTGGTTGGCTCTCAACTGTCTTCTGAAATGGCTTAGGAAGGCACTGAGTTCAAGGGACAATTAGGGATAGGCAATAAATGCTGGCCACCCATGTCCCATGAATGAATTTAAAAAATGTGACTCCATACCCACAGCAATATGATTGACTCTAACTGCCCTCTGAAATGGCCTAGCAAGCCATTTGATTCAAGGGCAATTAGGAATGGGTGACAAATGCTGGCCTAGCCAGCAACACCCGAATCCCCTGAATGAATAAAATAATATATACACTGTGTAAATCGAGGCTGAAAAGTATCTTTACATTTCATGCTTCTGCAGTTCAGTGGTTGGATGGGATGTTCTGGCCGTACTCGCCCCAAAACTGGAAAATCCCGCTCGAGGTCAACGGACCTTCCCATGGTCCGCCCCTCGCCCGCTACGATTCCCGTGGTGAGTAAAATAGGAAAATTCGCTCCCTCATGTATTTTCCCTAGGTTTGTACTGTGGAAACCAGTTCCCTGATCCTGACAGCATCAAGGGTACAATTCTCCAAAGGCACATGGGGAGGTGATGGCCTCGTGGTATCATCGCTAGACTGTTAATCCAGAAACTCAGCTAATGTTCTGGGGCTCCGGGTTCAAATCCCGCCACGACAGATTTTGGAATATGAAATTAATAAAAAATATCTGGAATTAAGAATCTACTGATGACCATGAAACCATTGTCTATTGTCAAAAAAGCCCATCTGGTTCAGTAATGTCCTTTAGGGAAGGAAATCTGCTGCTCTTACCTGGTCTGGCCTACATGTGACTCCAGAGCCACAGTAATGTGGTTGACTCTCAACTGTCCTCTGAAATGGCTGAGCAAGCCATTCAGTTCAAGGGCAATTATGGATGGGCAACAAATGCTGGGCAGCCAGCGACGCCCATGCCCCACAAATAAATAGACATGCAAACCACAAGTGCTGCTAGTATTTGGTGGAAATTGCAACCTTCAGATGTAAGACCTACTTCTGGAGCAGAATCTGACACTCCAGCACATTGCAATGCACAAAGGGAGTGCTACCCTGTCAGAGATGCTACCTCTGTCTCTTTCTCAGTCAAAACATCTGTCTTCCTGGTGTATGGAGCCAGGTGATGGAAACCAGGAAACACGAACAAAGTCGTGAAGTGTGGGGCAGATTGTGTATTAGTCAGCCGCGGGGAGCAAAGCAACTCAAAACCAACACAGGAACCTTTATTACCTCAGTTTCCACATCATGGGATTGACTGGGAAAAGTTATTAATTGCTACAATTCTGCAACCCAACAGCATCTAGAAACAGAAAGTCCTGCAAGCACGCTCACCTCGGGATTATAAAGTTCTGGATTGAAGTCCTGCTACAGTAGATAATCCAGGTTCGAACTCCATTACAACACTGAGAGACTCTCTCATTGTCACATGCCATCTCCTTTAGATGAAATGTTAAATTGAGATTCAGTTCAACATAAAAGCTGGCATTATTGAGGAAGAACCAACATCTCCTGTTGCTCCCTCAACCAAACCAGCCATTCATCACATTGCTGTTTATCTGTAATTTCATCCAGTTCTGCTGAAGGATTTCTACCTGATATATTAGCCTGGCCGTTTCCTCTGCAGATATGGACTGACCCATTATTTTCACCACTTGCAATTTTTAGTATTTCACAAGAATCAGAGGATTGTTACAGCACAGAAGGAGGTCCTTCAGCCCATCGTGTCTGCACCGGCTCTCCAGCCAAGCATCATGGGTTAGTGCTGCACCTTTTCCCCTTACCCCTACACATTGGGGCAAATTTTCCCATCCCGCATGCCAGGGGAATCGTAGTGGGCGAGGGGCGGACAATGGAAAGGTCCCTTGACCTCGGGCGGGATTTTCCAGTTTCGGGGTGAATGTGGCTGGAAAATCCCGCTCATTGTATCTATTCAAGTAACCATCTAATGCTCTCTTGAAAGTTTTGACTGAACTCCCTCCACCACACTGCCAGGCAATGCATTCCAGATCCCAACCACTCGCTGGGTGAAAATGATTTTTCTCACATCACATTTGCTTCTTTTGCAAATCACCTTAAATCTGTGCCCCCCCCCCCCCCCCCCCCCCCCGCCCTATTCCTGATCCTTTTATGAGTGGGAACAAGTTTTTCCCTATCTACTCTGTCCAGTCCTCTCATGATTTTGAACATCTCTATCAAATCAAGGATTAAGATCTGGAGTAGGCCATTTTGGCCCTCGTGCCTGCTGCGCTGATCTGCTTGTGGGCTCTGACTGCCACCATAGCCCTTGAATCTCTTATCGATCAAAAATCTGTCTGACCCAACCTTAATGACACAGTCTCCAAAGTTTGGAAGAGAATTCCACAGACTAATGACCCTCTGAGGGAGAAAAAATGTTCTCATTTCAGTCTTGAATGAAAGGCCCCAATTTAAACTGTGACCCTTAACTCTAGATTCCCCCGTAAGGGGAAACACTCTCTCAGTGTCCATGCTTTAAGAAAATAAAGATGTTTCAATAAAACTTGTAATAACAAATCTGTGCTGGCTCGCAACGTTTGGTACGATGATTCACCTGTGGGTGCCAATTATCTTATCACAGAACTATAGAATGGTACAGCACAAGTCTTTGGTGCATCTTGCCCTGTGCCTGTTCTATTGAATGATCTGTCCAATTAGTCCCACTCCCCTGTGCTTTTTTAATAATCCTGCAAATTTTTCCTTTTCAATTGTACATATACAATTCCCTTCTGAAAGTTCTATTAAATCTGCTTCCATTGA
Organism: Mustelus asterias; assembly: GCF_964213995.1. NCBI lineage: Eukaryota > Metazoa > Chordata > Chondrichthyes > Carcharhiniformes > Triakidae > Mustelus > Mustelus asterias. The sequence continues at coordinate 14,400,817 of NC_135827.1, read as the reverse complement.
GTAGGACATTGCAGATCATAACATTTCATTGTGTTCAAAAAATTCTCTGCCTCTCACCTCTGGATCTTTTGTCTTTCTGCAGGCACTTGGCAGGTTTATAATGAGTACATTTTAATTATGTGACAAAAGTAGGGTTGCTAATAAACTAGTAATTATCTTTTACTTCCCGACCTTAAATAACGGCAAGCAGGACCAAATAAAATTAATGTCTCCTTTGGTCACAACCCCGACTCACCCAGATAATCTAGCATTGGCTTTTAAGTGTGACTGTCTCTGTCCACTCGTTGTTATCATTACTTGAAGCTACAGGTTTGGACTGGTTTTTGTCCCAATTTACCAGATTGTATCATAGAATCATAGAATCCCAATAGTGCAGAAAAGGCCATTCTGCCCATCGGGTCTGCACCAACCCTCTGACAGAGTATCTTCTCCTCTCCTCTGCCCCACCCCTGTAACCCCACGCATTTCCCCATGGCTAATCCATCTAACCTACACATATTGGGGCACTAAGGGGCAATTTAGCATGGCCAATCCACCTAACCCGTACATCTTTGGACAGAGCACCCGGAGGAAATCCACACAGACATGGGGAAAATGAGTAAACTCCACACAGACAGTGACTTGAGGTCAGAATTGAATCTGGATCCCTGGTGCTGTGAGGCAGCAGTGCTAACCACTGTGTCACCTTGAATTAACAGTTTGGGGCTGTTCCAAAGAGCAGCACAGTGTAAAATATTTGTAAAGTTACTTGAAGAACATCAATTTTGAGGCCATGGGTGGGATTTTACGGCCTCGATTGTCCCGAACCTGTAAAATTGTGGTCGACGGAACTTCCCATGGTCCACCCCTCACCTGCTGTGCTTCCTACGGTGGGCGGGATGGTAAAATTCCAGCCCATGTTTCTTCTGTTTTTGAAGAGGAACTGCACAAGATATAGAATTGATGAATTCAACTTTTCAGCTTTGAGTTTTGAAGAAAAGTCTACATTACAGAGCAATCGAAATTGAAATGAAATTGTGCCCTTATTGCACTTTTAACTTGAAGCTAGATATTATTAATTGTTTCTACACATATCCAGTCATTATCTGAATTTGTAAAATGGGAAACAATAAACTCTGGATGGAGCTAAAAACATCATAAAGCAATTTGCATTGATACATTTAAGATAAGTACATGAATGAGAGAGGAATAGAAGATTGTGCTAATAGAGTAAGATGAGGAGGCTCATGTGGAGTATAAACATCAGCATAGTCAAAGGGGCCGAATGGCCTGCTTCTGTGCTCTACATTCTATACAGTTGAGTGTAATGTTTAGGTAAGTAGCTGATAATATTCTGAAAAGAAAGCTTCTTCAAAACTGAGATCACCCGCACTTTCAAATAAAATAACATTTACTGACTCGTTTCGAAATTCAAATTCGAAAGGCTAGTCATGGCACGAATCAATTCCAGCCTCCCAGCTTGCCTGGATCCAATACAGTTTGCCTACCGCCGCAACAGATCCACAGCAGACGCCACCTCCCTGGCCCTGCACTCAACCCTGGAACACCTAGATAACAAGGACACCTATACCAGGCTTCTATTTATTGACTACAGCTCAGCCTTCAACACCACTATTTCTACGAAACTCATCTCCAAACTCCATGGCCTAGGACTCGGCTCCTCCCTCTGCGACTGGATCCTGAACTTCCAAACCCACAGACCGCAATCAGTAAGGATAGGCAACAACACCTCCTCCATGATGATCCTCAACACCGGTGCCTCACAAGGCTGTGTTCTCAGCCTCCTACTATACTCCTTATGACTGTGTGGCCAAATTCCCTCCCACCCGATTTTCAAGTTTGCTGATGACACCGCCATACTGGGTCAGATCTCAAACAATGATGAGACAGGGTACAGGAATGAGATAGAGAATTTGGTGAACTGGTGCGATGACAATAATCTCTCCCTCAATGTCAACAAAACGAAGGAGCTAGTCATCAACTTCAGGAAGCGTAAAGGAGAACATGCCCCTGTCTACATCAATGCGGATGAAGTAGAAATGGTTGAGACCTTCAGGTTTTTGGGTGTTTGGATCACCAACAACCTGTCCTGCTCCCCGCATACCGACACTATGATTAAGAAAGCCCACCAATGCCTCTACTTTCTCAGAAGACAAAGGAAATTTGGCATGTTCGCTACAACTCTCACCAACTTTTACGGATGCACCATAGAAAGCAATCTTTCTGGTTGTATCACAGCTTGGTATGGCTCCTGCTCTGCCCAAGACCACATGAAACTACAAAGGGTCGTGAGCAAAGTCCAGTCCATCACTCAAACCAGCCTCCCTCCCATTGACATTGTCTACGCTTCCCACTGCATTGGAAAAGCAGACAACATTATTAAGGACCCCACGCACCCCGGACATTCTCTCTTCCACCTTCTTCCGTCAGGAAAAAAATACAAAAGTCTGAGGACACATACCAACCGACTCAAGAACAGCTTCTTCCCTGCTGCCATCAGACTTTTGAATGGACCCACCTCGCATTAAGTCGATCTTTCTCTACACCCAAGCTATGACTGTAACACTACATTCTGCACTCTCTCCTTTCCTTCTCTATGAACAGTATGCTTTGTCTGTGTAGCGCGCAAGAAACAATAATTTTCACTGTATACCAACACATGTGACAATAATAAATCAAATCAAATCAAATCATTACAGTTTCTTACCTACAGCAATAATGATGAATGTCGACATCATAAGGGAGACATAGGATCATTCTGCACAGAAAGAGGCCATTTGGCCCATCAGCTGTCCAATTCGGTGGCACGGTGGCACAGTGGTTAGCATTGCTGCCTCACAGTCCCAAGGACCCGGCTTCCAATCCTGGCTTGGGTCACTGTCTGTGCGGAGTCTGCATGTTCTATCCGTGTTTGCGTGGGTTTCCTCCGGGTGCTCCGGTTTCCTCCCACAGTCCAAAAGACGTGCTGGTTAGATGCATTGGCCATGCTAAATTCTCCCTCAGTGTACCCGAACAGGCGCTGGAGTGTGGTGACTAGGGGATTTTCACAGTAACTTCATTGCAGTGTTAATGTAAGCCGAGTTGTGACACTAATAAATAAACTTTAAACTTAAATTAATCCCACATCTCTGCACTTTTCTGATAGCTCTGTAATTATTGCCTTTTAATCTATACCAGAATGAATGCATTTTCTCCACACTTCCAAGCAGTGTATTTCAGATCGTGAGAATATGCTACATGAAAACATTTTTCCTCATGCCGCCTCTGGTTCTTTTGCCAAGAATCGTAAATCTACATCCTTCGGCTCCCGGCCCTTCTGCCTGTGGAGGGTCTCACGTTATCTCTCCCGAATAACATAAGCTGCTCTGAAATTGGATTTAGAGGTTTGGTGGTGCTGTTGGCTCTTAATGCATTGGTCTCACATAATCACCAGCACCTTCAAAGTAAACCTGCTGGATTTGCTAAGCATGATTACTGACAAGAACTAGATAAAGCACAGTCAGGAGGTGTCAATTTAACCCCAAATAGCCGCAGCTGACACTTGCCAGTGAAATGATGTGTGAGCAAGGTGAAAATGGTGAAACACCTCCCTCTGCTGCAACCTCAGAGATTCAGGGAGGATGAATTGCTGCTTTGCGCCTCACGAAGTGCTAATGATCTGAAATGAAAATGAGTTCATTTCTAAATAACGGACTAATCGCAAACTGTTAACAGTGCAAGTCTTTCACTTGATAGTCTCTAGCATTTAGGATGCTTCTATTTAACTTTTTTAAATGTTTCGATCTTCTTTGCTAAATTTTATTCCCATTGGGTGAGGGTGTTGCAACTTTTAACTCTTGTTCCCTCAGTCACTCCTGTTTCAAATACAGTGCAGGTCAAATCTAGAGCAAAGTTCCTTCCGCATGCCCCTATCACCACTCCCAGCTATGGTACAGCACAGGTCAGATACAGCTCAGAGTTCCTACTAAACTGTCCCATCCCACACCCCTTTGTTCAATATTGTGTTGCCCCTATGCTGATTCGCACCAGGTCCTGTTCATTCATCATTCTGTGCTTTCTGACATACATCTACTCCACTCCAATGATGCTTCCTGCACTTTGGTAGCAATAATCGGAAGACAGATTATTACCTGAATGGGCGTAAATTGAGAGTGGGGGACACTCAACGAGACTTTGCTGTTCTCGTGCATCAGTTGCTGAAAGTACGTGCGTAGATGCAGCAGGCAGTAAAGAAGGCAAATGGTATGTTGGCCTTCATTGCGAGAGGATTTGAGTATCGGGAAAGGGATGTTTTGCTGCAATTTATAGGGTGTTGGTGAGGCCACACCTAGAGTATTGTGTGCAGTTTTGGTGTCTTTATCTGAGGTAGGATGTCCTGGCTATAGAGGGAGTACAGTGGAAGTTGATTTCTGGGATGGCCGGTCTGTCATATGAGGAGAGACTAAGTCAGTTTGGATTATATTCTCTGGAGTTTAGAAGAGGAAGAGGGGATCTCATAGAAACTTATAAAATTCTAACAGTGTTAGACAGGGTAGATTCAGAAAGAATGTTCCCAATGGCGGGGGAGTCCAGAACTAGGGGTCATAGTTTGAGGATAAGGGGTAAACCTTTTAGAACTGAGGTGAGGAGAAATTTCTTCACCCAGAGGGTGATGAATGTGTGGAATTCACTACCACAGAATGTATTGAGGCCAAAACGTTGCCTGACTTCAAGAAGAAATTAGATATAGCTGTAGGAGCTAAAGGAATCAAGGGAAATGGGTGAAGAGGGGAATCTGGATATTGAATTTGATGATCAGCCAAGATCAAACTGAATGGAAGAGCAGGCTCGAAGGCTTGAATGGCCTACTCCTGCTTCTAGTTTCTATGCTTCTATGTCTCCTCTCAACTTCTGTAACCTCCTACAGTCTGGCAACCCTCCAAGATAGCTGAGATCCTCTGATTTGGGATATTTGTCTATCGCCAGCTTTCTTCCTCCCACCATTGACAGCTGTGACTCCCACTGTCCCTGTGCTCTGGATTTTGCTCACTAAACCTTCTCACCTCTCTTTCTTCACTTATCCTAATATCTCCTTCCACTTCTCAGTGTCAAATTCCTTTATGGGATGTGGGCATCACTGGCTGGCCAGCATTTATTGCCCATCCCTAGTTGTTCTTGAGAAGGTGGTGTTGAGTTGCCTTCTTAAACCGCTGCGGTCCTTGAGGTGTAGCTACACCCAAAGTGCTGTTAGGGAGGGATCTTAAGGATTTTGACCCAGCGGCAGTGAAGGAACGGCGATATACATTTCCAAGTCAGGATGGTGAGTGACTTGGAGGGGGACCTCCAGGTATCTGCTGCTCTTGTCCTTCCAGATAGTAGAAATCATGGGTTTGGAAGATGCAGCCTGAGAAACATTGGTGAGTTTCTGCAGTGCATCTTGTAGATGGTACACACTGTTGCCATTGTTCATTGTTTGTGGAGGGAGTGAATGTTTGTGAAAGGGGGTACCAATCAAGTGGGCTGCTTTATCCTGGATGGTGTTGAGCTTCTTGAGTGTTGTTGGAGCTGCACTCATCCAGGCAAGTGGAGAGTATTTCATCACACTCCTGACTTGTACCTTGTAGATGGTGGACAGAGTTTGGGGAGTCGGGAGGTGAGTTACTTGCCACAGGATTCCTAGCCTCTGACCTGCTTTTGCAGCCACAGCATTTATATGGCAAGTTTGGTTCAGTTTCTGGTCAATGATAACTCCAAGGATGTTGATAGTGGGAGATTCAATGATGCATCCAGGATGTTGATTGTGGGGATTCAGCAATACTGTTTCTGTGAAATGCATTATGTTTGACTGCATTAAATATGCTGTAAAAAGGCAAATTGTCGTCAGCAACCTGATTGCCCAGTTGGATCAGGACACTGACCTACAGAATCTTTACCACACCATCTTGTGATAATATCACTATTCCATATTTATAAGAAAATAAGTGTCCTGGTGGCTCATTTGATAAATCCCGGGGCTGCACGGTGGGCACAGTGGTTAGCATTGCTGCCTCACAGCGCCAGGGACCCAGGTTCGATTCCCAGCTTGGTCACTATCTGTGCGGAGTCTGCACGTTCTCCCCGTGTCTGCGTGGGTTTTTCTCCAGGTGCTCCAGTTTCCTCCCACAGTCCGAAAGACATGCTGGTTAGGTGCATTGACCATACTAAATTCTCCCTCAGTGTACCCAAACAGGCGCCAGAGTGTGGCGACTAGGGGATTTTCACAGTTACAGTGTTAATGTAAGCCTACTTGTGACACTAATAAAAAAATGAACTTTAACCTGAACAATACGAGAAAACTCCAAGCTTTCATTGTCCCTAATGGAAAGGACAATAGGGGAACGAACGTAGAGCCAAGCGTAGTACCTGCCACAGTCACTTCATTAAGGAAAAACCAAGTAATGTTTTACAACACAGAAATCTGTTTCAATGTTGATTATTATTCTGCATCTGGCAACTGATAGAAAATAAAGTGCTGCCAATGACGGGCACATCCCTTTAAAAATTGTCATGAAATTACTAACAGCATGGAGAGGTCTCGAAATGACAGAGGCACTAACCTAGTTAATGTACTTGTACATTTCTGTCCTACAGCATCATTTTGAGGGACAGAAAATGATGCTAAATTTATTGATGGTTCTTTTATGGTGGATTGGTTTGTTCTGTAGATCCTTGATTATGGGCGGCACTGGTAGAAATGCATATTGGCATCAAGTTGACAATCTGCCTTTGAGAAATTGCAAGATAACTGGGGTAGAGAATAAATATTAGATTGGTGCAGCAGTGGGTAATCTTCTGAGGTAAGAGAAATGATTTATTTTGCTTACTACCAGTTGCCAAATTGTTTATTATAGAGTCGTAGAATAATTCAACTCAGAAGGAGACCATTCGGCCCATCAAATGTGGTGGCCATTTTGAAGAGCAATCCAGTTAGTCCTATTCCTCCTGTTCTTTCTCCTTGTATCTGCAATTGTGTTTCCTTCATGTGTTTATTGAATTTCCCAGTGGAAGTTACTATCGAGCCTGCGCTAGGCAGTATATCCCAAATGCTAATCACTTGTGGCAAACAAAGTGTATTTTCTCATGTTGCCCTCTGGTTCTTTGGCCAATTACCTTAAATCTGAGCCTTCTGGTTAACAGCCATTGGAAGTAGTTTCTCCTAATTTCCTCTATCAAAACTTTACATGCTTTTAAACACCAACATCAAACCTCCTCTTAGCCTTCTCAGCTTGAAGGAAAATTTTCTTGCTCTTTGATGCTATCTACCCAACTATAATTCTTCATCCCTGGAAACATTTTACTTCAATACTGTCTCCAAAGTTTCACACCTTTCCCACGGCGAGTGGCCCTGCATGATATTCCAAAGTAGAGTTGTCTTAAATTCAAAACATTAACTTGGTTCCTCTCCCCACAGGTGTAGCCGGACCTGCTGTGAATTGTCAGCACTTTCTGTTTTTCATTTGCCTAGAATTGGATCCAAAGTTCCAGCTGGAGCTGAACTAGTGTTTTATTTAGCGTCAGCATAACGTCCGTTTGTACTTTAGTCCATTGGTCTTTAGGGATGGGATTTTATGGCCTCGCTCATCCTGAAAGCATAAAATCCCTCCCGAGGTCAACAAATCTTTCATTATCCATCCCTCGCGCACGCCGATTCCCAGGGCGGGCGGGGTGGTAAAATTCCGGCGAATGTCTCTATTTATAAAGACTGGAATATTCTTTCTAAACTGTTTTGTCCTGTCACTTTCAAAGCTTGTACATAATCACTGCCTGGTCTCTCTGTTCTGACACTCCCTTTGCAATTATACCATTTAGATTTGCATCTTGCTTTTCCTGCCAAAATGTACCACATCACACTTTTCTGTGTTACATTTGTGTGTCTGTCCATTCCAACTGTCTATCTACATCCTCTTGAAGTTTATTGATATCTTCCTCACTGTTTATTACACTTCAAAGTTTCATGTCACCTGCAAATTTCAAAATTGTGCCCTGAGGCCCCCAAGGGGCGGGTGGGGGGTGGGATCCAAGGGCGGGATTTTCCCACCCTGCCGAAGTTGGGCCCCTGTGTTGGGGGTGGGCGAGTTATGCAAAATGCCGTGGACTTGGTGGGACCGAAAGATCCTGCCCGTGGCCAATGTCTCGCCACATCCGTCATGGGAAAACCCGCCACTCAGGATCTGGGAAATCCTGGCCCAAGTCATTAATGCGTATCAAGTTAAAGTTTATTTATTAGTCACGAGTAAGGCTTACATTAACACTGAAATGAAATTACTTTGAAATTCCCCTAGTCGCCACAGTCCAGCGCCTGTTCGAGTCAATGCACCTAATCTAGGTCCATCCCAAAACAGCAGAAATCCTAGTACAGCTCCATGGGAAACTCCACAATGTACCTCCCTCCAGTCCAAATTAAAAGTCATACACAACTCTCTTGTACCCAACCATGATAAGTCTGCATAGTGTATCATATGAAACTCTAACTGAGTCCAACATTATCTGCTGGGATGCAGAGTATCAACAAATCAGAACATAGTCAACATGAGAGGCAAGTGGGGGGAATCTTGCAAATGACGTGATTTCTCTTCAGTGTAAAGTGAGTAAAAATTCCTTAAATAAGAAACTAGACCGAGTATATCAGAAGGCTGAGTTTGAGTGGGTTGTGTGGCCATTTCTCCTCCCTGGCTTTTCTGGAGAATCACTGTAGGAAAAGTGGGATAAACATATAGTGAAGTCAGCCACTTGTCTGCTGGAGTGGTCAGGAGTTATAGGATGAGGTTACATGGTATTCCTTCAGAAACTGCTTGCAAAGCCCCCAAATCTGGCAGTGATAATCATTAAAGGAAAACCCAGCCAAACCTCCCAAATGACTGTCAACGGTTCCTCTGATTCCATTAAGAATTGACCAGTCGAGAGTATTACAAAAAAGAGACGCTGTATCCGTGAGTCACAAACACTAATAAAGATCTTATCCCGGTGAGGGCAAAGGGTTAATGACCTGTTGAGTCGCCCAGTCAATCATCACGCCAGCACAGCACCTGCAGACAGAGGTTCAGATTCAGTATCACAGCAATTACATGTCACTGTGAAAAATTGATCGTGGTTTTTTTCTCTGCTTACAACCCCTGGAGGTTGCCAGAAGTTGGATGAAATAATTAAAAAAAGGTCCTATTACGTGATCAATCTGTCGATCACACGTACACTGTGAGCTCCTGGAAGCTGTTCCGGTCTCTTATGAGAAATGTTTGGCAATTCTTTTTTCCTTTTCCCCCACCTCAGCTACCGTGACCCAATTCATAGCGTAACCCTGAATTGCTAAGTTACAAACATAACTGAGAGGCTGGTGGCGTTATTGTGACATAAAAATTGCTTGCAGCTGCCTGGCTGCCCTCCTCCCTGGCCTTGTTCAATTGCACGACTTGCGAAAAAAAAAAAGAAAGATCCCTTTATTTATTAGTGTCACAAGTAGGTTTTGAAGTTACTGTGAAAATCCACACTCCGGCGCCTGTTCGGGTACACTGAGGGAGAATTTAGCATGGCCATTGCACCTAACCAGCACGTCTTTCGGATTGTGGGAGGAAACCAGAGGAAACCCATGCAGACATAGGGAGAATATATAGACTCCGCACAGACAGTAACCCAAGGCGGTGATTGAACCGGGGTTCCTGGGGCTGTGAGGCAGTAGTGTGGATGTTTTTTTATCCAATGACCGTGCCACCAGTCATTCCTCTAAGCATTTCTAAGCATCCCTGTTGTTTTCCTAAACATTTCTTTCCCTCCTTGTCCCACCGGTATTTTATTTATTGGTTCCTTTGCACTCAATCTGGTGAAGAAGATCAGTGTCATGTCAGTAACCAGGTCTCCAATGGCAGCTGCAACATGGGCCAGATGGAATGCCCTTCTCCCCGACACATCTACGTGGTACTCGACCCCCTTTCCCTGTTTTAGACTAACACCATTCACTTCATGAGTCGAACATTTCCATTTTCCACTTCGTCTATCCAGACTGTGTTGTTGAGCATGACCGTGAGGAATGGGTAATGCTGCATTTTACCGATTTAGCACTGTGGCTGCCAGTCATTGGATAAAAAAAATCCACACTTAATTAAATTAAGATCATGAACAGCCATCAGAGAGGCGGCTTTCATCTTATCAGCCAGATTTCATCTCACCCACTGTAATCCTCTTTACGGTGCATTGAATTCAGACACAGCAGCAATTCAGAGACAGCAGACTTTCCAGTTCTTAAACCACTTTAAACTTTCTCTTCTCTTCCCTTATTCTACAATGTCAGCTTGGCTCCTTCTCACTTCTGAGTCAGAAGGTTGCAAGCTCTGCCAGGCCACCAGACATGAGCATGTAACTCAGGTTGCTGCTTCAGTCCCTGGGAACCTGCAACTGTCTGTGTCGTTCATCAAAGTGTGGCCCCTTCCTGGGGCTGTACGAGAAAGAGTAAAGAGTTGCCTTGGTCATCACTCGTTGCTTAACCAGCACCGGCAAAAACTTATCAACTGGTCAGTTTTCTCCGTTGTGGGACCTTGCTGAGTGTGAATTGTACTTCTCCACATGACACGGTGGCACAGCGGTTAGCACTGCTGCCTCACAGCGCCAGGGACCCGGGTTCGATTCCAGCCTCGGTGACTGTGTGGAGTTTGCACATTCTCTCCATGTCTGCATGGGTTTAGGTCAGAAGGGTTAGCCATGGTAAAAGGGTTATGGGGATAGGGTGAAGGGGAGGGCCTGGGTGGGATGCTCTTTTGGAGGACTGGTGCAGACATGATGGGCCGAATGGCTGCAAGGATTCTATAAAATGACAACAACTGCGCGCAGATGTAAGCTATTGGCTGTAAAGTCTTTTGAGATTGTGAGTGTTACGTAAATTCAAGTTCTTTCTCCTCTGTTTCAAGTGTCAAATATCAAAGCAGTTGTGTTGTAAAGTGAATCATAATAAAATTCAAAAGCAGTGATATAAAAGCAAAAATACTGCAGATGCTGGAAATCTGAAATCAAAACAAAATGCTGGAAGAACTCAGCAGGTTTGGCAGCATCTGTGGAGAGAGAAACAGAGTTAACGTTTTGCGTCTGTATAACTTCTTCAGAGCTGAGTCATATGGATCGGCATGTTAGCTCTGTTTCTCTCTCCATGGATGCTGCCAGACCTGCTGAGTTTTTACAACATTATCTGTTTTTATCAAAGGTGCTTTAAGGGGGATCTTCAACCTAAAAAATGAAGGTTTCGAAACCAGAACTCAGAAACAAGAAACCAACTCGCCTCACACTCACCCACTCCCAATTTTAGCAAAGGCAAGATGAAGGGTGGTCGAACAAGGAGGAGGGTTAGTCACTTAAATATTTTAATGAGGCTGTGTGTGCCTTCATTTTAAATGTGATTCTACTTTTAACCACAAGATAAGGGTTAGAATAGAACATTACAGCGCAGTACAGGCCCTTCGGCCCTCGATGTTGCGCCGACCTGTGAAACCAATCTAAAGCCCATCTAACCTACACTATTCCAATATCATCCATATGTTTATCCAATGACCCTTTAAATGCCCTTAATGTTGGCGAGTCCACTACTGTTGCAGGCAGGGCATTCCACGCCCTTACTACTCTCTGAGTAAAGAACCTACCTCTGACATCTGTCCTATATCTATCACCCCTCAATTTAAAGCTATGTCCCCTCGTGCTAGCCATCACCATCCGAGGAAAAAGGCTCTCACTGTCCACCCTATCTCATCCTCTGATCATCTTGTATGCCTCTATTAAGTCACCTCTTAACCTTCTTCTCTCCAACGAAAACAGCCTCAATTCCCTCAGCCTTTCCTCATAAGACCTTCCCACCATACCAGGCAACATCCTGGTAAATCTCCTCTGCACCCTTTCCAATGCTTCCACATCCTTTCTATAATGCGGCGACCAGAACTGTACGCAATACTCCAAGTGCGGCTGCACCAGAGTTTTGTACAGCTGCAACATGACCTCAAGGGTTGGATCGATAAGGTAAATAACTTTACAGCACTGCTTGTGGGTGTAGAAGAACATAAATGATTTCTCTGAGTGAAGCAAGCTAACCCTGTAAACTCTCCTCTCCCGCCTCGCAATGCATGTATCTTCCACCTCCTCAAAATTGGACCATCCCAACAACCACTTGGCCTTGGGCCCACCATGTGACCTACTGCCCCCAAAAATCCAATCAGAGCAAGGGTCCAATTTTATGTCAAAGTTACTCTGGAAATAACTTATGGATAGTTTCGGAGTAATTTACTTTGACTGCTGTCATCCAGGATCACAGGGAGCGTCAGAACAATAGCATCAAACATTAAAGACTAAAAACATAGAAACAGAAAATAGAAGCAGGAGTAGGCCATTCAACCCTTCGAGCCTGCTCCACCATTCATTTTGATCAGGGCTGATCATCAAATTCAATATCCTGATGTACTCCCCTGTACTCCGCTGTACTCCCTCTATAGCAAGGACACCAAAACTGCACACAATACTCCAGGTGTGGCCTCACCAATGCCTTATGCAATTGCAGTAAAACATTCCTATTCCAATACTCAAATCCTCTTGTTATGAAGGCCAACATACCATTTGCCTGCTTCACTGCCTGCTATATTTCCTGATAAAAGTCTACAAGATTATGAGAGGCATGGACAGATTGGATAGTCAGAAGCCTTTTCCCAGGGTGGAAGAGTCAATTACCAGGGGGCACATGTTTAAGGTGCGAGGGGCAAGGTTTAAAGGAAATGTACGGGGCAGATTTTTTACACAGAGGGTGGTGGGTGTCTGGAACTCGCTGCCGGGGGAGGTAGTGGAAGCCGATTCGGTAGTGGCTTTTAAGGGGCGTTTTGACAAATACATGAATAGGATGGGAATAGAGGGATATGGTCCCCGGAAGGGTAGGGGGTTTTAGTTAAGTTGGGCAGCATGGTCGGTGCAGGCTTGGAGGGCCAAAGGGCTTGTTCCTGTGCTGTAGTTTTCTTTGTTCTTTGTTTTTGTTCTGATTCCCCCCTTCCCCTCATATCCCTTTAGCCCCAAGAGCTATATCTAATTTCTTCTTCAAATCACACAACATTTTAGCCTCAACTACTTTCTGTGGTGGTGAATTACACTCATTCACCCGAGGAACTAAGGCCAGTTAAAAAGAAGGGGATAGGGATAAAGTGACCCTTCTGGATGACCCTAAACACGCATGTGAAGTTGACAAAGCGTGCAAAGGGACAGGTTCTCTTTGACAAAATCTATGGAGAGCTCAACCTTCTCAAACACATTACTTTGTTTGCCATTTTGGGAGTCTGGAAATGAAAAGAACTGGTTGGACTCAGCAAAGGAAGTTATAAAATGGTTTGTGGCAGGTTTCATTCAATGTAAAGTTTTACCCTCCGGGTCCTGCCCGGCTCTCTGAGGACATCACCAGAATTAATTTACAATCATGCGAGTTCAGATTCAGAATCAAAGCAGGATCAAGAACAGTAGGGGGGCTCTGAAATGAAGGGGGAAGCAGCTGAACAACAGCAGAGTGTTGAGAATTAGCAGGAAGAGAGGTGATTGCAGATGCTTTATCATACCTTTGATGTGAAAGAAGGATAGAACTATTAACATTGGAGAAGAAAGACTGAACTGGACTATACTATTGTTAAATGTGTACACTTGGGTGTAATGAGATATATATGTTATAGGGTACTAATAATGTGACAATGAAAGATTTTGGAAAAATGAAGCCATCTTTTCATATTGTTGGTTCATTTTTTTAAAGAAGGTAGCTGGGACAATCCTGTGCTATTAGTATATTTTATGTTCAGAACAGTGCTTTAAGATTCTGTGCTTTTCTGCAAGGGAGTCGGTTTGTCTGGTAGGAACGCAGCAGATGCTGAGAAAGCAGGATAATAACTCATTTTAGCTACAAGTGTATTACTTTGCAGAGTCAATGCACCTTTGTTTACTTAAGTTCACCTGGGGTTCTGACGAGGGAGACCGAGTCACATGGTATTAGGTTAGTGGGAGGAGCTAGGCTTGTAGCAAAGAAACGGTTTCATTTTCATACTTAAAAGAGTGCAGTTGCTGGAGAGGGTTGGTTAAAGATAGCAGACTGCAAGCAGCTCTCTCTCTCTACAAAATCTCTCTGGAAGCTCCAAAGCTGTAAAGCCAAGTCAGAGTAAGTATACTTGGATTTGCTAACTATATTTTAAAGTGGGGTTAAAGTCTATAAGATAAATATTGCTTAATTGGAACTGACTAATGTTAAGTTAGCAGTTAAGAGTTGTTTCTTTTCATGTTCTATGGTTAATAGTTAAACTGTTCCATTTTGTTAGACTGTGTTATGATTAAAGTTAATTTTGATGAAAAGATCCCTAATTTGTTAGTGGAATCACTCCTGAGGTGAAGCATTCCTCACATTTATGCCAAAATAAAAAAATTGTTGGGGTCCAGTCTGGCTTCATAATATATCTTGGGGTTTCTCATCTGGCATCCTAACAATTATAACTCATCAAATGAAGTTTGACCACCTTGCCCTCAAGCTATTGTCCCTCCTGCTGAATATAGTCTGGAAAACTTAAACACCTGAGGAGGAAAACAATGGTGCTTGTAGATAAATTGTTGTTGAATGTTGTTGAAATTTCTGACACTCTACCTCAGGAATAATTAGCTACTTAAGGAAGAACACAAAAAGTGTCTCCCTCCTCTAAGTAAGACACTTCTGCTAGATTCCAAATATTGTCCTTTTCCCTGCAACACTCCCCATGCCCTGATCATGCTATTGGAAGTCCATTGTGAGTAGCAAGGAAGAAACATAACACTGGCAGAGCCCTTTAAGATTACAGAGCAAGTTCTGGGGGATGCAGTCATCTCAGAGCTCATGGGGAATTATAATTTTGATGAGGTCTTAGAGTAAATTCTACTGAGATGTCAGCACTGCTGACAGTGTATGCCATATAATGATGAAATTATTGAATCATCAGGTGTTTATGTGACTGACTGTGAATGTCATCCTGACTAACTGAAGGATGGTTGTAATTCTTTTACCTAAACTATATTTAATCCACAGGGATTCTTTATTGAACACAGCTTGGAGTTCACTATCGAGTAGATTTACTGTAATACTAAATTTAATCAGACTCTTAGTTCAATAACTGGGTTCACAATTCCAGTAACATAGGAGATCCAAACATTGTGTGACTCCATCCTGGCAAACTCCAACCTGAATAACACACACTGACCTGAATAACACACTCCAATCTGCAGAACACACTCCAATCTGAATAACACACTCCAATCTGAACAACACACTCCAATCTGAATAACACACTCCAATCTGAATAACACACTTCAATCTGAATAACACACTCCAACCTGAACAACACACTCCAATCTGAATAACACACTCCAATCTGAACAACACACTCCAATCTGAACAACACACTCCAATCTGAACAACACACTTCAATCTGAATAACACACTCCAATCTGAATAACACACTCCAATCTGAATCACACACTCCAATCTGAATAACACACTCCAATCAGAATAACACACTCCAATCTGAATAACACACTCCAATCTGAATCACACACTCCAATCTGAATCACACACTCCAATCTGAATAACACACTCCAATCTGAATAACACACTCCAATCTGAATAACACACTCCAATCTGAATAACACACTCCAATCTGAATAACACACTCCAATCTGAATCACACACTCCAATCTGAATCACACACTCCAATCTGAATAACACACTCCAATCTGAATAACACACTCCAATCTGAATCACACACTCCAATCTGAATAACACACTCCAATCTGAATAACACACTCCAATCTGAATAACACACTCCAATCTGAATAACACACTCCAATCTGAATCACACACTCCAATCTGAATCACACACTCCAATCTGAATCACACACTCCAATCTGAATCACACACTCCAATCTGAATCACACACTCCAATCTGAATCACACACTCCAATCTGAATCACACACTCCAATCTGAATCACACACTCCAATCTGAATAACACACTCCAATCTGAATAACACACTCCAATCTGAATAACACACTCCAATCTGAATCACACACTCCAATCTGATTGGCACACTCCAATCTTGACTACTCATCAACTCATGCCTTCCTTTGCCCCACACCTTGGGGACCTCGTGTGCCTGGGGCTGAGTGTGCGATCTGCCTGCTCATGGGCGGAGTTTCCAGGGCCACATTTCATAATTTGTCTCTGTGGTCATGTGCTTGGACCCAAATAAATTGCATTTTTCAATTCCTTCTTCTCGAATTCATGGCCCTTTTTGGTGCAGAAATTAGGAGGAACTTGGCTGATCTGCAGTGATATTGCTCAATTGCTGTCGATAGAAACTGGAATCTGGTCATAATGTTGCTCAGCAAATGAGTCTGGTGTTTATTCTAATTGAAGAACCGCACTGAAGGGCATAGCCCGCAGTGTAGGACATCAGCATGGTCGAAATCTATCAGAAGGGCTCACTATATCATAGTGTATATTCTCAAAAATACAACGCTCTGATTGCTTCTGTTTGTGTTGAGAGTAGAGGCGGAAAAAGAATAGGAAATCAATCTAAAGGAGAAATTAAGAAGACAAACTGTGGGGAAATGAGAATACAAGACAGTAATTAGAAATAAGATGATGAAATGATAAGATGATATGTTTACCAGGCTGATTCCTGGGATGGCAGGTCTGTCATATGTGGAGTGACTACGTCAGTTAGGGTTATATTTAGAGTTTAGAAGAGTAAGAGCAGATCTCATAGAAACTTATAAATTCTAACAGGATTAGACAGGGTAAATTCAGAAAGAAAGTTTCCAATGTTGGGGGAATCCAGAACTAGGGGTCATAGTTTGAGGATAAGAGGTAAACCTTTAAGAACTGAAGTGAGGAGAAGTTTCTTCACCCGGAGACTGGTGAATCTGTGGAATTCTCTACCACAGAAAGTAGTTGAGGCCAAAACATTATGGAATTTTATCGCCTCGTCCACCACTGGATTCGGAGCAGATGACAGGCGGAGCATGGGAAGGTCCATTGACCTCAGGCAGGATTTTACAGTTTCAGGAGAGCTAGGCCGTAAAGTCCCACCTTATGTGTTTGACGAAGAAATTAGGTATAGCTCTTGGGGCTAAAGTGATCAAGAGATATGGGGGAAGGCAGGATCAGGATATTGAATTTGATGGTCAGCCATGATCAAAAGCAATGGTGGAGCAGGTTTGAAGGGCCGAATGGCTTACTCCAGCTTCTATTTTCTATCTTTCTATGGTCCGAAAAGGATGATGGTGAGACTAGATTCTGGCAATTACATCAGGAAACCTTTACATGGGAGTTTACATGGAGCTACTTACATGAAGTGATGGTCACAGCACCCTTTGGAGATTAGAATTTATTTCTTTGTTCACAGTGTACCATCACGACTGCAGAACTCTTGTCACTAGCTGCATAAAAAGTGCATTCCCCTCCATCAAAAGTGATTTTATTAGTTAAATTTTGTGTGCTAATGTCATAAAGTCACTTCCAAGTTCATATTTCTCCAATTCCACTTTGCAATGTTAATGATCCCATTTTCTCTGTGTACAATTGTTAATACATCTGTTAACACAGTCACATTATATGTGTTAGTGCTACATTAATCTATTTCTAAACCCAATATACCTCCGCAAACACCTTCACCAGTGCACTATAAAACAGCATGCATGGGAACTTAAATCTTTGATGTGCTAACACATAATACTTTATCTTCATGAAATATTAGCTTTGGTTGTTTTATTGGTGAAATTGAAGTTTGAAACGTAAGCCTGTGATATATCTTTCATCCAGGTTTGTTCAGTGCGCAGTGAAACTAAGAAGGAGAAATCCTCCCTGCAGCATGAAGTTACAGCTCTACCAATGGCAATCATGTAGCTGAAAAACATGAAGGACAAATGCCAGGCAGAAGTGATGCTGTTTGGACTCTGTCTTGAGCCAGATAAACAATGAACAGTTCGGGGCTTGCTCTTGTTGCGTCAGTTGGCACGCACTGCTCCCTACCCAATAGTGGACCGAACAAATTCTTTGTTCACAATGGGATCGGAAACCTAAGTGATATGGTCACTAGTATCCAGCGGCCTTTCTCTTCCCTCATCTCCAGTCTCACTCACACCCCAAGATCCCGTCCAAACAAGGTGCCTCAAGACTGAGACCGCCACGGTTCTTGGTACAAAGTCACTCTATGATTTCTGGTTGGCACATACGAAATGGCATGGAATTAGATGGGGCTGAACTTTGAGGCACGGTAGCACAGTGGTTAGCTGCCTCAGAGCGCCAGGGATCCGGGTTTGATTCCTGGCTTCGGTCACTGTCTGTGTGGAGTTTGCACATTCTCCCCTGTCTGTATGGGTTTCCTCCGGGTGCTCCGATTTACTCCCACATTCCGAAAGACGTGCTGGTTAGGTGCATTGACCCAAAAAGGCGCCAGAGTGTGGTGACTTGGAAAATTTCACAGTAACTTCATTGCAGTGTTAATGTAAGCCTTACTTGTGACTAATAAATAAACTTTAACTTTAATGTGTGAGAGCCGGTGAGTTTGGGAATGGGTTGGGGCTTGTGTGTACTATTAAAAACAGAGAAATTGACAGCTTGCCAGCAAACCTGAGCTCAACATTTAGCTCTCGTACCGGAGGCTGCATATGTGTAAGCCCCTCAGGAGGTGCAGTCTGTCAATTTCAGTGTGTTACTTTTCCAATTACAGCAATATTAACATGGCTTTTGCAATCTATCTGTTGGCCTGTCAGTTTCCCAGGCTTTGAGTCAGTGAAAACAAGGCCAGGACACGGTTGGTTGGGGGAAGTGGGGGGTCAGGGGGAAGGCAGGAGTAGGATGACAGAGAATGGGGAGGGTGGTGCAGAAAATGTGACAGGGAAACATACCAGTAAGTAACTTTCAGAGTTGCTTCCCTGCCTGATAGTGCGCGAGGCACAGTCCTTGCACCAAGAGATTACTTAGGCAACTTTGGAGGTTTGTATGTCTGATCCCCACTTTGCAGCGGTGATCTATCAGATCAGCATGGCTGCCGCTTATACTATTTCACTGTGATCCTCAAATGAGGACTAATATTATGGGTCAGGTTAGAAACTCCAAAGTACTTTATGGAGACTGCCGGAACCATAAGTTTTGCACCTTGAATATGGCTAGGATGAGCATGATATGTTTGACTTCAGATATGATTCAACAACCCTCTAGAGAGCTTTTGTCAAACACAGTTTATTTAAGAATATAGTTAACATGTATCGAAAAAAATTACCAATAACTTTTATCAATTGTAAACCAAAAAAAAAGAACGAAAACAACCACAATAATGTATTAACCCTTAATTGAATATTAAAGTTGTTCCAACAAACCAATCCTTTCATATACAAAACCCTCTTCACAGACTTAACACAGCATAGATTAAAATCTCACTTGACTGGAATTGAGTCTTTTCGAAACTTGCCCTTTTCTTCTGGAAAGCAAAATGTTGCCTTGAGATAACCAGCAGAATTTCCAAATAGAATAGGGAGGCAGAGAGAGAGAGAGACTTCAGCTTCTTTCCTGCTTGATGCTCCTTCTAAAACTAAAAACTAAACTGCAGCCTCAGAACTCTCAAAACTGAAACCTTAAACTCACTGGGGGAAAAAAACTGTCCAAAAACACTTGACCCTTTCTCTTAACAATTGTAAAACTAACCCCAGAATAAACACAAACAACCCCATTTAAGCCACTTAAAAAGCCTAGTCGGCAACAATTACATCACTGAAGCTGTGAACTGCAGAAATTATGTTTAAAAATAAAACTTTCTTAAAGGTAAACTGACATCACACTAAAGTGACCACCAGCAGCAATAGTAGCAGGAATATTAACAACCTGCTCCTCAGAGTCCTGCCACTCCACAGGGGAAAGGGGATGAGCAGAGGGCTCACCGGAGGCTGTACCCACAACACAGGTGGGAGATCAGATTCCTCGACATGACACAACACCACTGTCCTCGGGTCAATGATTATAATACATTTAGCTTTGTGGTTCCTATAAACATCCTTTGCTGAAGATACTTTCAGAACACACCAGCTGTGCTCTCCAGAATGGTCAAGGTGTGCTGTGGTCTGCACAACATTGAACAGCACTGGGTCTGGACCTGCAGAAGGGACAAAGCAGAGCCTCATCAAGACAGAGCTTCTTCAAGGCAGAGCCTCTTTAAGCAGCTGCAAGCTGTAAAATGAGGAGGAAGAACTTCTTAAATTTTCAGAGTGGTCTTGCCCTGCTGCAACAGTAGAGGCTACAAGGGAGAGAGCTGGCTGGTGAATAATGGGTAAAGTCGTGTAAGTGTTTATTACTTTTATTGCTTATCGTTCGTAAGGTCTTTTTGTAGTTTATAGTTTGTGAGGGTTATATTCTGCAAGGATCAGCGAAGAAGGGCCCTAGAGTAATTGATGTTATTTAATATTAAGCATCTTCCAAAGCAGAGCCTCATCTTAATTTGAAGGGGTAAATCATTGCAGAAGGTCTCAAAGCCATGGTGTGCTCCTCGTGCTCCACATGGGAAGCCAGGAACATTTTCAGGAACAACATGTGTGGAGGGAGTGTCTCCATCTGCAGCTCCTGGAAGCCCAGGGTTTGAAGCTGGAATGATGACTGGGGATTGAGAAGGGGAAAATAGAGTACCAGAGTAAGTTTGCAGGGAATATAAAAAGTGAATGTAAAAGCTTCTATAGGCGTGTGAAGAGTAAAGTTGGTAAAGGCAAATGTCAGAAATGGGAATTTACGAGGGGGAACAAGGAAATGGCTGAGCAACTAAATACATACTTTGGTTCTGTCTTCACAAAGGAAGTCACAAATAATGTATTAGAAATGTTAAGAAACACAGGGTTTAGTGAGATGGAGCAACTTAAGGAAATCAGTATTAGTAGAGAAATGGTGTTGGGGAAATTAATGAGATTGAAGGCTAATAAATCCCCAGGGCCTGTTAATCTACATCCCAGGGATCAGTGCTAGGATCCCAGCTATTCACAATATATATAAATAATTTAGATGAGGGAACTAAATTGTAATATCTCCAAAGTTGTAGATGACACAAAGCTGGAGGGTGAGCTGTGAGGAGGATGCTGAGATGCTTCAGTATGATTTGGACAAGTTGAGTGAGTGGGCAAATGCATGGAAGATGCAGCACGATGCGGATAAATGTGAGATTATTCACTTTGGTAGCAAAAACGGAAAGGCAGATTATTATCTGAATGGTTATAAATTAAGAGAGGAGAATGTGCAATGAGACCTGGATGTCCTCGTACTCCAGTCATTCAAGGTAAACATGCAGGTGGTAAGGAAGGCAAATGGTCTTCACAACAAAAGGATTCACGTACAGGAGCAGGAATGTCTTGCTGCAATTATACAGGACATTGTTGAGGCCACACCTGGAATATTGTGTGCAGTTTTGGTCTGCCTATCTGAGGAAGATGTGCTTACTATAGAGGAAGTGCACCAAAGGTTTACCAGACTGATTCCTGGGATAGCAAGACTGACTTATGACGAGAGATTGAATCGGTTAGGCTTACATTCACGAAAGCAACACAAGTCTATACAACCTCACTTCATAACTTAAATGTTCCATCACAGGCAACATCCTGGTGAATCTCCTCTGCCCCCCCCCCCTCCAGTGCAATCACATCCTTCCGATAATGTGGTGGCCAGAACTGCGCACAGTGCTCTAGCTGTGACCTCACCAAAGTTCTATACACCTCCAACATGACTTCCCTGTTTAATCTGTGCCTCATTGATAAAGGCAAGTATCCCATATGCCTTTTTCATCATCCTAGTAACCTTCCCTACCACCTTCAGAGATCTGTGGACAAATACGCCAATTCCCTTTGTTCCACAGAAGTTCCTAGTGTCCTACCATTCATTGAGTACTTCCTTGTCAAATTATTCCTTCCAAAGTGTATCACCTCTCACTTTTCAGGGCTAAATTCTATCTGCCACTTATCTGCCCAGTTGACCATTCCATCTATATCTTCTTGTAGCCCAAGACACTCTGCCTCACTGTTAACCACCCGGCCAATCTTTGTGTCATCCGCAAACTTACTAATCCTACCCTCCACATAGTCATCTATGTCATTTATATAAATGACGAATAATAGGGGACCCAGCATGGATCCCTGTGGTACGCCACCGGACACTGGCTGCCAGTGACTAAAGAAGCCTTCTATCATCACCCTCTGTCTTCTACAACTCAGCCAATTTTGAATCCACTTTATCAGATTACCCTGTATCACATGTGAATTTACCTTTTTAACAAGTCTCCCATGTTGGACCATATCAATGGCTTTGCTGAAATCCATATAAACTACATCGACTGCACTACCCTCGTCTCCACACCTGGTCACCTCCTCAGAAAATTCAATCAAATTTGTTCAGCATGACCTCCCTCTGATGAAGCCACGCTGACTATCCCTAACTATATAATACATGGGGTGGGTGGGTGCTGAAATCGGCAGCTGCCCTTCATATTAAAACCACCATTTAAAGGTCAATTAGGCTTGCGATCAAACCTATTGACCCAATAATACACTGCACATGCCATAATACCTATGGCCTGAGCAGCAGGGCGGAAGTGGGAAGCCTGATATTTAATCTCAAATTTTGGGTTAAAGGGCAGGAAGGAAGGGGCAGCTTTTGGGGCTACCCTTTACTAATAGCAGGGTGCCCCCCCCCCCTCCAAACTAAACCCCCTTTCCTTCCTATCCACTCTCTCTCTCTCTTAAACACAGCCTTTCCATATCCCCTCCCCATCCCCAATGCCCCTGTACCTAATGCTTCCAAATTCTCCCAGCACAAAGCCCTGGATTTACCTGCTCCATGGTCTTGGGTTCCTCTCTTCAGCTGCACCCCTGGCAGCTGCCATGATGCCCTTGTAGTGCTGGCAAAATTGATAGAACTGCCAACCAATCAGATTGACCAGCAGCTCCAGAGGGCGGGACCAGCGCCCCAACAAGGAGCAAAAAACCTACTCAGACCTTGTTAATGAGCCCCGCAATGCTTTATTGGCATGGAGCTGATTGGCGTGGAGTTAGTTGGCTTCATGCCAATGTGGTGTCCCAGGTTGGGTGTGGGTGGGTGGGGTGGTAGGGGAGGGGGTAGGGTGTCTGCCCCTGCAACATTCAGCCCACACAGCTCCATAAAAAACAGCTTGTCCCTCGCAATTCTGCAAATTCAACATAGTAGGTGGTCTAAGCCAGTGTCCTTTGCTTCGTAAAGGTATTGTTTTCACAAATGTCTAGTTTATGTCCTTCTGCTGACAGTATAAAGTAAGATATGTCTAGCTGATCAGATTATAAATTAATATTTTATACAACACATCTTCATAACAAGATTGTCACAAAATATTTATTTAAAATTTCTGCCATTTCCTTATTTTCCATGACTAATTCCCCAGATTCATTCTCTGGAAGTCCAACATTCACTTTAGTTATTCTTTTTTTTAATTCTTGAAAACAAACTATTAATTTTTAAAAATATTTCTAGCTGTCTTCCTCTCATGCTCTATGTGGTGAACCATTGTTGGTTACCACCAGGAGTACTGAGCCATGGTCTGGCCAGTACTATGAGTCTGTAGATATGTTACTGTTGGGGTTAGGGTTGGGCTGTTCTACCTGTTAATATAGTCCTATGGTACACCCCACTTGGCTCCGCCTTCCAGGAGAGGTATAAAGGTCACTGCTCTGCCTGGTGACCCTTTAGTCTGGGATTGTATATTGTATATAGTAGCTCCGTTATTGTTGGTAATAAAAGCCTTTATTTCCCGGGTACATCCAGCCTCCCGTGTGATTTATCGCGCATCAATTTTATGACCAACAAAATTTTTTTTTGACCAAAAACAAAAGAAAACCATGGAGCAAATGCTGAAACCCGAGCGGCTTACGTTGGATCCACGTGCGGCGGGAGCGTCGAACACCTTCGACCATTGGTTGAAGTGTTTCCAAGATTACCTCGACGCCTCCACAGCGGTTCAAAACGACGCCGACAGTCTGCGGGTCCTCCACGCGAGGGTAAGCGATGCTGTATACTTAGCGATCCGTGAGGCCCAAGACTACAAAGGGGCCATCGAGCTTCTCAAAAAGCGATACAACAAACCGCCGAATGAGATCCATGCTCGACACCTTCTAGCCACTCGACGGCGGCAGCCCGGTGGAACGACAGAACAGTACCTGTGTGAACTTCAGCAGCTAGCCAGAGCCTGCAACTGCAAGCCAGTGTCGGCAGCCCAGTATATGAGCGACCTAGTTCGAGATGTGTTCGTGGCGGGAATCGGCTCGTCGTACATTCGCCTTCGGCTGCTAGAGCAAGGTAACCTCGACCTCACTAAAACCGTAGAATTTGCTGACGCTCTAAAAACGGCCTCCAAAAGTCTGGAGATGTACCCCGACGACCGCGTGGGGACATTGTGGCAGGTGCAGCCGCAGGCTCCACTTTATTCAGCGGTTTCGAAAAACTGCGCGATTGCGTTTCCAGCCTCGGACCTGACGACGGCAGCAGCTCCAGGTGGCCCGCGGTGTTACTTCTGTGGGGGGGTGAAACACCCTCGGCAGCGATGTCCAGCTAAAGCGGTATTGTGCTCCGCCTGTGGCAAGAAGGGGCATTATTCCAAAGTCTGCAGGACCAAACCACCCTCCAAACATAGCAGTGCGGCGTGTGATTCCCCGGAGCCGGTCTCCCTGTCTTCAGCGTCTTCGAGGTCTTCCACCACATGCGATTCCAGAGCGTCGCCATGCCTAACGACGGAGTCGCAAGACACGTGCGACCTGCAGGGGCCGCCGTTTTTGGCGCCATCGACCACGTGCGACCTATGGGGGCAGTCATTTTGGTCGGCACCGACCGCAAATGACCAGCAGGGGCCGTCATCAACCAGCTCAGCTGCCTGCAGTTGCACCACGATCCAACGGTGGCGCCAATCATCCTGGACCAGGCCAAGCCTCACAGACTCGACAAGTCCATGATGGACATACAGGTAAACGGACGCCAGATTTATTGTTTGTTTGACAGTGGGAGTACGGAGAGCTTCATTCACCCTGACACCGTGAAGCGGTGCGGTCTCCAGATTCGGACTGTCAAGCAGATAATTTCGATGGCGTCAAGGTCCCGGTCTGTCACCGTGCTAGGGAGCTGCGTGGTCAACCTGACGGTGCAGGGCACGGTTTACGAGAGCTTCAGGCTCCTTGTGTTACCGCACCTTTGCACACCGATACTCCTAGGACTAGATTTTATGGCCCACCTGAAGAGTGTAACCCTGCAGTACGATGGGCCACTCCCTCCGCTTTCAGTGGGAGACCCGCAACCTCTAAATTGCCCAAAGCGCTCCACATGTAGCCTCTCGACGCTCAGGATTACCCCACCCTCCCTATTCCAGAATCTCGTGCCAGGCTGCAAGCCCATCACAACAAAGAGCAGGCGTTACAGCGTTGAGGATCGGATCTTCATTCGATCTGAAGTTCAGCGGCTCCTCAAGGAGGGGATCATCCAACCTAGCGCTAGTCCATGGAGAGTGCAAGTAGTGGTGGTTAAGAATGGGAACAAACCCCGGATGGTCATAGACTATAGTCAGACCATTAACAGATACACGCAGCTGGATCCGTATCCCCTCCCGTGCATATCTGACATGGTCAATCAGATTGCGCAGTACCGGGTGTTCTCCACCATTGACTTGAAGTCTGCTGACCACCAGATCCCCATTCGCCCAGAGGACCGAAAATACACGGCCTTTGAGGCGGATGGTCGTCTGTACCATTTTTTAAGGGTTCCCTTTGGTGTCACGAATGGGGTCTCGGTCTTCCAGCATGCTATGGACCGAATGGTGGACCAGAACGGGCTGCGGGCTACCTTCCCGTACCTGGATAATGTCACCATCTGCGGCCACGACCAGCAGGACCACGATGCCAACCTTCTTAGATTCTTACGCACTGCATCTCGCCTGAATCTGACCTACAACAGGGAGAAGTGTGTATTTCGCACGCGCCACCTCGCTATCCTCGGATACGTGGTGGAAAACGGCTTCCTCGGCCCTGATCCAGACCGTATGCATCCCCTCCTCAAACTTCCCCTGCCCACTCGCATCAAAGCACTGAGAAGATGCTTAGGCTTCTTCTCATACTATGCACAGTGGGTTCCCAATTACGCGGACAAAGCCCGTCCGCTCATCAAGTCTACCTCATTTCCCCTAACAACAGAGGCTCGCTTAGCCTTTGCAGGAATAAAAGCCGACATTGCGAAAGCCACGATGCACGCTATTGATGAGTCCATCCCCTTCCAGGTGGAGAGTGATCCATCTGATTTCGCCCTGGCCGCCAAACTTAACCAGGCGGGCAGGCCCGTCGCCTTTTTTTTCTCGCACCCTCCAAATTCGGCATTCTGCGGTGGAAAAAGAGGCCCAGGCCATTGTGGAGGCCGTTCGGCATTGGCGCCATTACTTGGCGGGAAAACGGTTCACTCTGCTCACGGACCAGCGGTCCGTGGCGTTCATGTTCAACAACATGTTACGGGGTAAGATCAAGAATGATAAAATCTTGAGGTGGAGAATCGAACTCTCCACCTACAATTATGATATCATGTACCATCCAGGGAAGCTCAACGAGCCCTCGGATGCCCTGTCGCGTGGAACATGCGCTAGTGTGCAGAAGAATCAATTACAGGCTCTCCACAATGACCTCTGCCATCTGGGGGTCACTCGGCTCTTCCATTTTATAAAGGCCCGGAATCTATCCTACTCGGTGGAGGATGTCAGGTCCATAACTCGAAGCTGCCAGGTATGTGCTGAATGCAAACCGCACTTCTACCGACCTGACAGGGCACACCTCATTAAGGCCACTCGTCCTTTCGAAAGACTGAGTGTGGACTTCAAGGGCCCCCTTCCCTCGACAGATCGGAACGTGTACTTCCTCAATGTGATTGACGAGTACTCACGATTCCCTTTTGTCATTCCCTGTTCTGATATGACCGCTGCCACGGTTATCAAAGCATTACGGGATCTTTTCACTCTGTTCGGTTACCCCTGTTATATCCACAGTGATAGGGGCTCGTCGTTCATGAGCGACGACTTGAGGCAATACCTGCTCTTAAATGGGATTGCCTCTAGTAGAACCACGAGCTACAATCCTAGGGGTAACGGGCAGGTTGAACGAGAGAATGCTACAGTCTGGAAGGCTGTCTTACTGGCGTTGAGGTCTAAAGGTCTTCCAGTCTCCCGTTGGCAAGAGGTACTCCCTGATGCGCTCCATTCCATCCGCTCACTCCTGTGTATGGCAACCAACGCTACTCCTCATGAGAGACTGTTTTCATTCCCTAGGAAGTCTTCCTCTGGGACCTCATTACCGTCTTGGTTGACGTACTCAGGACCTGTCCTCCTGCGGCGGCATGTTAGGACCTGCAAGTCCGACCCTTTGGTTGAACAGGTCCATGTCCTCCACGCCAACCCTCAATATGCCGATGTGGCATATCCTGACGGGCGAGAGGACACGGTCTCGATTCGAGATCTGGTGCCTGCAGGGGGCTTGGAAACCCCAGTCGCTCCCACACCCCCAGTTAGGGACCCCCCGACCATTATCTCTTCTCCTGACACGGCGCGGGCAGTATCGGGACCACCACTTAACCCTCTTACTCCCGTGTACAGCTTACCTGAGTCCAGGAGATTGTCGCCACCTCAAGGTGTGCTCGAGTCCAGCAGATTGTCACCACCTCGTGGTCTACCGGCCCGTGAGGAATTGGAGGAGCTACTGGACACCGCCTTGGTGAGAAGGTCACCGCGATTGCCTGAACCGGTGTCATCGCCAGTGTTGAGGAGGTCGCAGCGACGGTGCGGTTCCCCAAAACAATTGAACTTATAGACAGACAAAACAGTTGTTCTGTTTTTTTTGTGCCCCGCCGGCCTTTGTTTTTAAAGGAGGGGTGAATGTGGTGAACCATTGTTGGTTACCACCAGGAGTGCTGAGCCATGGTTTGGCCAGTACTATGAGTCTGTAGATATGTTACTGTTGGGGTTAGGTTTGGGCTGTTCTACCTGTTAATATAGTCCTATAGTACACCCCAGTTGGCTCCGCCTTCCGGGAGAGGTATAAAGGTCACTGCTCTGCCTGGTGACCCTTTAGTCTGGGATTGTATATTGTATATAGTAGCTCCGTTATTGTTGGTAATAAAAGCCTTTATTTCCCGGGTACATCCAGCCTCCCGTGTGATTTATCGCGCATCACTCTAATTCTTCCTCCTTCCAGAACTGAACACAATATTTTTACCAACTTGTACGAACCTTTACAGATGCACCATAGAAAGCATTCTTTCGGGTTGTATTACAGCTTGGTATGGCTCCTGCTCTGCCCAAGACCACAAGGAACTACAAAAAGTCGTGAATGTAGCCCAAGCCATCACTCAAACCAGCCTCCCATCCATTGACTCTGTCTACATTTCCCGCTGCCTCAGAAAAGCAGCCAGCATAATTAAGGACCCCACACACCCCGGACATTCTCTCTTCCACCTTCTTCCGTTGGGAGAAAGATACAAAAGTCTGAGGTCATATACCAGCTGACTCAAGAACAGCTTCTTCCCTGCTGCTGTCAGACTCTTGAATGGACTTACCTTGCATTAAGTTGATCTTTCTCTACACCCTCGCTATGACTGTAACATTACATTCTGCACTCTCTTGTTTCCTTCTCTAGGAATGGTATGCTTTGCCTTTATAGTGTGATGCGCGATTAATTCACTCGGGAGGCTGGATCGTACCCGGGAAATAAAGGCTTTTATTAGTAACAAGAATGGAGCATACTGCTTAACAATACAATCCCAGACTAAAGGGTCACCAGGCAGTGCAGTGACCTTTATACTCCTATAGGTAGGCGGAGCCAACCGGAGTGTACCACAGAACAATACCAACAGGTGGAACACCCCAACCCTAACCCCAACAGTAACAAGAGTAACATATGTGCAAGTACCCATAGTGATAACCATCTATGGTTCAGTACCCATAGTGGTAACCATCTATGGTTCACCACATAGTGCACAAGAAAGAACACTGTTCACTGTATACCAATACATGTGACAATAATAAATCAAATCAAATCAAATCAAATCAAGTCAAATCAAATATTCTGGCTGACGCCAAACTAGTGACTTACACAAATTCAATATAGTTTCCTTATTCTTGTACCCTGTGCCCCGACGTCTCTTTCTTACTTTCTGACATTGCACATTGCACAGCTCCAAAAACAATAGCCCTGATCTCCTGCAGTCAGTAGGAGCTTGGACCATCCTATAATTCAGTCTCTCCACTGCTGCCCCTGGCTCTACGATCTCCCCTTGCAAACTTGTGATGTGTGAATCACCTGGTGAGACATGCAACTATCCACCAAACCAGTCCCACTGATGTGTGAATACCTGGTGCAGGGTGGATAACCTGCATTGACTTGCCTACATTTAGAATGATGACAGCTCAAAAGCACTTCAGGCTGCGAAGGGAGCTGGGGAAACCCCACCACCTGCAAGTTCTTCTCCAAGTCACTCACCATCCTGACTTGGAAATATATCATCGCTCATTCACTGTCTTTGGGTCAAAATAGTTCATAAGTTCATAAGATACAGGAGCAGAATTAGGCCATTTGGCCCATCAAGTCCGCTCTGCCATTCGATCATGGCTGATATGCTCCTCATCCCCATTTTCCTGCCTTCTCCCCATAACCCTTCAACCCATTGCCAATTAAAAATCTGTCTAACTCCTCCTTAAATGTACTCACTGTCCCAGCATCCACTGCACTTTGGGGTAGTGAATCTACAACCCTTTGGGAGAAGTAGTCCTCAACTTTGTTTTAAATTTGCTACCCCTTATCATAAGATATGACATCTCGTCTGAGAATGCTCCACCAGCGAAAGCAGCCGCTCCATGTCTAGTTTATCCATACCTTTTATCATCTTGGAACGTTGGAATTCCCTCCCTATCAGCACTGTGGGTGTACCAACACCACATGGACTGCAGCAGTTCAAGAAGGCAGTTCACCACTATCTTCTCAAGGGCAAATAAGGATGGGAAATATGTGCTGTCCTAACCAGTGGTGTCCACACCCAATAAATGAATTAATGAAAACTGTGACACCCAGTGGTCATGAAAAGCACTCTGGAAATGCAAGTATTTTGTGTTGTTCAGAGAGGGATGGGTGCAGCTTCGAGATACATTGTGTGAGATGTGCAATGCTGGAGCAGGCTTGAGAAGGCAGCAGAGTGAGGCTGTTGGTGTGAGACACACATGAAAATTTGAAGGTTTATTTATCAATGTCACAAATAGACTTACATTAACATTGCAATGAAGTCACTGTGAAAATCCCCTCGTCGCCAACTCCAGCGCCTGTTTGGGGAATTTAGCATGGCCAATACACCTACTCAGCACATCTTTGGACTGTGGGAGGAAACTAGAGCACTTGGAGGAAACCCATGCAGACATGGGGAGAACGTGCAAACTCCACACAGGCAGTGACGCAAGCCGGGAATTGAACCCAGGTCCCTGGAGCTGTGAGGTAGCAATGCTAACTACTGTGTGCCACCCCCATCACCAGGATGTATTTGAATGTGCCGCTGTATTCACCTTTCCAATCCCGCTTGGGTCATTAAATTGCTTCCAGCATTTGAATACACGAGCAGGGCACGACACTCCTGCTGCTGAGATCCTCAGCTACCTCCAGCCACACTGTCTTGGCAGCTTTTCCTCCTATCAGTAAGGAACAGTATCTCCCTGAGGCTCCTTACGGCTCCCACATCACCTCCAGGAATACATCACTAAAACATTTGAATGTGTGCGCTCCAGGTCCCAGCTACAAAATCCATCTGAACTCATGTTTGCCAAGTCTCTTTAAATATTGGAGCCAAAATCAACTCATGCACAATGACAATAACTGGGGCTAATTGGTCAGAAAACCCAAAAATAATGTGGTGAGGTTAGGAAACTGCTGTTAGACTGACTGAACCTACCCCTGGGTTTCCCAAACACTCCAAGTCTCCCCCACCACCTTCTGCATGTCGGGAAATTTAAATTCTAACCATAGAAACTACAGCGCAAAAAGCAGACCATTCATCCCAGACTGACTAGGCCGTGTTTTTGGTCCACATAAACCTCCTAACCCATTCTGCCTCTAACTCTATGAGCAGGTCCTTTCTCTCTCATGTACACAGTAGGTGGTGAGTGTCTGGAACAAGCTGCCAGAGGTAATAGTAGAAGCAGGTACAATTTTGTCTTTTAAAAAGCATTTAGACAGTTACATGGGTATAAAGGGATATGGGCCAAATGTGGGCAATTGGGACTAGCTTAGTGGTTAAAAAAAGAGTGGCATGGATAAGTTGGGTTGAAGGGCCTGTTTCCATGCTGTAAACCTCTATGACTCTATGACTTTATGTGGCTTCCCGTTAAGTGCATCAATACTCTTCATATCAACCACTCCACATGGTAACATGTTCCACTTTCTTACCGCTCAGTGCGTAAGGAGGTTTCTCCAAAAACCCCTTTTGGATTTAATTGGTAATTATCCTATGTTCAATTCCCCAACAAGTGGAAACGGCATGTCTATGTCGACCCTTCATAATTACACACAAGGTCACCCAAATCCAACTCACTTCTCCTGCAAGCCTTATCTTACCAAATGGCGCAACAGCATTATAGAATATAAATGTGCATGTTTATTTTCAAGAATAAGATGTGAAATCCCCAAGAAATCACAATTTTTAAATAAAATTTCTCTATATACCACTTTGTTTATTCAACATTTTGTGTTTAATATGTAATTGATTGCAAATATATCTTCTGTTAGCTTTTTCCCTTAAAGGTCAATCCACAACACAACATCCCGTGGAGACAATGGACTTTGCTTCTCAGGAGCAGGAGATAATGTGCTAAGAAAGGACCATCCTGTCACTTCCTTATCCTACATCGAAACTATGCACAAGCCGCATGTTTTTTCTTTCATTTCAGGCAATTATCACTTTCCAACTCCTTCCGGGCATATGCAACAAATAATAATTAAGGAAAAAGAATTCCGAGAATGTAATCAGTGCAGTTCCGATGGATTTGAACTGTTTCTGATTTCTCACGATTACATCCTTCACTCCCGCCTCAATCAATCACTCTCTGTCGAAAAGCAGAAGACTGCATACTGCAGATGCTGGAAATATGAAATAAAAACAGGGAAAGCTGGAAAAAATAGACCTCACAGGTTGGGCATCACCCTTGTAGAGAGAGAAACAGAGTTAGTGTTAGAGGTCTGTAAGGCAGAGACTTAAGAAATTCTAATGTCGGTGTGGAGTTTGTCAGGAGGCAGATATTTATTAGAATCATAGAATCATAAAATCCTACAGCGCAGAGGGAGGCCATTCAGCCCATCGAGTCTGCACCAACCACAATCCCACCCAGCCCCTATCCCCATAACCCCATGCATTTACCCTAGCTAGTCCCCCCCCCCCCCCCCCCCCCCCCCCCCCCCCCCCCCCCCCGGGCAATTTACTATGGCCAATCCACCTAACCCGCACATCTTTGGACTGTGGGAGGAAACCGGAGCATCCGGAGGAAACCCACGCAGACACTGGGAGAATGTGCAAACACCACACAGACAGTGACTCAAGCCGGGATTCGAACCCGGGACCCTGGCGCTGTGAGGCAGCAGTGCTAACCACTGTGCCACTGTGCCGCCCTTTTACATTTTTAAACAGCAGCCACTGCCGAGTCTTCCAGTTCGTTCACAGACTAGAAAAAGCACCAAGTCAGATCCTCACATCAGCCTCCAACTTCCAAAGGATCAAGGACTGTTGTTTTGCCTTTGTCCCGTGCCCTTCTACAGTGTCAGTGTCACAGATAGACAATTTCTATTGTCAACTTAAAGCAGTGAACTTTAGAAAATCAAGACAAATCTAAAATATAAACAGAAAATGCAGGAAATACTCAGTAGGTCGGCAAGCATCTGTGGAGGCAGAAACAGAGTAAATCATAGAATCTCTACAGTGCAGCAGGAGGCCATTCGGCCCATCAAGCCTGTACTGACAACTATCCCACCCAAGTCCTATCCTCATAACCCCATGCATTTACCCTGATAATCCTCCTTCCACTAATTGGTAATTTAACATTGCCAGTCCACCCAACCTGCACATCTTGGGATTGTGGAAGGAAATCTGAGCACCCGGAGGAATCCCACGCAGACAACGTGCAAACTCCACTCAGACAGTCGCCCAAGGCCAGAATTGAACCCAGGTCCCTGGAGCTGTGAGGCAGCAGCGCCAAGCACTGTGCCGCCGCCCTTCATAGTTTCATGGTCATCCTAGACTTTTAATTCCAGATTTTTATTGAATTCAAATTTCATCACCTGCTGCGGTTGGATTTGAACTCGGGTCCCCAGAACATTAACCGATTACTAGGCCAGTAACAATACCACTCTGCCAATTTCATTGGACTCTCAGAGGAAGGGCAGAGAGGTCCTGGTCGAAAATGATTCCTCAATCAACATTGTTAAAACAAATTAATTGGTTATTTATTTTTGCTGTGTAGAAACCAATTGCCACATATGCCTATGGTACCCAATTGAACAACATGTCATAGGAAATCTATTAGGCGGCAGATCACTTGAAGGTGATCTCAGGTCACATAGGGTTAGGGTTAGGGTTCTTCCTTTGTTTCTGAGAAAATGCTAAGCTTAGACATACTCATTTGAGGTCTGACCTCGCAATTAGTCTTGACATTATGACTATGAATCGTTCACTCAATCCTCTTTTGCAAATCAAAGGAAACATTAGCCCAACGATTAACCTCCACATTAAAATCAATTTTCTGAATGAAATTTCATATGCTAATATCACTAAATTATTTCCAAGTTCATGTTTCTCCAATTCTGTTTTACAATATAACGGTTTAATTTCCCCTGTGTATAGTTTTCAATACATCTGTTAGCGCGTTCACATTGTAGTCCTGTCAATGCTGGTTCAATCCATTTCTTAAACTGATCTTCTTAAGCGAGCACTTTAACCCCACATATGACGGAACAGCAAAAGTTAAACCTTTGAAGTACGAACAACAACACTTCACAAAGTGTTCATTTTGGGGGCTTTTATTTATGAAACCTAAACCCTGCGGAATATTTTTCATCCGATTTAGTGCAGCATGCAACAATTAAAACTGAAAAGCATGGAATGTAATTCTCGCAAAACAATAGCTTTGCCCAGTTGTGTCTGAAGCTCTGATGTGATAGAAACCATATGTACATTTATGGCTGGCCAGTTATTCTCGAGATTGTTTTCACAAATCCCTGGTGGGGGTACAGGCCAGTTCATTCTCCTGAACAAAGGCAGTCCTGCAAGTTTTCTCTCAGGCCATTCTTTTCCAGAATTTGTAGAACCTTCCCTTGTTTTCCATTAAACACCAGGACTACCTCAGTTGTTGCCCATTTCCTTGGAGCCGGTTAAATAATTAACTTTCTACCGTGGTTGCTCATTGGTGTGGTGGAGAGGTGAACAGTAAGTTTTTGTATAGAGTCATAGAGATATACAGCATGGAAACAGGCCCTTCACCCCAACCTATCCATGCCGACAGGGTTTCCTAGACTGAACTAGTCCCTTTTGCCTGCGTTTGGCCCATATCCCTCTAAACCTTTCCCATCCATGTACCTGTCCAGCTGAGTATTAAATGTTGTAATTGTACCCGCCTCTACCACCTCCTCGGGCAGCTCATTCCATATACGCACCACCCTCTGTGTGAAAAGGTTGCCCCTCAGGTCCCTTTTAAATCTTCCCCTCTCACCTTAAACCTATGCCCTCTAGTTTTGGACTCCCCTACCCTGTCTACGCTTATTTATGCCCCTCATTATTTTATAAACCTCTATGAGGTCACCCCTCATCCTTCTACGCTCCAAGAAAAGAAATCCCAGCCCATCCAGCCTCTCCTTACAATTCAAACTTTCCAGTCCCGGTAACATCCTTGTAATTTTTGTTTTGCACCTTTTCCAGTTTAATAACATTCTTCCTAACGCAGGGCGACCAGAATGGTTTTCAATATTCCAAATGTGGCCTTACCAATGTTTTGTACAGTTGGAACATAATGTCCCAACTCCTGTACTCAATGCTCTGACCAATGAAGGCAAGCGTGCCAAACGCCTTCTTCACCACCCTGTCTACCTGTGACACCACTGGATGTCTTTTCTGAGCATAGGATATATTGTATTAGGGGAGGGGGAGTTGGGGGCATGCTTAGTTAGCTCACAGTGGTTACATTTCATATCTGATCTCTTGCAATTGAGTAATATTTGAGCATAGCAATGTGGCCGCCCTCTGCTTCAGGCCAACAGTTGCATGTTAAACAGAGACATCAATCATCAGACCTCTCTCTAACTATTAACTTGGACAGTTTCATTTTGTTTCCTATTTTTGCTAATCAAATTCTCGTATTGATCCTTCTTTTGGAGTTGGTAGTCAGTGACCCCAGAGAATAGGTCAACAACAAAACTTACTGGATCATAAAGGACTCACAGCCAAACCCAATAATGTCCTCACTCAATGCCCACATCATACAGCAATTAGTGGAAAGGAGTCAGAGTTGGGTGGGCTACTGATTGAGTTTCCCCCTTACCTGGGTGATGCCTTCCACTATTAAGCAATTAA
The DNA here is from genome assembly GCF_964213995.1 of Mustelus asterias. Classification (NCBI taxonomy): domain Eukaryota; kingdom Metazoa; phylum Chordata; class Chondrichthyes; order Carcharhiniformes; family Triakidae; genus Mustelus; species Mustelus asterias. The sequence continues at coordinate 14,365,131 of NC_135827.1, read as the reverse complement.
CTGTGGTTCAGTGGTAGCTCTCTCCTCGCTAAATCAGGAGGCATGGATTTGAAACCCCACTCAAAGGACTTGAGCTCAAAGTCAAAGTTGACCCTCCAGTGCAGTACCGAGAGAGTGCTGTGCTGTCAGAGGTCCCATCCATCTCTTCAGTGGATCTATGACTTCCCATAGGACTACTTTGAACACATGTGAGGTCTTCCTGCTGCCAACCACCACTTAAAGCTGGTTGGACCATGATGCAGGGCATCTAATACCAATGCCATTAGTTAGATGTGCTATTGTGCTTTTGATTTTTCAAACGTTTACAAGGCAAGGTGCTGCAAGTGTGAGCTAAAATTGGAAAGTGAGCGAAACACAATATCTAGGACCTGAATGAACAGGGTAAAGAACTGAACCTCCTGAATGAATCTGATTCAAGGATTGTGAAATTAGCCACAGTGAAAAAAGGGCAAATAAGAGGGGGTGAATTTAAAGATAAATCAGGTACAGAAATTGAAATAATGGCCAGAATTCTCCGGCCGTTCACGCCCTGCCACCGCTGTCAGCGCTTTGGCACTCAGCCAAATCTCCATGCACTGCAGCAAGACCGGAGAATCCCAGCTGTGGACAAGGTCGGAGAATACGTCCCAATGAGAGGGAAAGACAGATTAGAATGGAGCGAGTAAGAGAGAGAGAAGATATCGACAGGATGATTCAGTGCTGCAAAAACTCCCTGGGCTGCACTTACACTTTGAACCATGAACTTTTGAATGTTATATAGGCAGAGAGTTTTGATGCAAGCAGTGGGAAGACTGGATTTATTGATTCTGACAGCAGGAAGGTGTGAACTTAACTCATCATTTAACACAAGATGCTTTCACTTCAGCTGTGTGAGGGCATTGGTGAGAACACATCTCAAATACTGTGTGGAGCCTTAGTCTCCTTATGTAAGGAAGGATATAAATGCGTTGGAGGTGGTTCAGAGGAGTTTACTAGATTGACACCTGGAATGAACGGGTTGTCTTATGAGGAAAGGTTAGACAGACTGGGTTTGTTTCCATTGGAGTTTAGAAGAGTGAGGGGTCTATAAGATCCTGAACGGTCTCAACAGAGTGGACGTGGAAATATTGTTTCCTCTTGTGGGTGAACCCAGAACTAGGGGGCATTGTTTTAAAATTAGGGATTGCCCTTTTAGACAGAGATGAGGAGAATTCTTTTCTCTCATAGGGTTGTGTGACTTTGAAACTTTCTGCTTCAGAGGGTGGTGGAATCGGGTCATTGAATATTTTTAAGGCAGAGGTAGATCGATTCTTGCTAGGCAAGGGATCAAAGGTTATCGGGGTTAGATGGGAATATAGAACTCGAAACACAAAGGATCAGCTATGACCTTATTGAATGGTGGAGCAGACTTGAGGGGCCAAATGGCCTATTTCAGCTCCTATTTCATAAGTCTGTACATTCAGATCTGTGTATGTTGATCTCATAGAATAGAATCATAGAATCCCTGCAGTGCAGAAGGAGACCATTAGGCCCATCGAGCCTGCACCGACAGTAATCCTACCCAGGCCCTTTCCCCGTAACCCTACATATTATTATCCTGCTAGTCCCCCTGACACTAAGGGGCAATTTAGCATGGTCAATCAACCAAACCCTCATATCTTTGGACTGTGGGAGGAAACCGGAGCACCTGGAGGAAAATGTGCAAACTCCACACAGACAGTCACCCAAGGCTGGAATTGAACCTGGGTCCCTGGCGCTGTGAGGCAGCAGTGCTAACCACTGTGCCGGCCCCCAAGTAAACAGCTGGATTCAGTCTTGTTCACCTCTGAAGGAGAGCATCATTTGCTGAGGGCCACACGATGCCAACCCACCTTCCCTCTGAGGGATTGATCTCCCCACATCTCGAGAAAAGAGACTTAAAAGAAACTTAGATTCTGCAAAGGAAATATACAAAAATAATTCTGAAGATGAGTAATATTGGATTTGAAATGTTAACTCTGTCTCTCCACAGACACAGTAAGAATTCTTACAACACCCCCAGGTTAAAGTCCAACAGGATTATTTGGTAGACGAAGGGACAGCCTGTTCCAAAAGCTAGTGGCTTTTGCTACCAAATAAACCTGTTGGACTTTAACCTGGTGTTGTCAGACTTCTTACTGTGTTTACCCCAGTCCAACGCCGGCATCTCCACATCATGACTACCACAGACACTGCCAGACCCGCTGAACTGTTCCAGAATTTTCTGTTGTCATATCGGGTCTCCCAACACCCATAGTATTTTGCATTTTTTTTACAAAGCTAATGGATTTTGTGAGACTATTCCCAGGATTCTCCAACCTCGTCCGAGGCTGGGATTCTCCAGTCCCGCTGCCATGAATGGAGATTAGGCTGAGCACCAAATTCTCCATTCTCGCTGGCAGCAGTGGCTTTGAGAGAGAGAGAGCTGACTGGTAGTGATTTAACCCAAGGGTCAGGCAAGGGGCAAGGTTGAGGATCGTAGAATCATAGAATGCTGTAGCACGGAAGGAGGACATTTGGCCCATCGAGACTGCGCCGACCACAATTCCACCCAGATCCTATCCCCATAACCCCATGCATTTACCCTAGACAGTCCCCCTGACACTAAGGGGCAATTTAGCACGGCCAATCCACCTAACCCGCACATCTTTGGACTGTGGGAGGAAACCGGAGCATCTGGAGGAAACCCACACACACACGGGGAGAACTGCAAACTCCACACAGACAGTGACCCAAGCCGGGAGTCGAACCCGGGTCCCCGGCACTGTGAAGCAGCAGTGCTAACCACTGCGCCACGAAGGCGGAAATCTTCATGGATAACTGCAGCTGGTATGGGAATTGAACCCACTCTGTTGGCACCATTCTGCATCGTGAAGCAGCTATCCAGCCAACCGAGCTAACCAACCCTCTTCACTGCTGTAATGTAGAAGACATGGCAACAATTTGTGCATAGCAAGCTCCCGCAAACAACAATGGGAAAATGACCTGGTAATCTGGTTTCGTGACAAAAACAGAGAATGCTGGAAAATCTCAGCAGGTCTGACAGCATCTGTGGAGAGAGAATAGAGCCAACGTTTCGAGTCTGGGCGACCCTTGAGCAGAGCCATCTGGTTTTGTGATGTTGATTGAGGGGTAAATAAAGCCACCGGGGAGAACTCCCCTGCTCTTTCCAAAATAGTGCCCTGTGATCTTTTACAATCACCTATTCAGACAGGTAGGCCATTGGTTTAATAGCTCACCCAAAAGACAGCAGTGTGGGCAGTGTAGCACTTCCTCTGTTTTGCACTGGTGTTTCGGCATTAACTTCTGTGGTCAGGCCCTGGAGTGGAATTTGAACCGAGAACCTTATGTGTTTCTGAAGCATTGTGTGTGCTACCAAACGAGCCACAGCTAACAAACGGAAAGACAAATAGAAACTGTGTACACTCACAGAGGGACGGTCAGGGCCAAACATTCATAACTCCTTTTGATTTTTAATAGTCTTTCTTCCCAGTGTGACTGTGGCTGGCAGGCCTGTGCGTAATTGCGAAGAGAGTGGAGATTAGTCACAGACCAGAGAACAAAGGGATAGTAGCTAAACGTGGGAGGGGCCCTGCACTGTTCTCATTTCCCATCGAGGCCAGCCGGGCCCTGAGCCGTCCAGAAGCACTTTCTGTAAAATTATTCTTGTGAATTCAATAAGAGAAACAGATTCCCTGACCTCGCACTCCACCCGAGAGGAGGAAATTGAGCAAATTCCTGCCCAGTCACTGGATCCATTCTCGTGCCGATGGGAAATGGTGTGGAACAGCTGGAAGTCTTATCTTTCCCATTCTCCACAATTGCCAGTAGCTTTTGAGTGTGCAGTTTCCTTTACTTATGGGGAACGCTTTTTAACCTCAATCCGCAGAGGTTCGGCCCCTCAGGCCTTGGTGCACACAGGGCGTTTAAGCAGATTATTTATATAGCTGCTTTCATGACCATAAGACATTCCAGAATGCTTCAGAGTAAATTAAGTAGCTTGAATTGTCAGCAGTGCAGGAAAATGCGGTAGCTAATCTGCACACAGCAAAATCCCACAAACAGCGTAGTGATAATGAGCAGACAATGTGTTTTATAGTGATGCTGGTTGAGGGAATAATATTAGTTAGGGCCAGGGGAATCTTCCTTGTTTTTCTTTGAATAATGCCATGGGATCATTTATATCCATGGGAGAGGGCAGATTGGGCCTTGAATCAAGACCTTACCTGGTCTTACACAGTATTTAGAATCATAAAATTCTACAGTGTAGAGGGAGGCCATTCGGCCCATCAGGTCTGCACCAACCACAATCCCACCCAGGCCCTATCCCCATAATCCCTTGCATTTACCCTAGCTAGCCCCCTGACACTAAGGGGCAATTTAGCATGGCCAGTCTTTTGGACTGTGGCAGACACGGGTAGAACGTGCAAACTCCACACAGACAGCTGATTCTGCTGTGGGACAGGGTCAGGCAAAGAGCAAGCGAGCAGTAGTAATAGGGGACTCGCTAGTTAGAGGCACAGACAGGCGTTTCCGTGGCCGCAATCGAGACTCCAGGATGGCGTGTTGCCTCCCTGGTGCCAGGGTCAAGGATGTCTCTGGGCGATTGCAGGACATTCTTAAGGGGGAGGGTGAGCAGCCAGAGGTTGTTGTACATATTGATACCAACGACATAGGGAGGAAAAGGGATGAGGTCCTGAAGTGTGAATATAGAGAATTAGACAGAAGGCTAAAGTGCAGGACCTCGAAGGTAGTAATTTCAGGACTACTACTGCTGCCGCGTGGTAGAGTATGAACAGGAGGATTAGGCAGATGAATGCGTGGCTTCATCTGGTGCAGGGGGCAGGGATTTAGATTTTTGGATCATTGGGATCTTTTCTGGGGAAGGGCTGACCTGTTCAAGAGGGACGGGTTACACCTGAACTGGAGGGGGACTAACATCCTGGCGGGGAGATTTGCTAGAGCCACTCGGGAGGGTTTAAACTAGTTTGGCAGGGAGGTGGGATCCAAAGCAGTAGGGAGACAGAAGAGAAGTTTGAGAACAGCTCAGAAGTTAAAGAGAGCACATTAAGTAGTAAAGGCAGTGTCAGTAATCCTAGTACCAGACAGATCAGGCAAAAGCAGGACAGAGAGCAAGGGAAGTCCAGATTAAACTGCATTTATTTCAATGCAATGGGCCTGACGGGCAAGGCAGATGAACTCAGGGCATGGATAGGTACATGGGACTGGGATATTATAGCAATTACTGAAACATGGCTAAGGGAGGGACAGGACTGGCAGCTCAATGTTCCAGGGTACAGATGCTACAGGAAAGATAGAACAGGAGGTAAGAGAAGAGGGGGAGTTGCACTTTTGATTAGGGAAAGCATCATGGCTGTACTAAGAGGAGATATATCTGAGGGTTCGGCCACTGAGTCTATATGGGTAGAACTGAGAAATAAGGAGGGGGAAATCACTTTGACAGGGTTGTACTATAGGCCTCCAAATAGTCAGCAGGAAATTGAGGAGCAAATATGTAAGGAGATTACAGATAGCTCCAAGAAAAATAGGGTGGTAATAGTCAGAGATTTTAACTTTCCCAACATTGACTGGGACAGCAATAGTATTAGAGGGTTGGATGGAGAGAAATTTGATGAGTGTATTCAGGAGGAATTTCTCATTCAGTATGTGGATGGCCTGACTGGAAAGGGGGCAAAACTTGACCTCCTCTTGGGAAATAAGGAAGGGCAGGTGACAGAAGTGTTAGTGAGGGATCACTTTGGGACCAGTGACCATAATTCTATTGGTTTTAAGATAGCTATGGAGAATGATAGGTCTGGCCCAAAAGTTAAAATTCTAAATTGGGCAAGGCCAATTTTGATGGTATCAGGCAGGAACTTTCAAAAGTTAATTGGGGGAGTCTGTGGGAAGGCAAGGGGATGTCTGGTAAGTGACACACTTTCAAAAGTGTGTTAACCAGGGTTCAGGGTAAACACATTCCTCTTAGAGTGAAGGGCAAGGCTGGCAGAAGTAGGGAACCCTGGATGATTCGGGATATTGAGGCCCTGGTCATGAAGAAGAAAGAGGCACATGACATGCATAGGCAGCTGGGATCAAGTGAATCCCTTGAAGAGTATAGGGAGTGTAGGAGTAGAGTTAAGAAAGAAATCAGGAGGGCAAAAAAGGGACACGAGATTGTTTTGGCAGATAAGGCAAAGGAGAATCCAAAGAGCTTCTACAAATACATAAAGGGCAAAAGAGTAACAAGGGAGAGAGTAGTGCCTCTTAAGGATCAATAAGGTCATCTATGTGCAGATCCACAAGAGACGGGTGAGATCCTAAATGAATATTTCTCATCAGTATTTACTGTTGAGAAAAGCATGGATGTTAGGGAACTTGGGGAAATAAATAGTGATGTCTTGAGGAGTGTACATATTACAGAGAAGGAAGTGCTGGAAGTCTTAAAGCGCATCAAGGTAGATAAATCCCCAGGACCTGATGAAGTGTATCCCAGGACATTGTGGGAGGCTAGGGAGGAAATTGCAGGTCCCCTGGCCGAAGTATTTGAATCATCAATAGTCACAGGTGAGGTGCCTGAAGATTGGAGAGTGGCAAATGTTGTGCCTTTGTTTAAAA